>NC_137026.1:21872851-22240351 GCF_032717465.1 Coenobita brevimanus
CATCCGTGCCATCACTACTACCACCAGTCATCACCCATCACTACTACCACCAGTCATCACCCGTGCCATCACTACTACCACCAGTCATCACCCATCACTACTACCACCAGTCATCACCCATCACTACTACCACCAGTCATCACCCGTGCCATCACTACTACCACCAGCCATCATCCGTGCCATCACTACTACCACCAGCCATCACCCGTGCCATCACTACTACCACCAGCCATCACCCATCACTACTACCACCAGCCATCACCCATCACCACTACCACCAGCCATCATCCGTGCCATCACTACTACCACCAGTCATCACCCGTGCCATCACTACTACCACCAGTCATCACCCATCACTACTACCACCAGTCATCACCCGTGCCATCACTACTACCACCAGTCATCACCCATCACTACTACCACCAGCCATCATCCGTGCCATCACTACTACCACCAGCCATCACCCATGCCATCACTACTACCACCAGTCATCACCCATCACTACTACCACCAGCCATCATCCGTGCCATCACTACTACCACCAGTCATCACCCATCACTACTACCACCAGTCATCACCCATCACTACTACCACCAGTCATCACCCGTGCCATAACTACTACCACTTACCATCACCCATCACTATGACCCCATCATCAGTGCCAAAACAACTACCAGCAGCTATCACCCATGCCATCAGTACTACCATCTACCATCACCCATCACTACTACCACCAGCCATCACCCGTGCTATCATTACTACCATCTACCATCACTACTACCACCAGCCATCACCCGTGCCATCACTACTACCACCTACCATCACCCATCACTACCACCTTCAGCCATCACCCGTGCCATCACTACTAGCATCAGCAATCACCCGTGCCATCACTACTACCACTAGCCATCACCCGTGCCTTCACTACTGTCACAAGCCATCACCAACACCATCACTACTACCACCAGCCGTCACCCATCACTACTACCAACAACCATCACTTGTACCATCACAACTACCACCAACCATTGCCCGCACCATCACTTCTACCATCAACCATCACCCGTACCATCATTTCTACCACCAACCATCACCCGTACCATCACTTCTACCACCAACCATCACCCGTACCATCACTTCTACCACCAACCATCACCCGTACCATCTCTTCTACCACCAACCATCACCCGCATCATCACTTCTTACACCAACCATCACCCTTACCATCACTTATACCACCAACCATTGCCCGTACCATCACTTCTACCACCAACCATCACTCATACCATCATTTCTACCACCAACCATCACCCGCTTCATCACTTCTACCACCAAGCATCACCCGCACGATCATTTCTACCACCAACCATCACCTGCATCATCACTACTACAACCACATTATCCATCTCCAACACCACGACCACATCACTCTCACAGTCACTACTACCCCACAAAATGCCCACCTCCACCTTCAGAGATGGTCCACCATCACCACCACCATCATTCATACTGTCACTACTATGCCACATAATACCCATCACCACAATCACCACCACCACCACCACCACCACTCGTACAGTCACTGTTACAAGACATAAAACCCATCACTACCACCACCACCATCACCACCATCATCACTCGTACAGTCACTGCTACACCACATAATACCCACCTCCACCACCAGCACCACCACCACCACCACAAGCGTCACTTGTTCACTCGCGATCCGAAGAAAGTATCCAGGTTCTTTTTTTTTTTTTTTTTTTTTTTCTGGCCTATCAACCATTGGGGTCGAAGCCCTTGGTCATTAAGGTTGTATATTATATATGTATATACATATAATCATATGTACATATGTATACAAACATATATATATACATACGTACACACACACACAGTTCCATGCATACATACAGACACACTTTCATGCACACGTGTGTATATATATATATATATATATATATATATATATATATATATATATATATATATATATATATATATATATAATTATTATTTTATTAATTTTTTGTATTTTTATTTTTTTAATTTTTTCTTGGTTTTATATTTTTTACCTTATGAAGAAAAACTAATCTAAAGACCCTAAAACTAATCACCTAACAGACAAATCGCTAACCTATACTAAATCCTACAGAGACAAATAACTAGACCTACACTAATGGTAAAAATACCTCGACTAACAGAACACCATCGACTGCAGATATGTAATGCCTTTCTACATTACATACCTGCACTCATCACCTGGTGACTTTCAGTCGAGGCACAACCAAATATAGGGGACATCAATATATAAAAGAGAACCAGACGAGTCAGGAACATTTCCATATACGTCGCTCTCAACCCTAATTAGAATAACTTAAGCAAGATGTTATAATATATTCACATGATATGCACAAAAGTGAAGAACCTCGCCCAACAGACCACCATCGACTGCAAGTGCCAAATACCATTCTATATTGCACACTTGCACTCATCAGCTGGTGACTGTCAGTCGAGGAACGGGGTTTAATGGAGGAGACATGTATATTAGAAATAGATCAGTGGGAGGAGGGACTATTTCAAATACGTCAACTGTCGGCCCTAATTAATTGTACAATATATACATATTTACAATCGATAAAAACAAAAACCGTATAGTAAAACAGTCACATCACTCTGATCAGTCCGGGCTCTCTCAAGAAAGCCATCAATTTATCAGTCATAACAATGTCCCCATCACCCAGGATGGTGGAAAGGGTGAAGGGGACGTCTGCTGCGCCGCAGTAATTTATAAGTGAAGGACGTTCATGAATAAATCGCCGATATGACTGATAGATAACACTGCATCACAGATGTCACAGTGCAGTGGGAATCGTCTTTCCATATAAGGTTTCTTGTGAGTTATTAAGGTGGCATTAAGCCGTGGACGAGCCAACACTTTTTCTTCCAGGCGACTGGGACGGTTGGCAGTGTCCCAGTCGCCCAGGTACGGCTTACACGTTCGAATATTTAGTCTGGTCCACTGACCTTGCCACAGAAGATTTATTGATTTCTTTCTGAGAGAGAGACTCGACCGTAGATCACGAGGAACGTCCCAAGCCTCCTTGAGCCCTAAGCTGACTTTGCAAGTAAGTCAGCCTGCTCATTGCCGTAGATAATACAATAACCAGGCACCCAGATCAGCGTGAATGACTTGTTGCATGAATGCAACTTATTAACGATGCGGCCCTGGATCTCATGAGAGTCCGTAGTAAAAGATGCAATTGGCTGAAGGGCTGATTTTGAATCCGAAAATATGACAAATGAGTCATGCCTAGAAGTGAGAGCATAGTCTATGGCTTTGTCAATAGCAAAAAGTTCGGAGGTAAACACAGATGTATGAGTCGGCAACCGATACCTAAGTGCACATTCAGTTGACCACACACTTGCACCCACACATTCGCTCGACTTGGAACCGTCAGTGTACAATTGGTGGGACCCCAAGTAACGCACAATGATGTTACGAAACAAGTGGTGGACTTCCGCCTCTGGTGCCTTGGTCTCTGGTGCTAGGAGCCATGATATCAATGGTAAAGCCGGGTGGCTCCCAAGGCGCTCTATTTTTTAACACCAACTTGTCACAGTCACTGAGGTCCATACCAAGCTCCTGAGTCAGTAAGTGGAGGGGAACGGCAAGTGGCTGACACCCCCCCCCGCAGAAGGTTGTGGTATTGACGCAGGGGGGTACAGCCACATCGCCAATATTACTTTTCCTAAATGTTCGTAGTCCATAGGACAAGGCCAGGTGGTCGCGACGAATACAGAGGGGAGGCACATTCGCCTCCACTTCCATACGAGCTACACGGGTACACCGAACGGCTCAAAGACACATTCGCAAACATTTATTCTGCAACACATCCAATCCTTTTAGCGTGGCATCAGATGCCGAGCCATACACTTGTGTGCCATAGTTTAGCTTTGATCTAATAAGGGACTTATACACCATTAATAAAGATTTTCTGTCGGTACCCCATGTAGTACCCGCTAGGTACTTGAGGACATTTACTGATTTATCACAACGAGCAAACAAATTATTAACATGAATTTTGAAGTTCAACCGACAATCAAAATGAATTCCCAAAAACTTTACAGAATTTTGAAAAGGTATCACCTGATTATCCAAAGTTAAGCACAAATTAGGTATGTTACGAGTCGTAAAAACTACAGCGGCACACTTATGGATGGAAAACTTAAATCCCCACTGCAAGGCCCATTGGTGGACAGAGTCAAGGGGTGCTTGAATCCGCCCAGCTAAAAATTGTGCATTATTGGAAGAGTGCCATATTGCACAATCGTCAGCGTAGAGCGAGTATTTAAGATTCCTCGGGATGGGAGCTGATGACAGAATATCATTGATCGTAATGCTAAATAAAGTAGGACTAAGCACACTTCCCTGTGGCACCCCGTTTTCCAGGATAATTATATCTGATGTTACGTTACGGGGCAATTTAACAGAGAAAGTCCTGTCCCTTAAGAAATTTGAAATAAAAATAGGCAAATTTCCTCTTAAACCATAAGCATAGAGCTTCATTAGTATACTGTGTCGTCATGTCATGCCATAGGCTTTATGGATGTCCAAGAACACCCCTATCATGAATTCTGTATTGGCAAACACCTCTGAAAAACAATGCTTCAACTTCATTAAATGATCTAGTGAACGTCTGTATTTACGGAAGCCACATGTTGATCATTTAACAAATTCTTTGACTCTAATACAAAAAGAAGCCTATTGTTTACCATTCGTTCCATGACCTTACATAGACAAGAAGTCAACACAATAGGACGAAATGAAGTGGGATTCATAAGACGACCAGCCTCTTTGGGTACCGGTATGACGTGCGCAAAGTGCTGCATGTTTGGGAACATTCGAGATGCCCAAATCTCATTGTACAATGATAACATCTTAATCAGGTTGTCCTGATTAAGATGCTGGATCATACAGTACATGATGGTGTCTGGTCCAGGGCTGGTGTCTTTACAGGATTTAAGGGCAAGGAGCAGTTCATCTAGTGTAAACTCTTGGTTGTACAGGAAGTCTATGTCTTCTGTGGCAAAGTCTATGATCTGTAACTCAGCCATGCGTTTATGATGCTGAAAACGCAGATCATAATTGGCTGAGCTACTTACATGAGAAAAACTCCTGGCGAGGATGTTAGCAACGTCCATGGGCTTGTCAGAGATGGTATTGTTCACCTGCAGAGTGGTGACAGGGAAATATGGGTCTTTATTATTTAATATTCTTATAGTGGACCAGACTTTACTTAAAATGGTGTTGTACGAGTCACCGTGGACACAAAGGACCGCCAGGAGTCACGTTTGGCCCTTCTTATTATTCTCCTTGCCTCAGCCCATGCTTGTTTGTATGCAGTGAAATTTTCCTCTGTAGGCTAACTGTCAAAAATCCTGTATCTCCTATTGCGTTTCCATAATGCTTGTTGGCAATCTGGGGTCCACCAATGTGCTCTATGCTTCGCATGAACTGTAGAAGTTTTGGGAATAGCATACTCAGCTGCATGTAATATGGATTTTGTTATATTTTCGGCCTTAACATCCATGGTCTCCCCAGATAAATCTAAATTGGCGATCCTTGAGAAGGATCCCCAATCTGCTTTTTTATAATTAAATTTTGGAGGTGGAGGGTCTGAAACAATGTCGTATGTATAAGAAAGACAGATGGGTAAATGATTACTTCCCAAGGAGTCGTCATAAGGGTCCCTTGAGAAATCTTGATGTATACCAGGGGAGGCCAGAGATAAGTCAAGGGCAGAAAAATAGCCAGTACGATCATCTACACGAGTCTCTCTATCATCGTTCAGAAGACAGAGGTTGGACTGTAGTATTAGGTCGGCTACTTGCTCCCCATGACCATCGATCCTCAAGCTACCCCAATGATAGTGACGGGCGTTAAAGTCGCCCAGCACTAACTTATTCCCAGGTAGATGTTCAACTAGTGAATTTAAATCACTATCAATGGAGCCGTGTGGAGGACAGTACAGAGAGCAAATAGACAGATACGTGTTATTAAATTTTACTCTGCATGCGACAGCTTCCAGAGTAGAATTTAGAATCACATCCATTTGTGGGTGTGATTTGTGTGTGTAAATGGCAACTCCGTGACCTTCATATCTTCTATACGAGTGGTAGTGTTTGAACTGTGGAGAATCAGGATAATCCTCTAGGTGTGTCTCCTGTAAACAAATAACGTCTGGCCTGTGTAGTGAAAGCAAGATTGCTATATACAATTCCACTGTAGCACAGTGAATGTGGCGATTTAAGATTTACGTTGGGGGCCAGTGTGCTTTGTCTTTTTTTGTCGGCCACCGGCAGGTGAGCGACTACCAGGGGACCTTTCCCGGTGCTTACTCGTGGAGATCTCCATATTCCTGTCAATAACCAGGCTCCCAGATTCCACTGAGGAAGAGCTATCCTTTCTCTCCCTCGCTGGACAAGGAGCGGGAAGGACATGAGGACATGACTGTTTAGTAAGCGTGGTCAAATTAATCTTGTCAGACTTGTCGGACTTCGATTTTGGCCGCACTGACTGCGAAGGAGCAGCTGCAGCCTGAGAGTACGATGTAGCAACAGGGATGTCTGTAAGAGAGTTGGAACGTACAGGAGGTTTAGACTGAGAGGTAGGGTGTGGGGCATGAGGAGCGAATGTAAGGTCGGTCTGCGTTTCCACAGTGCACATCACGGGACGGGACACAACCGCCAATGCATAGGAGATATTAGGTTTGGGAGTTGCATGCAACTCCTTCACCTTCTTCCTTGCATCGTAAAAGGAAATGCCCTCAGTCGCCTTCACTGTGCAGACCTCCTTCTCCTCCTTCCACTTGGGACAAACCCTAGAGGAAGTGGAGTGAGCGCCCTGGCAGTGAAAGCAACATTCAGTCTCTGATGTACAGTTGTCAGCAGAGTGGCCTACAGCCGCACACTTGCTACACACCACGTTCGAAGCTCGACAAGTCTTTTCTTGATGTCCATAAATCTGACATTTTGCACAACTAACGGGGTTCGGGATGTATGGTCTGACATTGAAAATTTCGTATCCAACTTTCACATTAGCTGGAAGAGATACTTTTCCAAAAGTCAAGACAACGGTTGCGGTCTTCGTCCTCCTGCCTTCCGAAAATCTTGTAACGAATCTGGCCTATATTACATCTTACTGAGCAAGTTCCTGTACGATTTCTTCCTCCTCCATAAGCACAAGACACCCTTGCAGGAATTCATGGCATGCGGGATCGTTGTCTGGACATCATAACAGTGGAACTTCCTCAGTTTCAGCAAATCCTTGACCTGGGCAGAATTTATTGTCTTTACTAAAAGATCTCCACTGGCAAGTTTTTTCACATGTTCCACCTCACCTGCACACCCATCAATCAGCTTCTTGATGATGAAGGAATTGAGGCTGGACAGGGGAGTGGAACCAACCGCATGAATTAAGACAAAGGATGAGTTATTTACATTTATGTCTAGCTTCAGTGGAAATACTACTATCCCGGAGAGGAAGACGCAAAACATATGCAGGCATACACACAAACACACTAACACACTAACAAATAGATAAATAATTAATTCCTCAAGTAAACTGCTACTTTATTCTTGCTACTGGCTGACAGTTTTAGTTAGCTTAGGGTAGAACGAGCCTCACCCGTGGCATATATTCTTTGGCTACTTACTGAATTAATTACATCCACACCCTAAGAGATAGATCGGATGCTATGTTTTAAGTGGTGTGTGTGTGTGTGTGTGTGACCTTTGACCCTTCAGAAAGAGTCCCTTCTGGTCCAGTGAACAGAAGCAAGGCGAGGAAGTGAAGAGAGAGAGAGAGAGGGGGGGGGGTTGTTAAATACTATTCCAAAACTCCTAATTACGTCCTCTTACTGAAGGGGTTAATGTGGGTCGTTTCTTAACTGGGCTAACAAGATCCAACAGCGGCAATTACACCTGATACACACTTAATTAACCCACCCTGATTAACTGAAATGGACTGGCAATTACAGGTAAATATATCATACATTAATTAGCAGTCATTATGCAATTTGATATGTAATTAACGAGTCATTTTACAGGATAGGCTGTTATTAGCACTTCGTTGGAGGCTCCGATGGACTGACAATTACAGGTAAATATATCATGCATTAATTAGCAGTCAGTATGCAATTTGATACAGGTAATCAACGAGTCATTTTATATAATTATACAAGATAGACCGTAATTAGCGCTTCGTTGGAGGCTCCGATGGACTGGCAATTACAGGTAAATATATCATGCGGTATTTAGCAGTCAGTATGCAATTGATACAGGTAATTAACGAGTCATTTTATATAATTATACAAGATAGACCGTAATTAGCGCTTCGTTGGAGGCTGCAATGGCGGTTGCTTGCGTCTTGCGAGGGCTGCTCAGTCTGCTGGTGTGGGCGGTGTGGCAGTGGCAGTAGAAAATAAATAATGCAGGGTAGACACTGACAATTTACTAGAGTCTGTCCTGCGTGGTTCTTGACATTTTTCTTTGAGCGATTTAATTTTGAGGAGCATTTGGTTTTACATAGTTGGATATTTGGATTTATTTTTATATGCAAGGAAGAAGGAACCAAAGGGAAGAAGCCCACAAAAAAATGTTTCCTCAAAAAAAAAAAAATAAATAAATAAAAATAAGATGATAAGGAGCCACACTGCATCTTTATATTATTAGTCCTGCTGACGATATAAGACAATTAAAATGCCTGATGCTGGCAAGGTGTGGGCTGAAAATACGTAATTATATATGTTTTTCAGAGTATTTTCCATCTTTTTACTCTCTCTCTCTCTCTCTCTCTCTATAGACACACACACACACACACACACACACACACACACACACACACACACACACACGCCCGCACGCCCGCGCGCCGCGCCACTTAAAACATAGCATCCGATCTATCTCCGAGGATGTTGGTATAATTAATGTAATTCAGTAAGTAGCCAAAGAATATATGCCACGGGTGAGGCTCGTTCTACCCTAAGCTAACTAAATCTGTCAGCCAGTAGCAAGAATAAAGTAGCAGTTTACTTGAGGAATTAATTATTTATCTATCTGTTAGTGTGGTAGTGTGTTCGTGTGTATGCCTGCATATGTTTTGCGTCTTCCTCTCCGGGATAGTCGTATTTCCACTGAAGCTAAATATAATTTTTTGGCAGCAACAATATTACAGTACCAGTTAATATGAACGAATAATTCCAATTAATGTCAACCGATGTTTCGGACACTGCCTGCCTCACTTTCCTTCTGGTTATTCTACCTGTTTCTTTAACTTTCACGTCTTCCTCTACGGAAAGGGTTTAGTCTCATTTAAGCGGAATAAATCGTCTGCCTTTAGCAGGAGCGGAATAGCAATCGATGTGAACTGATAATTGGGAATCTGTCTTTCCTTCTGTCCGTCTGTTCCATTTGCCTTTCACTTCTTCCTCTACGTTTACAAGGGTTTGTTATCATATAATATGAATCATGTAATCTGGTACAACCAAGAATCAAATAAATCAACGTGAATCAACCATCCAGAGTCTGTCTTTGTCTGTTTGCCTGTCTGTCCTACGTAGGAGACGTATTCTTTCCGATGATGGATGTAATCGTTTGTGTTTAGCAAGAATAAAATAGCAATCACCTGAATCTCAAATGGCGTGTGTCTCTCTGTGTGTTTCCTTTTCCTTGTTGGAATGGTTTATATTCACCTTGTTTTACTAAATGTGTTTGGTAATATTTAGAATATAATTAACAATTTAAATGAATCCCTCTAAGGCGTAGCTATGTCTGTCTTTCCGTTAGTTTTTTTGTCGCCTGTCCATCTCGCTGAAGATGAGTTCTGTCCGACAACATGATTCTCTACCAAACTGATTTACAGGAGAGACAATGTTATGGGAAATAATTCAGTAATTTATATTTGAAACCAATATAACATTCATCCCTTTTGGCATCACGTTTTTTGTTCTGTTACTGTGCAGTCAGAATTTCTTCATGTGTTTTTACGTAATATGGAATCCACAACATTCATGAGTATCGTGAGCTGCTTCGAACCGCGAAGCAAAGGAGTGAGCAACGCCTCGATCAAAGGACGTAGTGGTGGTACTTGGGGGAGGAAGAGGGGAGGGGAGGGGGTTTGGAGCTTTGTCCGAACACCAGACCATTCTTGCTTTCCTGTCCCTGGCATCGACAAGGCCTGGATACTTTCTTTGGATTGCGAGTGTACAGTCACTGCTACACCACATAATACCCGCCACCATCACCACCTCCTCCATCACCACCACCACCATCACTCGTACAGTCACTACTACATGCCAGCGTCCACTACTATCACCATCACCTGTACCATCATTACTACTGCAACATAATACCCACTTCCACCACACACACACACACACACACACACACACACACACACACACACAGAAGAAAAGGGAAACAAAAGAAAGAAATGGTGATGCCATGTCATAAATTTCCTCAGCTGATTTGCATGTGAAGTATGCCAAGCGTAATTACCGGTACATTATTAGTGGGTGGTGGTGTATTTAGAGACCGTCCGTTTTCTCGTCGACTGTTGGAGATTTGCAAACAGTTTGGTAACAGTTTTATTATCCATATGGCCGGTAAGGGTGCGTCCACACGCATGCTGGAGCAAGTGCTGCAACATGTAAATAACAGTAACGAACAAGCTGCAACCATGCCTGGAACAGCAGTGTCCAGGTGATCTTGAATTCTCAGCCGCCTCGTATGAATGCACTTCTTCCATCACCTCTGCTGGCAGCAAGATCGAAGCTGCACTGAAACATGTTTACATACATCTGTCCAAATACTCCTGCATACATGTATTCAAACATGTTGTCAGCTGTGTTGTCCAGTCATGTTCGAGGACATGTGCGGACGCATCTTATATGCATGCAAATTGTTTATAAATGTAATATATAAGGGGATATTAAGGTGTTATATGCAAGATATTTTGTTAAGAAAAAGATGGCAGAATCCTCCAAACCCCACGATAATACGACTCTGTGTCTCTGTAGTTGACCCAAGGACTTGTTGACTCAGACGCGTGTAGGTCGTATAACATAAACGTAGAGTGAATTTTATACCAGAACTGTAAATTCCTCCTGCACGACTTTTACGTATACCGAATCTCTGTAGTTAAAAGGCTTCCTTCTCTCCCTGTCCATGCTACTCCGTTTTCCCCCATTGCTTTCTCTTAACTATAATGCATAGATGACCAGCTATTCTCCTTATGATTATAAATTATTATTTTTACATACAGCTTCCCCACTTTTCCTCTCACCATCACTGTCCCCCTTCTCCCCCTTTCCCGCCTGCCATAGTATTACTAGTCTGTCAAAATACAGTAATACCTAATAACGCTGCCGGGTTGCCGTTGAGACATGATTATCATCGCCTCCTTCCTGCATCCCCTCCTTCCCTGTCTGCTCTCCTTCCCGCATCACCATCACTCTTTTCTGCCCTCCCTTCCACACCACCACTCTTGTCTGCCCTCCCTCCCACACCACCACTCTTGTCTGCCCTCCCTTCCATACCACCACTCTTGTCTGCCCTCCCTCCGACACCACCACTCTTGTCTGCCCCAACTCCCACAGCACCACTCTTGTCAGTCACACGTTGATAGACATGGCGTCGTCTCAGCAAACACGCATGGTGACCAGATACGCATGGTGACGTCGGCTTCCCACACTGGTTGCTGCGGTGAGTTAATGAGTAGCGATGAGTAACCTGAGTAAGGAAAGATGAGTAAGATGTGTTATAAATGTGGCTCTGGTATTTGCTGCGTCGTCTTGACCTCTGTGAACCTGCGTCAGCGGTGGAGGTAGGGGGGCGGTAGGAGAGAGAGTTGGGGATCTTGTGCTTGTTGCTATGTTCTTGCTTTTCGTTTACTTGTTTTTTATTATTCTTGCTGATACTTGAAGTTGCGTGAAGAAGACTATAGAGTTGTCTTGTAGACTTGTTATTTGTAGTTAATCGTAGAGCTTGTTGATCCTCACTCGTAACTCGTCGTTGGTATTGTATGCTCGATTGTGCTTCACTGATTGTAGAAATGATGGTTCGTAGGCATTGAGCCAATCGTTACTGCCACCATTTATTACATGATTCTTTGATTATGTAATATGTAAGTCTTGAGTTTTAGTTAAAGTTATGGCGCTAATCGAAGAGCAGGAGGAGTTAAAGATGAATACAGGGAGTTGATCTTGATTTATTATCTTCAAAGAAAGTCTAAGTTGAGCAGCATATGTATTATATACACAGGGACTTAATTTACTAAGTCTTGTCGGACCCCTCGTCTTATTTGCTCTCTCCACTACCTGTCGGTTCTATGGCTAGCGCCTTTCTGCTCTCTGATTCCAACATTCTCGTTTAGCAGGGATCGTGTCACGTGGGCTATACTGTCGTGGAAGCTTCTAGAACTCTGTATGTCTGTGTGTATGTACTGCTTCCGGGGCACTTCTAGCATTTCTTCACTTAAGAGTTGCAAGCTCGTTTCCTTTTTGGTTGATTCTGGCTGATACACTTCCTATTTCACACCCTGGCTTGATGCTTCTATATATCTGTCTGTCCATCTGTCTATCTATCTATGAGTTGTATTATTATAATATGGAGTCCTGACATCTGAGCACTTTCCTCAGCCATGTATAAATAACATCGTCATCATCATAACTTTTTTTCCCAATATAATATGGGATGGGCTGACCCAAAAAGAGGAAAGGGAAATACAGAAGCAGGATAACTATGCCTAGTGAAATGAGTCATACACCCATTCATTGATTATTCAGGTCTTTCGGATTCTCATCTTCTTCTCATAGGTAGAAATAATTAGCATGTTATGGTACGGTAAGCATGTTAAAAAATATATACAGTATATGTTCGTTATAACCACCATAGAACTTAATGTTATGAATAGTATTTACCGGTACACAAGTTCTTTCCTACCTCTACAAACTTGCATGCGTCACATTCTTCGACATCAGTACCAGGGCTGCATATGTCATGCCAAACTTAATGCATCAGATTAGTTAGAATTAAATCACTCTGATTGTTGTGATCTGATCATTAGTAAAAACCTGTATCACATAACTTGACCTCACCTAGGCAAGTTGATCAGCCTGCTCTCCATAACACTTCCCTTTATCTTGGTATTTGCTTCCTCTTCCCACTTTTCTTATTTTTGTTTTCATTCTCCTTTTGTTTCATCTTACGTGTACGCTCCATCGTACCATTTCTGCTCCTCCAGGTTCATCCGTTTCGGAGTGAACTCCGTTCTATTTACACGAAGGCTGAGGGTGTTGTCTGGAGGGTCTGGCTGGGATGAGATTTTAATCTCTTGCATCTAATTTCTCTTTCCCACATCCCCCAGAACCGTTCTTGCCTGCATCTTTTTTGTGCTCTCTGCCTCCCATTTATCACCCGTTTGGAAGACCGTTCTGGCTTTCTTCTTGTGTCGCCTCTGCCTCTTGTTTATTACCAGTTACCTAGTGATACTGTCTCCTGAGTCTCTCCTTTGACGCCATAGTATGCCTTGTAATTTTTTAAAGACTACCATCACCTTCGAAGATATGAATACCTTGCTGTTTCCATACAGCTATTTTTTACTGTAAAATTGTGCTGATGCTCATTTCCTCACTTCATAGGGCTGGCTCTAGCACAACCAAAGTTCCTTAGGACTGTTTTAAGATGTCTTAATTACCCATTGTTGATACGGCAGAGCATCAGTGTGCAATGCACGTTTGCAATATTGCCTCTGTGGTGCTGCCGTGTTTTACTGTAAGCCGCCATGTTTTACGACCCACTTCCTCAGTACTGTGACGCTTTATGATCACACCATTGTTTATTATATGTGAGTGCCGGCAGTTAGCATACTAGGAGGTAGTGGTAACAGTAGTAGTAGTAGTAGTAGTAGTAGGAGTAATAAGAGTAGTAGGAAGTATGTCCAAAAATAATGAACAGAGTAAACAAACTATCCATGTAAGATTTAGCCTATATCAGCCATATACTGTCTTTAACAAACTCCCCAACACTTACATTTAAGGGAACATATGATGGAAATGTTCTTGCACCAGCACTGCACTGACTGGCCATCAGTTGGTGCACTGCATTGATCCATTGATCCCGCCATACTCCATAACTGACCGTGTATTTTCAGTTCTCCCGATTTAACTGGCGGATCATCTTAATGGAAGAGGATTTAAAAACACTCGTCCTTATTTACTTCTCTGATCCCATAAATATTATTGGCATGGCTCAAGCAAAGCAGAAGCTGCCTTGTGAACCAGTGTACTCAAAACTGGATCAAGGTGCTCTGAGCCACCACTTTGGGTGAAAGTCTTATATCTCTGTATTCGCACAGACAACGCTTAAAAGCAATCACACTTGTATGGTAAATGATAACCTCCTAGTCAGTTACATGATTGTTTACAACCAAATGCATGAACAAATTAAGCGTTACTAGGAAGCTGAATTATCGGTTAGTGGCTCACCAGTTACTCCATCACCACTACCACTCACCACCGCTACCCTCATCTGTTACCACTACCACTCACCACCACTACTTTCATCTGTTAACATTACCACTCACCACCACTACCCTCATCTGTTACCACTACCACTCACCACTACTACCCTCATCTGTTACCACTACCACTCACCACCACTACCCTCATCTGTTACCACTACCACTCACCACCACTACCCTCTTCTGTTATTACTCACCAGCACTGCCAAAGTTCTCCACCACCAGTCTGTGTCCATTTTCAATTCCATCATCATCATCTCCACCACTAATATTGCCGTCAACATCGTCATCCTTACCTTTCATCGCCATCATCTTCACCAATCAGCCACCAACACACGACCTTTCATATCACTGTCACTACCGCATTCATCACCACCATCACAACACAACCATTTCCGTAACTGTCACCATCACTCAACGATACAACCACCTCCACCACTGTTAGCAACAGCTAGACCACACAGCTGCATGCATGGCCTCCTCATATCCACCATTCTGAATCGTATCTCCCTCGTGAGGAGTCCACCAGGCCAGACTGAGATGTGGACATCATCCATCACCTTTAATTTACCAGAAGAGGCTGGATGACTCCGTCGCTGATGCCTGTCCAGGATGCAACACAGCACCCCATATTATTAAGAACATTATGGAAGACTACATTGCGCAGAATCACCTACGCCAACAACACAACATACATTCCTTGAGAGCTCTGTGGGAAAGGCCGGTCTCGACCATGGCCTTCCTCAGGGACTCGGGGCTGTTCGGCCAGACTGCCTAGGGAACAACAGCACCAACAACAACAGCTGGACCACCAACTCTAATCGTTACCACCATCTGTACAACTCTATACGATCCTTATCACCACCACCACCACCACCCATACAGCGTCATTCACCTCCACCATCACCATTACCACCTTTCAGCAACACGTACAATAGTCACCGTAACTATTACAAAACACCGCTCTTACCATGACTTCCATCACCCCATGACATTCGCACCACCATCATCGGTCTCACACAATCACGCACCTGAGCGCTTCCCCTGATCACGCCGAAAAAACACACAAAAAAGTGCTGTTAATTTCCTCTGCTTTTTTGCACGTGAGATATGCCAAGTGTAATTATATTTTGTGTTCATACTGTTAAAGAACAGTGGGTGGAGAGTAATCTTGTCGGTTGTGGGAAATTTTCTAGTGCTGTCTTTGTAAGTTCTTCCTTAAGCACTTTAATATTCTTATCTAGGATAGATTTGCAAATAAGCAGAAATATTTAAAAAACGAGTAAAAGACTACTGAGGTGTAATATGCAAGATAAATCGCTAATGGAGAGATGTTAAGAAGCCAGTTAATCGCACGATAAGAAGGCTCTCGGAAGAATTTGTTGACTCAGACACATGTTGGCTGAATACTGTAACCACAGTGAATGTCTTACCAAAACTGTTAAGTCCCTGTTGTAACTCACTGCACTAGCTTGGAATAAGTGTGTTCGTGCGTTGGGAAAGGTAGGAGCTGGATATGTGGATGGGAGAGGCGAGGGTGGTTGGGGGAGCAGGAATGGCTGTGTGGGAGTGGGAGTGGTGAAGAGTTAGAAATGTGGGTGGAGCACTGAAGTAAAGGAAAGGGGAGGATGCAAACTGGGCTGTAGCAAGATCGATGAGCGTGGGGGCAGTGGGGAAAGTCTGAGGGGAATTTTTTAAACACTGACACCTAAAGCGGCAGGTTTCATCTAGACTGTGTAAGGCAAAACCTCACGCGATGGCTAGAAGTGGCTATGTGTTTGCCGTTGATGCTACAACTCAACCTCGGTGTAATGTGTTTTTTTCTTTTTTTTTCATAATGAATGGAGCAAGGAAAAACAAAGGAAAAAAAATAAGTCCATGTACCTAAAGGCATCCTCCATTCATAAAATACTTATAACAATTGGATTTAAAATTGAGAGGATTAAATGTATGTGGGAAGCAACTCCCAGGAAGTGAATTCCAGAGTAGTAGTTTTTGGGATAAAGGAATTTTGATAAGCAGAGGTTCTGCATTTTGGGAAAGAGAGTGTGGGTTTATGGAAACTCCAAGCTGCCGGAGTATTTCGGAAGAAAATGTGAAGGGGAGGCAGAGTTGAAGCCAGTTCGTCAGAGCACTTACGGTAAAAATATCGATAAAATAGTGCTAAAGAAGCAACATCTCTACGTACTGATAACGGAGGAAGGTCCTGTGTTATGGCAGGATTATTGATTAATCTAATGGCTCTATTTTGAATTTTGTCCAACTACCTCAGTGCAACAGCTCCACATCCACTCCACAGTGGTGAACAGTATTCGATCTGAGAATGCACATGACATGTATATTGTGGCCATCTGCTCGTCAGTGAAGAACTCACGAACTCTGTACATAAGTCCCAGTTTTTTAGAAGCATTTTTATCAAGGGCTTTAACATAAGTTGTCCAGCTTAAGTTGGGGTTTAGAATAACACCCAGGATATCAATTGTAGTGGACATGGGAATACAGAGATCATTTAAAATTATGTGAGAGTCTGAGGGATTCTTTCTCTTGGAGAAATTAATGTATTTAGTTTTCTGAGCATTAAATGAGACCAAATTATTTTGTCCCCATTGATTAATTTTAGAAAGGTCCTGGTTCAGAGAAATTGCTGTGTTTATTTGGGAATTTATAATATCAAATTGTGTACAGGAGGTACTAAATGTGAAAGAACTATGAAGGGTCGAGTCATCAGCATAAGAGTGTATTGGGTTGTGCGTGACAGATAGGAGGTCATTTATATGTATGAGAAAGAGAGTTGGCGCCAAAACTGATCCCTGAGGTACGCCAGCATTTATGGAATGAAACTGAGAATATATTCCATCTACCATGACCTGTAGTTTTCTACTATGAAGGTAAGAAGAGATTAGAGGAACCAGTAACGCAAGGCCATAGTTTGACATCTTAGACAATAAGGCCTGGTGCCATACCCTGTCAAGTGCTTTTGAAATATCAAGTGCTACGGCATGTGTTTCACCATGTTGGTCTATTGTTTTGTTAATCTGATGGGTAAGAAGGCAAAGAATATCTACAGTTGAACGTTCCTGTCTAAATCCATACTGCCGATCATTGATCAATTTATTGATTTCTAGATGCTTGACTATGTGTTTGTTAATGTCTCAAAAACTTTACCGAGAACGGAAGTTGTTGCAATCGGTCTATATTTTGATGGATCAGAAGTCGCCCCCTTTTTAGGAACAGGATGGATATTTGCTTCTTTCCAAGGGGCTGGAAAAACTGAGGTATGGATGCATAAGCGGAAAAATTTTGCTAATACAGGAGCCAACACTGAGGAGCAATTTTTAAGTACCATTGAAGGAATTTCATCTGGACCAGGGGCTTTGTCTGCTGATATATTCTGTAATACGGCTTGTACGTGTCTGGTGTGAATCATGAAAAGAGGTATTTGAGGGGAATTAAAATCAAGTACAGGAATATTATAATTTTCTGAATTTAGGGTTGAGTTTGTTGAAAAAACGTCAACAAGAAGGTTGGCTTTTCCATTGGGGGACTGTAACGGTGGAATGGAAGGGGTGGTAGTGAAGTTAGTATTGAATGAATTAACGGTTGACCAGAATGTTTTATCATTTGGATTGTTTATTAGTTTGTTAGCTTGTCTATGTAGAAAGTTTGATTTAGAAAGATTGATAATAGTTTTGGCATGGTTTGATATTAGTTAAGGGCTACTTTGGTTTTGGTCCTTGTATAAGTGTTATAGGCTATTGTTTTATGTTCTGTTACCCTAGCACAATTGTGGTCAAACCATTTAGGAGAATTACATCTTTTTCTGTAACTGTGATGGGGAATGAACATTTCCATGTCGACTTTAATGAAATCCTGTATGTGGCCCAATGTGGAATTTGCATCATGGGAGAAAAAGGAGGCCCAAGGAACATCCATGAGAAAATTTTGAAGTCCTCCCAGTCTGCCCCGTCGTAGTGCCATTTAGTCATCACGACAGGTTCAGAGCAGGAGAATGTGGTAGGTGTGAAACTGTTGGCTTGAATCAGACAATGATCCGAGGATCCGAGGGGGGACTTCACTTCGACATTATAATTATCTGAATTGGTTGTTAGAAACAAGTCAAATAGGTGGGGATTTTGATCAGGGTTGTCTGGTACATGGGTGGGTTGACTGACTAACTGGGTGAGATTAAATGAGTCTGCAAGTAACTCACATTCAAGACCAGAGTCATCAGTTCTGGGTGAATAAGTGAGCCATTCGACATTATGGACATTAAAATCACCCAGAATAGTAATTTCTGATGCAGTATTAATGTTGAGGACACTTAGCTGTGAAGACAGAGAGTCAAATAAACTAGGCTCTGAAGGGGCGTTAGGGGAACAATAAACACAACAAAAATACTTAATTTTACTAAAAGAATTTAATTTGTATATGGAATAGTCGAAAAAAGGACAATTAAATTTAGTAATCTCCTCCAGGGCAATTTCTGATTTAGCAAGGCAACATACGCCTCCTTTGGGTCTGAAATTTTGAATCAAGATATAACCAGGAAAATTAAATCTAGCTAAATCAGAGGTGGAGCTTACTTGTGTCTCTGTCAGAAATAGCAGATCAGGGGATTCAAACTGGAGGATGTGAACAGAGTTGATGTTGGAGTGAAGTCCACTAATATTGCAAAAGAAAATTTTACTGCACTGACGAGCAGATTTACGGCGCCGCAACACTGGAGATGACACAGTTGCTTGATGACGACCAGGAGGGCCCTGTGCAGACAACTCAGCCCTGCCGGTGGTGGTCACCCGAGAAACCACCGCACTGATTCCCAGTTAGCAGCAGCCATGGTTCTTTTTATAGGGGGGAGAATAGGGATGTGTTGTGGAATGGGTATGATATGTAATGACAAGATCGTTTTTTTTTGGAGAGAGGATAGCTGGTTTAAGGTAATGTAATATAATGTGGATGTGTGTGTTTTGTAAAGAGGGCAACCTGATGCCCTCCGGTGTTTGAGGCAGAAAGATTTGTGCTGTGTTAGACATAATATTATGTGCAATACAAGCATACAGCCAGCAGCCACCAACCAAATGAATTACTTATTTATCCTTCCGGCAAGTTGTGTCCCGTCTGCCTCAAAGTTAACACCGGATTCGAGACTCTGTGAGTGTAGTGACGCCATGTTAAGAGCTTTTACTAAGTTTACTGTATGGTTAGAGGGTTCCGCTTTGTAGCTCATGCGTTTTCGACAGACAGTGCCGTTTTGTATGCCATGCCAGAACGAATCTTGAGCTGGGCTTTGTAGGCTCAAATCGAACTTCAAAAAGTCGTGCTCAGGTCGCGGACTTTGGGGCAGATCTCCTACTATATCCAGATCAGATAATCACAAAGCAGACTTGAATATTAAATTTTGGCAGATAAGGCAAGATAAACAAAAACAAGTTTCGTAGAACGTTAAATAGCTGATCCCTACAGTCATTTGTCACCATCTGCATGGATATTTTGTTTACCAAGGCCTGGCTAGATCATATCTTAGTATTCAAATAGTATACAAGCAGTACTAGAGCCTATATGATAAGGCTTACTATATTTTGACCAATAACTTACAAGATTTAAAGGAAATTAATAAATTTACGTGATTATAACAAGAGAATAAAGCACTAGAGAAAAGTCTGTAGTTTGATTTTTCAGTGAAGTTAGTGAAGGTAAGAAGGCAATAACAGTTGAAAATTACTTTACAATAATTTCTTTATAGGCTACTTCGTTTTCATCGTTTAAAAAATGATGAACAATCATTGTAAGAATACGCTTCTTTATAATGTTTCCAATAATGAAGACTAGTAAATAATTGTATAACATAGCCAATATTATCATACTTTTACAATCGCAGTGATGGAGAGAGTAAACATATGCTTGACATAACTTACGCTATGATTCCATACGCATCGTACAATTTTGCATAGATATGGAAAGGGAATATAAATGTATAATAAAGTCTGTACTGTTACCACAATAATGTTCTAATGCCTGGAATAGGAACTGCAAAACAGGATTTACTTTATAATAAGCTGGGTAAGCTATGAAAATCTTTATCAGTACTGTACAGTACAAACGTGCACAGCCTACATACTGTATAATTTGTAAGTGTTGATGTAGTAAATTATTATCTTCACAATGCCAGCTGTACTGGACGTAATGAGAACTGTATAATAAACTATATATTAAGTGCAGTTGTATAGGAATGTGTACTAGAAACAGCCTAGTAACCTACTCCAGACTGTACCAATACATCAGTACTGATGCCAACGTACTGTAAATATGAATATCATAAGGCATTGTCAGCAGTATGCAATATCATCAGTCGTAAAAAATATTCTTGTAGCATTTATACAGGTGTACAAAACGCAGCCTATTACCTTCCTGACTGGCAAACATTTTGTATAAATTTCATATATTTATGGCAACAATCTAACTGCCACTGTCTGTTGTTGTACTAGGGCTTGGTGATACATTATTTATCATTGTAAAAGCAGATTGCCCCATAAAACTGTCAAATAATAAGTTCTTAACGTCCAAGTCCAACTCAAGCCCACTCAGAGATGGCTTCCACTGAAGAGCATCGGCTCGGCCTATGAGAGGCACACAAACTTTTTTTTTTTTTACACACACACACACACACACACACACACACACACACCGCTCGCTGACTCAGCAGTAACGTTCTCGCTTGCCATCTGGTAGACAGGTGTTCGAGCCTTGCTCATGTTGTGAAAAGTTTCACTGACGAAGTGGATGGTTACTGTCCCCCTTGAGCAAGGAGACGGGTGTGCGCATGTGTGGTCACAGCCTTGCCCTTATCGGACTATATGAGCTCTCAGCTCCCTTCCGGGAGGGTAAAAGCTGACGATCACGACCATCAAGTGATCCTGACCGACCCGGTGAATTACACACAGACACATATATTCATTTGCTAGCACGTCTCATGTCCGACATTACAGTTAGACCGACTCAAGTCCCAAGCCCGACTCAAGCCTCGTTCTTGCATTTGGACCATACATTTGTGTTATAACTGTCAGTGTTGGTGTTGGGTAAACATCCTTATTCCTTTTATTATCATTATTATTATTATTATTATTATTATTATTATTATTATTATTACTATTATCATCATCATTATTATTATTATTATTATTATTATTATTATTATTGTTGTTGTTGTTTTGTGTGTGTGTGTGTGTGTGTGTGTGTGTGTGTGTGTGTGTGTGTGTGTGTGTGTGTGTGTGTGTGTGTGTGTGCGTGCACGCGCGCGCACTCTCATGATCCTCTTGTCTGAAAGCAATGAAAATAACTGAATAGCACTCAGTAGAGCGCATACCTCCGCCAAGGCCCAACATGCAGTTCCTTTTAATTCAGTCAAGTCTAATCTAGTATCAAACTCATAACCCTATACAGTAAGTTGTAACACCCGAGCCAAACTGTACACATTCGTAGATACCAGCATCCTAAATATGCCTGATTTTATTCATCAAGATCCATGCAATAATCACCGAAATATGTACGAAAATGTCGAAAAACGCCCTATCTCGCAAAGTTAAAGAAGGTGAAAAAAAAATTGCTGGATCCGCACCTTTATCAGAATCCGCACCAAAATTTAGTGAAGACCGGGCCAAGGCCCAATGTTCTATCAAGTTTCGTGGAAATCCGTTCAGTAGTTTTTGTGTAATCTTACTCACAAACCAACCAACATACAAACAAACAAACGGACAGGGGTGAAAACAACCTTCATGATAGAGGTAATAAATGCGACATCGTACTTAAGTGATTATTGCGAAGCGGTTGTTTTTAATAACAGAGACTCAACTACATTGCAGCAACTGTATTAAAGTGGTCTTCCTTTGGCAGACTTATTGGAAATCTATTAGAGGTCGAGTGTGTTGTCTGATTAAAAAAAAAAAAAATACTTATGGAAAGGTAAATTATGTTGTCATATAAATTTTGCTACTCGTTGGTGTTTCTTCTCTCCCTCTCTTGCTGCAGTTTTCCCCTATTCACCTCTCTTCTTTCTCCTTGCCTCCTACTCGCCACCCGAAATAGCCTTCGGCAGCCACCACCTCAAGTATTAAACAGGCCAACCCAACTTTTTAATTCAACCAAACAAGGAGCGTGAAGGTGGAAGAGCGGCGGGGATTGAGCAAGGCGGAGTGATGGGATGAGAGAGGAATGTGAGAGAAGAAGAATGAAAGTCAGGGAGAACTAGGAATAGGGTTACAGTGTGAGAGAGGAGAGGAATGAAGGATATAAAGCAAGGTGGAGTACTGCAGGTGTTAGGCTTGCAGAAGAAATGAGGAAAGGACGAGGTGAAGGAAAATTAGTAAGAATCAGAGGCTGACTGATATTTCTTGTTTTGACTCTCGCTCTCGTAATTTGCATTACAGGCCTAGTGTTACTCCTATCTGAGTGCAAATTTCATGCGTCTTTCCGTTTTACGGCCAAATAATACTATGCAAAATTATCAGTTCTGTGCCACAAAATTGGTTTAAAAGTTGCTATTCCCTCCTCCACCGCAACATCCACCTTTCAAAATATTTAAATGAATTTGGGTTCAATCGTGTCAGTGATGAATAATGTTTTTATACGTTGACCTCGAAAACAAATGTGTGTGTGTGTGTGTGTGTGTGTGTGTGTGTGTGTGTGTGTATGTGTGTATGTGAGTGTGTGTGCAAGGAAATATTGGTGTGTGAAGGAGTGAATGGTGTGGTGGTGTGGGTGAGGGAAATGGTGGTGTGGAAGCGTGGGTGAGGGAGTTAGTGGTATGGTAGTGTGGGTGAGTGACGTGAGTGAAGGAATGGATGTTGTTGGCATGAGTGAGGGAATGAATGTTGGAAGTGAGAGAGTGGGTGGTGTTGTGGGGTCGGTGAGGGAGTGGATGTTGTGGGTGAGGGAGTGAGTGGGATGATGGTGTGGGGTGAATAATGTTATACAGTCTCTCGCTTTATCCTGCTGGCTTCGGCTGGAGGGATTGCCACGTCTGGGGAGGTAGCCTTCTTGTATTGCCATCTTTATCTTAAAAACAATATATTTACTACAGCCTGCTGTGTAACAACTGCACGTGAGCGATGCATTTTTCCATTACTTGCTGGCCTCGGCCACCCCACCGTCAATGATGCACAACCCATCACAAAGCAATTCAAACTTTTCAGTGATGTTGATAAAGTCTTGCGAACTAATCAAAGTTTATTCAGAATTATTAGGGGATTCCCCTCTCACGTACACATCACTAGTGTAACGTTAGTTGCTGTATTTGTGTTTTCGTGATCGATTCTGTAGATTTCAGTGCGTCCCTTAACTGCAGTATATTAAAATATTTGGTATTTATGTAAGTCTGAGAAACCGACACCATACAATGTTGACAATATCAGTTTATGTAATTCGGTAGTCGGTGTACATGGAATGTAATCTGTTATGGACCATTACTAGTATTTGGTTTACTTGATGGATTGTTTGAAATGAACCTGGCGGAGTAACTGCCAGGGGTTTAACTGTTGGACTGATGGACCATATGATCTAAACAAGGCTCAGGTGTTAAAGGTATATGTTGCTATGTAGCCGATAAAGTCTGTAATGTGGCGCATGGGATCAAGGAGAAATGAATGGGAGGGAAAAGTGAGGTAATAGTACGAGATGTAGAAGCAGGACGATCGAGAATGAGCAAGAGAAGCAAGAATTTGAAGAAAAAGGAATATGAGGAAACAGGGATGGGAGTTGAAGCCAGTAGGATATTTTGAAATATAGGACAGGAAAAAGTGGATGGAAAGCATAGGACCAAAACTGAATTATACCATAAGAAAATAGTCTCATTGGGTGTTCTTGCCATAGCTGATATTACTTGAGCATTCCAGATTTGTAGTTGAGCCACTTTTTTCTCAATATCTTAGGTTCAGCCACCGTAAAGAAATCTCTTTTTAATTTCATGTGGGGCGGGGATGTTGGCTGTAGGGCCTCAGCGGGATTAATTTTCAGTCTCCCCGCCCCTCCATTCCCCCTTGCTTCCTTGTTGATCCATTTTTGAGCCTTTTTTATTATTGACTGCTTGTCCTTCTTGTTCATTGTGAAATAAATGGTTTAGAGTTTTTCCATCTTTTTAACTTTTTGTTTCTCAGATGATCATAGCTTTGTATTTCACTTCCTCCTCTTTCATTCCTCCCCCTCCCTCTCCATAGTCAAGAAAGAACTACAAGTGAACATGACTCATCAGTGGTAAATAACGTCAGCCTTTATTGGGATAATGCCCTATTAACCTGCCTCGTGCCAGTGCCGTTTTAAAACGGTCTGACATAATGCTGCAGCCAGTGCCAGTGCCGTTTTAAAACGGTCTAAAATAAAAAACATCACTGTGACCGCATTTTTCAAGATTTGCTGGTAAAAATTGGCAGGCACGTAAGGTAACTGTTCCTCTACCATCCCTCAGGCTGTCAAGGCCATACACCCACTCACTCCCCCCCTCATGCTCTCTCTGCCTCACTCTGCCTGTGTTCCTCACCTGGTGCTGTACATAGTGAAGGCATTTTGTGATTATTTTCATGTAAATGTAAGTTGTAAATATTTTCTTGTAAGTGTAAGGACTATATAGTGAAGTCAAATTGTAAATACCTTCTTGTAAGTGCCAGGACTGTATGTAATGAAGTCAGGTTGTACCTATCTTCAAGTAAGTGTAAGATAATGCATTCACAGTGAGAAAGACACGCAAATTGTGATAGATGCTGAAGTAATAAGTGATCAGAAAAGTGTACTGAACGTTGCTATACCTTCCCAGCATAAATACGTGAGTGTACCTTACGTAGAAAACGGATTTCTTTCACGTACGTGGTGAGTGTGAGAGAACAACTATACATGTACACGAGTACGCAGGACTCAATAAAACCGATTTCCGACCCTCGGTGAGCATTTTAATGGCAAAATTCGTTGTTTCCACATTAAAACCTATCATTTTAGCCAAAAAAAAAAAAGGTCGAAAAATGGCCAGCACTGGGGTGACCCAGAGGGCTAAAAATAGCCAGCACGCGGTGGGTTAAAGCTTAATCTGATAATTATGAGGTTAGGACAGTGAGGCATAATGAACTGATCTCTCTACTTCTCTCCCTCATCTTGTCTTCTCCTCCCTTACCCCCTGCCATATTTCCAAACATTGGATCGTCTTCAAGTGTTTGCATATCAATAAACTTTTCCCTTCCTGTTGGCCACAAGCTCGGTCTGTATCAGTGTTATCTCTGTGCTACATCTCAGTGTTTTCTCTGGTCGGCCCAGTGAGTTCCCGTGGCATTCATGTGGCACACACGATTCCTACAGTTTCCCTCCACATCCTGCTGCCACCTTGGGTTAGTCAGTCTCCTATTCTTCCATTTAATGTTCTACAGGTTTAACACAGGTGGCCTTGTTACCTTCTGTCAGTCTTTCAAGTGCTTGTTCATCCTGCCCAACCGTCTCCGTCGCTCGTCTCCCTGATATTGTTATCTGCGGTATGTTTTCATTCATTGTCAACATGCCACACCTCATCAAATTGCCTTTTTCTATAATGTGTAAATTTTCGGGACAGACAAGAAATATCTTCCATGTTTTGTTTGTGTTCCTTCTATGTAAATAATTTTAATATCTACCATTACTCATGCTAAAGCTAACTGAAATGTTTTTCTCTGTTGCAGGTAAGAAGTGAATTGATGCCAGTGAAGGATTTACTCTTGGTATATGTAAGTATGATATTCCTGTTGTACCATTTCCTTTTCTTGTTTCCGAATCCTCCTCACCCACTGTATTAGTGAGAAATAGAGTCAGAATGAGATGACAATCAGTTTTTCCCTATGTTCTTAATACGTTTTGACTCCTCCGTCTTCATAATCATGTCTTCCTCCAGTGATCATTACTCCTGAGCTGCCTGCCCTCTCCTTTTCATTCCGTCTGTTTTCCCCTCCTCGCATTCTGGTCCCTCTCCTGTCTTGTATTCATCACTGTTGTACCCAGTGGTATCTTCACTCTTCTTTGTTGTGTATTTCCAGTTCTGCAACACCTATATTTTCATCCTCCCTCGTTTGATGTTTCCATCACGTTTCCACCTCCCACAGTTGTTTCTCCTTTACAAGGGAAACACAGGGAGACATTTTGAAAAGCTGTTACGCGTTGGCTGTGGTGTGAAGGTGAATTGCGTATATTGGTCGACAAACTGTAATAAAAATATGACGGTGTTTGGTGGTTGGTGAAAGGAACAAAGCACAAACTTCACCGACAGAGTCAGTCTGGCTCAGTTTATTTACACATGACATTATCTGCCCCTTCTCCCTACTTACACACACTTCTATACCCATGTTCCTTTTATATCCCTAATCACTTGTTCTCCCATAGTACTTAATGTAGTGCTGCCTACTTCTTCCATCACCTGTATCATGCTGTTTGTACGTCTGCCCTCCTTTGTTCCTGCATCGTCCTTTCCTTCCCATCTCTTTTGCATACTCCTCTTTTCAATTCACGTTGCTCTACACTGTAACCCAAGAAATCATTTACAACACTGGATGGTAACCATATAGCTAGATCGTTAGATCACAAGGCGAAATGGACCCTACTGTGGTGCCCCTATTAACTGGATGGAGACGCAAATGCGCCATCCACCCGGGAGCCAAACCTCCAAACTTTTCCCCTCGCCCTGCTGTGACGAAACGCTCTCATCCGCAAGGGAACATGAGTTCACTGCACGGGACGGCTCCGCAGGGGCGGTTGTTTGCCTGTGGTTGATGGGTCTTCTCGGCCAGACATACTGAGGGTGACCAACAACACCTCATTGACTCTGACGGTGCTTCTGCTCTTGAATGAATTTAAAAAAAAAATGATATTGTCCTTTTCTTTGTCTTATATTACGATCCATTGTGTTTCTCTGTTACTAATCACATCATCCCAAATATATTGGTTAGGGAAGCCCACGATAAATAAAGTACCCTCAGAGAGTGTAACATCCATGGCCAGCAGCAGGTCAGGGGGCTGAATGTTTGACTTGTTTCCTGATGGTGGCTGTCGGTTTGCCAGCAGACACCTGACAAGAGACATAGGATGGGAAATATCCCTGAATAAGAATTGGTCTCAGGTCAAGGCTGCAGCCACGTATTGTAGAGAAGCCTGGTCTCAGGTCAAGGCTGCAGCCATGTATTGTAGAGAAGCCTGGACATGGTCAGTCTGTCACATGTCACCTGAGAACCTTCGCTGAAGGTGTGGGACGAGTTCTGAATGAAAAGGATAAGGTATAATGCCATAATGCCACCTTTAATAGTGGCATTATGGCATAATGCCTAGTGAGGAGGATTATTTTCTTTTAAAGTCGGGCACAGCTGAGGTTTACTGTAGTCTGGCGTGGTTGAGAGAATTTCGTTAAAAGACCGGGAGTTTGTGTTTGTCCAGCCAGCATACAGTAAAAATCTACCTCAGTGACCCTATGTTTAGGCTACATTACACATATGCTAAACCTTCATGACAAGAGGCCTCTACAAAGCTGTATGAAACCATCAGGAAGCTGTGCAAGTAAAAGAAAAAAAAGAAGTCATCGTTCTAACCATCTATCGGAGGTAATTTATTTAACTCCCTTAGTACGAAAGACCTTTTTAATGTACATAAAATCGTTTGGAGATACCACAGAATGAAATAAAATAACACCACGGCTGTGAAATGGTTATCCCAGTATTCATGACGTCACTGTCACACTGTAGGGTAGTCTGGAGGTAGAAGTGGCTGTACAGAAATATAGTCCCTATACAGGAACTGTGAGGGTTCCACACCTTTGAGTGTTGGACGCTTCCAGTTGCATGAAAACCGCCAACCTTACTGCCATTGCTTAGTGTTGTACTCATCTCTCATATTTCACATATCTTCTCTGAAAATGAACTTTTCTCAGTCAGTATTAATCACCTTGACCTAGTGCCTCTTTTGGCCTGGTAGTTGCGGAGCTTTAACACTAATAGAAGTATTTCTGTATTAACTCCCACATCCTCTTTTTCTCTCAATAACTTCACCTCTGACCCACTCCTTAGCTTTTACTCCTTTGTTTTCATATGCATTTTCTTCTCACTCACGATCTCATCTGACCACTTCATTTTCCACTTAGCTAAGTTTTATATTTATCTAATCTTATCCTTACTTCTTATCTCTCTTCCATTCTGTTATCACAATGTTCCAAGTCCTGTTATCTTAATTTCACTGTTATTTAAATGGAAAAGTGTTGCTGAGTTTTCTCTGGAGTAAATGCCATTAATGGTACAAAGAACCTGCAGTATAGATGGTCTTGAGGACCTGACTTCTTTCCCCACCTACTCCCACCCACCCACTCATTTGCTTATCCTTTAAGAGAGAGAGAGAGTTTATGCAAAGAAATATTTTATATTTAATGCTTGCTGCCTCTACAGCTTTGGAGAGACTTGAAACTGTTGGTCTCAGCTACAATGTTCATCACACCCTGTAAAACTGTGGATCTTTCTCACTGATTATTACACACACACACACACACACACACACACACACACACACACACACACACACACACACACACTATTACCTACACTCACACCCACTCTCACGGTCATCCACACTTACTCCTAAGTTCTCAGGCTCATCTACATTTACTCTACATTTACAATTCCTCTAACCCTCACTTACACCTCTACTCTCACACCTACTTCCCTGGCCTGCCATGATTGTCATGCCCTTCGCTGCCCTGCCCTCCCCTGCCCTGTTCTGCCCTGCTCTACCTTAACATGCCCTTCGCTGCCCTGCCCTCCCCTGCCCTGTTCTGCCCTGCTCTACCTTAATATGCCCTGCCCAGACCCTCCTCTGCATTACCCTGCCTCCTGCCTTACCCGAGCTGTCCCCCTTGCAATATTAATATCTGTTTCTTCCAGTCATCCTCCTGCCTCTGCCATTTATGTTTTCCCTTTCCTTCGCTCCGTCCTTTACTATTTAATCTTCCAGCAGCCGCCATCGCCATTCTCATGTTGGCAGTATTTTAGATCCAATACAGATGCTGCGGTGAAGGAGGCAGGCCGAGGGGGAATGGGAGGCAGGGTGAGAGGGAGAGGGAGACAGGGTGAGAGGGAACGGGAGGCAAAATGAGGGGGAGACGGAGGCGAGATGAGTGGGAGAGGGAGCAAGGGAAAAGGGGGGAGAGGCAGGGTGAAGGGGACAGGGAGGCCGGGCGAGGGGGGAAAAGGAGGCAGGGTGGGGTGATGAGGGAGACAGGGTGAGGGGGAGAGGGAAACAAGATGAAGGGGAGAGGGAGGAACGATGAAGGGAGGAGAGAGGCAGGGTGGGGATGGGAAGGGAGGCTGATGGAAAAGAAAGGGAGGCAAGAGGAGAGGGTGAGGGAAGAAGGGAGGAAATGAAAGGGAGGGACGGTAGGAGCGTGAGAGGAAGGAGGAGGAAAGGATGGGGGGAGAAGGGGGAAAAGGACATTAAGCAAGCCAGAGTGGGGAATTAGGTATTGGCAGGGAGTCTGCGTGATAACAGAAAGCAAGATGAGACAGGCAGATTTGAAAATGCCTAACAAAGAGGTGCATAGTTTTTTTTTTTTTGTGTGTGGGGGGGGGGGAGGAGGTCTTTATACCAGTTTGCTGTTGCTGAAGCTATAAAGGCGCTTTTTACTAAGAAGTATTGCCACTGTGGCGAAACTTAAGACTTTAGCCGAACTGCAACAAAGAGGTTGGGTATGTTGTTTATATTATAAGGATTGGTTAATATGAATGGTAATGTCTACAGTATCCTCTTCTTTCTTCCTGTTTCCTTCCTTCGCATCCATTGCTTAACATTCCCTCCCCCTCCTTTCCCTTTCTTCCGGAAATCGACCACTCTTCTAATCCCTTTCTTATCCTGCCTCCCATCCATCAACCACAGTAGCCTTCAGTAGCCAGCACCTCAGATATTAAACTCGTTAACTTAGTAAAACAAGGAATGTGAAGGAATGGAGAATGGTGGGGGTGACGAGGCCGGGCGAGGGAGAAGAATGAAAGTGAGGGAGTTAAACTGGGGAAGATGAGAGGTTAAAGTAGAGGAGGAATGGTGAGAGAGGAGAGGAGTGAGGTCGAGTAGGAGGTAGGAAGAGGAAAGGAGAATGAAGGAAGGAAGGGTGAGGGGGGAAAGAATGAGAACAAAGGAAGTCGGGAGAGGGTTGCGACTATGGGAGGAAGGGTGTGGAATAAAAGGTATTAAGGTGAGATGGTTGGCTGAAACAGGTAAGGAGAGAGAGGAACGAGACCAAGGGAAGATAAGCAATGAGCAGAGGCTGAGTGATGCTTCATGTTAGTTTACAATATAGCATCACAGTGTGTGAAAAAGGAGGGAAAGTTTGCTCTAAATTCAGTCTGCTCCTTATTTTACGAACAAGTGTTCAGTTACATGCAAATTTATGTGCACTTTGTAATTCCCCTTCGCAGAACCTGGTTAAAAGTTCCTTTCCCCTCTCTTCATCCCCTCTCTCTCAGTGCAGAACTCTTTTATTGTTATAATTCAGTACAAGCCTAATTACTCTGGGGAACGATTTTACAGAAAGCCAAGCAGGAATGAATAGAATATGGCAAGAATAAACAAAACTGGCAAAAAGAGCGTGAAATAACCTATCACAGACACAGTATTGTAGAGCGGTGATACAAGACACTGTAATATAACGGGTTCGCACGGGAACACATAGGGATGGGGAAGTGGAAATTAATATTAAAACAAATGTCTGAGTAACAAGGAGTCTGAGGCTAAGGACATCGGGCAAGAGGGTGAGGCAGACCGGGTGAGATGTGGGAACGTTACAGGTTTTGATAGATTCCTTTTGATAATCTTTGGTATAAAATTGGGTGTGAATACATATCATGACCTCATCTGGATGGCAGTTCTGTTGTTTCCATTACATGTACAGCCCCCCTCCCTTCTTATTTTTTTTAGCTTCTTTTGCTCTTCTCTGACGGTTTTCTTGCCACGTATAATTTTCATCGTTTGTTCTCCTCTATTGTTTTTGTATCATACACTAACTATTACCTCATACCTTGTGCTGCCTTCCTTGGAGATATTCCATTTTAATTAAGTAGGTGCTGCCTGTTATCTTCCAGGCCTGACAGGGATTAATTTTTCAATCTCTTTGCCCGTCCATCCCACACCCTTCCCCCCAGCACCAACTCCTCGCACTTCCTATTCCTCCTTCCATTTACTCACCTGATTTCTCACCTTCCCCCACGCTACTTGACGTCCTTGCTGAAGCGGCATTTTTTGCCTGTGCCCAGAATTTTGACAAAGATTTTAATGGTAATAGGACATAGACTGTTGTAGAAGCTTACATCTAGGCTTTTGGGGTGCACTGCTTCTTTACACCCACAGCAGCACAAGGGGTGGTAATTAAAGTTAAAGATGTTGAGGGTGTTAGGACAGGACGTAAAGAGTTGGTGTTTAGGGGTGAGGTGATGTGTTGTGGTGATGATGACAGTCTATTGGTGTTGGTGGTATTGTAGTAGATGTTATAATGTGGTAGTAATTATGCTGGTTGTGTTGGAATGGTGTGTAATTAAAATGTTAATGAGACATTGGTGGCATGATCCATTGATGGTGGTTGTGGTGGGGTGTGTTGTGTTGTGATAAAAGAAGAGTGAGAGGACAGAGTGGGAGGGAGGGGAAGGCAAGGAAGGGAGAGATCAGTTGAAGGAAAGGGGAAAACCTTGGCAAGGGAGAGGTAGGGGGAAGAGTCTTAGAGGAGGGAGGTGGTAATGGCAAGCAGTTTTATATTTTAAGAGCTGTATTGGCACGCAGGGAATATTAAAGTGAATTATGTGTAAAACATAATCGGCCGCAGAGCGTGTTTTGGATATAAAAATGAGGTAAACAGTAAAATGCTGGAGGAACTAAAATGAATGGGTGTTTTGCAATGGTTTTTACTGATTTGTTTGTTCTCTGTTAGTAATTAGCTTTTTTGTACTTTGACCTCGTCATACTATCATGTCTTTTTTCCATTAAGCACTCTGCCCTTCACTTCTTTTTACACGCATACCAGTCTTTCTATCACGACATCGATTTATTTAATAATCTTCCAGCTGTTCAAGCCCATCTCCATTCAACAGTATTTACTTTTAATTACATTCTGCTAATTTTAGTGCTTTTACTACGGGGCACGCAAAGTTCGTATAGATAAAGAGGTAAAGGCTCGAACGTTCTTCCTCTTCCTCTTGCACCTTCAGTTTCTGTAACTGCTCCATTGTTGCTTATCTTCAGCCGTTACCATCCATCCTGCTGCCCCCGATGCGTTCAGCAGGTGAAGGCGGCGGTTGGTAATTGGAGGTGTATCGATAACACGACTCCGACTTGTTGCCAATAGCTTAAATCCTCCGCCTGCTGCCGCTTTACCCAGTGTAATCTTTGTGCTCTGCCTCACCTTTGTTTTGCACTGCACTCGTCTGCTGCATCTTCTCCTTCTCCCTTCACATCACTGTAAACTGTTTATCGCCAGGAAAAATTTTCTTGTCAGTCCAGATTACTGTCCTGTTGGTGCCTTACACATAGGAAACTCACACGGCAGGGGTTTCTCTCAGCTTTATAAAATGTCCCAGACTTTCTTATATGTTGGGAGGAGGAAACAGTATTGGAGGTGTTGGAAAAATACCTTTGGGACGAAAATGAGAATCGGATGCCAAGTTTCACTTTCTGTACACTTACATAAATTCATCCCTCTCTTTTTTCCTCGTATCGTTTTCCCTTTCTGCCATATTTCAAAGCTCTATCAATTGGCTCACACTCTTTCTCCTTTTCTCCTTCTGCAATATCTGTATTCCCCTTCAATTTTTTATACTTTTTTTTTTTTACTTTTTACCTCTCCATCCCTTCCTATAATGCACCATTCTACTTTCTACTTCTTCCATATCTTCAGTCTTCCCTATACCATGTTTTCCTTTCCTTTCTTTCCTCCTCCCTGTCTTCCCCTGAAGCCTCCAGCAGCACCACCTCAGATTTCAAACAGGCGAGGCTCAGGATCCAATAAAGCAAGCAGGGTGGGGGAGAGGGAGAGGGAGGGAGAGTGAGGGAAGGAGGAAAGGAGAGAGGGTGAGGAAGCAAGGGTGTGAGAAGGAAGAAAATTGGGAAGACAGAGTGTTGTAGAGGGAGATAAGAAGGGAAGGAGGGCGAAGGTGAAAGAGAGGAAGGCGAGAGCGGGAGGGACAACAGTATTGCAGGGGTCTCCAACCCTTTGAGCACTGAATAACATTTTTGCTATACCCGAATTGCAAACTATTTTTGTAGAAACATATTTTGTAGAAAAATCCGGTTAATATCCATGTAAAAAAAATAGTTAAGAATCACGGTTTCGAGTTTGTGAATAATGCACAGGTATCGGGAACACACAATAAATTGGCCAAAGTAGTGTGTACCTTCACTGACCAAGTCAGCGCTACACAGTGCAGTGCACTGGCCACAACTAGTTCCCTTCACAGACATACAAACTAAACTATGTTATTCTTATTTTGTCAGCCAAGGATCCCTTAGTCATAAAATCACTTCCCTGTCTCGCCCAATGTGCTACAACCCTTTCCTGTCTTACCAAACACCTATAATATTTTTGAGCCTCACTTTGCTGTATTAGTTTACTTTCAGCATAAAAAGGCGGTTTTGGTTGTGATTTAAGTTGTTACAGTGTTGACTGGTTTGCCTAATGAAAGGCCCCTGTTCAGGAATTTCCTTCCATTTAACTGTCAACATTTAAAAGAAGAAAAACATGGTGCAGCAAGTGTAATGCTGCTGACTCTCCTTAGGCTGTTTGCACACACACAGTCGAGTCCGATTTAAGTCTAGTCAGTAGTCGTTTGACTTGTGGAAAAGAAAGTAGAGGTTATTCCCTTCCCATGTCAAGAAGACGAGAGTATATCAGTATCCCGTCAGACGTCAATCAGTATGGACACATTCTCTCTCAGATGTTACATGATTTGGATGGCTAACTATACTTTCACATAATCCTGTGTATGTAAATGTGACTTATATTAACATTTAGTAAAAGCCATATAAAACATTTGGCTACTGCTTAAAATTGAATTATAGACCGTTATCGTATCTCCTAATCTGACCTATAATTATCTCCAGTCAGTGATACAATGGAAATCATAACTCATAGAAAACTCGAAGTTGCATGATGATACTCCCACCGCAACTGACTATATGACTGTCGAGGGAATGGGTCAGGGGGTTCTGGACCGACTCAACCACTGATGTGATTGTGGTGACAGCCTTATGGAACATACACGCCAAGAGTCGAGCTGAGGCATACCCAGTTGAGTTATTCTATATGAGTCGCCATTCCTAACGTTCATCAGTTTATAAGTAATTCTGCAGAACCTGTTCCCACCTACAGAGTCTACTTGATTCGAATCACGCTGAGCCTGTTCGAGGTAGGTATGACTAAATCCATTTTCTCATCAATCATCGTGAGTCACTTTCGGTGAGAGCATCACCAGGCAATTTGAGTTTATACATCTTGTTCCCGAGCGCCCAGCACCCCATAATCTACAGAGACCTTGTTACTGAACCAATTGCGTAGAAGAGATGCTAAGGTAATATAACTGTTTATGGGGTTAGTTAGTTTTTACAGTGGGTTCCTTCACTGCACTGTTTCCCTTCCCTGCTCCTCAAATCCCTCCATCTCCTTCCCACTGATCATCGTCCGCTAAAACTTATATCCTCCTCCTTGATTATCTAGCTCTTTTTCTTCTTTCTGTCGTCCTGTAATTTTCCTTTTACACACACACACACACACACACACACACACACACAATAGCTGCTCTTTATCTTCCATACTTCATCTTGGCCCCTTGTGTGTGTGTGTGTGTTTTTTTTTCTCGAGTGCCTTCAGAGTACTGCGGTAGGTTTGTCACGAATCAATTCGCGACATTTCCTTTTTGTGAGAAGCCACGAACTATTAGTGGAAAACTCACTGTGTATCGCTCAGTTAACCGTTTCTCTCTCCATTTCGGGGTATACTTTTCAAATCATTCGTCACTTTCAAAAGTGACCGATTTAATGCACGTCACTAAGTGCGTTACTGAGCGATACAATTGTTTTTTTATTGTTCGGCCCCTACTCTCCTCAACCGTTGGCCACGCCTTCTTCCGGTAGCTTGTGCGTCCTGCCTATGCATTATTTGAATTGAGTCTTGTGTTTGCTGTGACGGAGAAAGGGTCTGTGCTCAGAAGTGGAGAGGTCAGCTAGCACCCCAAGCTCCATTAGTACAGTTAATCCCAGCACTCCCACCTTAGTGGTGATACATAGCATTCATCGACTGGTATTTCTTTTGTGTATTTTGTAGTTTTAAGAGCTTAGTTAAGGTGTTTTTCCCTAGGCGTAAGTATTTAGCTATTGTGAGAGTGAGTGAGTGCGTCTCATTTAATTGATTTGAATTGTAACGTTAAATTTATTTTTTGTGATTAATAAATTTAACAGTTCCTTTCTTGAGCTTAATGTAAGTAAACTTTTGTTTCATTTCTCCAAAATTAAGCTTATTTTCCATATAGCTCCTAGCTTGCATAAACGTTTTACTATTCATAACTGGTTCTTAGACCAGTCTTGTATTAACTTAAAATCCGTTGTGCCAGGAGTTAATGCATCAGCAAGAACCTGATGTTATTATTATTAGTATTAGTTATTTATTGTCAGGGGTGATGTAACTTTCTCCAGAGGCTAACAGTACAGTAATTCAGCAATTGTGAGTAATTAGTCTCTGCTGTGTACTGTTGAGAAAGTTTATAGATTCTCGTTCTCAGAGAATCGTGCTAAGCCAGCGTAAAGTAATCGTTGCTTGATGTAGCAAGACAATCTTTGTCTCTGCTCTTCAATATTATTGAATATTATTATCAAATTAAATAATATTTAACCATTTATTTCAAAATTACCGTGATATTATAAAAACCCCCGTGACAATTGGCGACCTCATTCCAGGATATTAACTCCTAGCTCTAAAGCTATTCACGAGATAGTGCTCACTCATTCATATTTAGGTATTTATCATTAAAGTTTATAGGCACAAGCTTACTGGTGTTTACCGTTAATTTAGCAAGTGAGTTTTTGCTTTATAAATCAATAGAGTACTTAACTCTAGTTTATTTTTGGTAACGCCAGACGATTTTATTCGCTCCTGGGAAGTCGGCGTACCCATTGTGTTTATTATTGAGTCTTCCCAGTCATTTACATTTTTATTTATTCTTTGCCAGTTAACTGGATAAGACTGGTCACCACTAGCTTGTGTCTGTACTCTTTACTTGTGTCATTAGTATTCGTCGCTAAGCAGTCAGTACTCAGTTTCGGTTACTTAGTAAATTGAGCTAGCATCATGGCAGCCAGTGCTTATGTACAGGAAGCCAAAGATATTGGTCTCACAGACCCAGAGAAAATACAGAGTTACGTTCTCTCACGGTTCAATTACGAGCAAGAACGTGAGAAAGACGCTCGTGAACGTGAGCGAGAACAGCGCGAATATGAGCGAGAACAGCGCGAATATGAGCGAGAACAGCGTGAACATGAGCGAGAACAGCGTGAACACGAACAAAAACAACGCGAGCTCGAGTTAGAAAAAGAGCGACAACAGCGCGAACACGAGCGAGAACAGCGCGAATACGAGCGAGAACAACGCGAACACGAGCTAGTACAAGAGCGAGAACAGCGCGAATACGAGCGTGAACAACGAGACAAAGAACGAGAACATGAACTTGAAGTGCTGAAGCTCAAGCGAGATTCCTTGGGTTCAGACACATCTGGTGCAGTTGGTTCAAGCTCCACGAGCGCTCTCCCTGCACATGTTATGGTGACACCACACATCAAGCTTCCTTCATACAAGGAAAGCGAGCGAATCGAGCCGTACATAGCTCGTTTTGAGGACATGGCAGACATGTATCAACTGGATGAGGCAGCTAAGCGGATTCAATTCCTTAGTTTATTTGAGGGCCCCGCCCTCGATATTCTCCACAGAATTCGTGGAGACAATCTCACATATGAGATGATGAAAGCTGCACTCATTAAGGCGTATGGTCTCACAGTAGACGACGCCAAAGTTCAGTTCATGCGAGCCCGTCTCCAAGACAAGGAGACAGCTGTTCAGTTCCTTGATCGTCTCACAGCTTACTTAAATGAGTGGATGGAGAAAGATGAAACTCCTTCCACGCGTGAGGGGATAATTGACCTAATGCTGCGTACACAGCTAGAGAGGTCGTGGCCTGCTGAGCTCATAGCACAGCTTAAGATCTGTCAGGTGAAAGATGCCAGCCAAATGGCAGAGAAGGCTGACGCATTCTTTACTGCATACGGGTATCAAGCTCGTAAGCAAAACACCTGGAGCAGAAAAGATACTGCCAAGTCTGGGAAGCCGTCTCAGACTGAATCCCAGCACCAAGGCCGTTCTCAGAGTAATGGTCAAGGTCCAAAACCGCAGTGGAAGGACCAGGGGCAAAACACTCAGAAACCTGAGTGGAAGAGGTACAACAAGTACCCTAACCAGCAGCAGTATCAGCCACGCAACCGACCGACGGGACAAAGTTTTTCACCACCAACTCAAAAGAGGCAGGAAGCGAATGCAGCCTTCATTCCTCAGCAGCAGCCTGGTGGTCACGTCCCTACCAGTGTGGGTACTTCCCCACAGTTCACTAGTCCCACAGTGACAGTGAACCCCCTCCACAGATGGCCAATGTTCCATCTTCCCAATATAACCCTCAAGGCACAATGTTTGCCACATCAATTCAGCAGCCTCATGAGTGGCTAGCTGCTTCCTCCACAGGCCCTCCCACAGGTGACAGTACCTTCCTTGTTCAGCCAGGGTTTGTGGGAGGCATTCCTGTGAAGGTCCTGAGAGATAATGGTTCCTCAGGTTGCTCTGTCAAGCAGAGTCTAGTTCGGCCTGAGCAGTATACAGGTCGACAGATCCATGCAAATCTTATTGATGGATCAGTGAGATTGTTCCCTGAGGCATGTATCCAGGTGGCATCTCCATTTTATACTGGTATGACACTTGCAGTTGTCATGCCAGAGCCTCTATTTGACTTGATAGTAGGCAATATTCAAGGAGCCAAGGATAGTTGCTCCGATGATGACGCTACTCAGACTTCGGCTGCTGCGGTAACACGAGCCATGACTGAGGCTCCAGACTGTGTCACCCCAGTGATCATTGAATCGCCGCAAGATCTGATGTGTAGTCAACTTGTTGTGCAAGAACAACATTCTGACCCGACACTTGCTACCGTGCGGAACAAACAAAAGGGTCGAGTGATTAAGTATTCACGGGGAGGTCGAGCCAAGTTCCTTCGTAAACAAGGACGGCTCTACCGTGAGTCACGAACACCCGAGGGCGAGGTTCGACTGCAGTTTGTCGTTCCCGCCAAGTACCGCCTAGCAGTGTTACAATGGGGTCATTGTTCAGCCTCAGGAGGTCACATGGGCAAAAGGAAGACCCAGGGCCGTATCCGAGCTGACTTTTTCTGGCCAGGGATGGGACGGGACATAGATAGTTTTGTCCGTTCCTGCAGTGTGTGCCAAAGTATCACCACTGATCAGGAACATGCCCTTCCTGTGCCATTTGTAACTACACCTGTAATCTCTGAGTCAGTTGAGAGACAGGGTAGTGGTGAAGTGGGTGCAGACCTGACGTCTCGCCCATTGGCCCCACAGGACACATTATGTCCAGGGCCTGTACATACATATTATGTACCGTAAGTTAAGGGGGAAGTTGAGAGGCGACTTGAGGCTATGGAAGACCCAAGTTTGCATAAGGATTCTCAGCTTCCCGGTACTAATAGAAGTACTGTAGGTTAAGGGGGGAAGTTCGAGAGAGAACTCCGCAGTGGCGACTTGAGGCTATGGAAGACCCAAGTTTGCATAAGGATTCTCAGCTTCCCGGTACTAATAGAAGTACTGTAGGTTAAGGGGGAAGTTCGAGAGAGAACTCCGCAGTGGCGACTTGAGGCTATGGAAGACCCAAGTTTGCACAAGGATTCTCAGCTTCCCGGTACTAATAGAAGTACCGTAGGTTAAGGGGGGAAGTTCGAGAGAGAACTCCGCAGTGGCGACTTGAGGCTATGGAAGACCCAAGTTTGCATAAGGATTCTCAGCTTCCCGGTACTAATAGAAGTACTGTAGGTTAAGGGGGAAGTTCGAGAGAGAACTCCGCAGTGGCGACTTGAGGCTATGGAAGACCCAAGTTTGCATAAGGATTCTCAGCTTCCCGGTACTAATATAAGTATTGTATTGTAGATTAAGGGGGAAGTGAGAACTCTGCAGAGGCGAATTGAGGCTATGGAAGACCCAAGTTTGCACAAGGATTCTCAGCTTCCCGATATTAATATAAGAACTGTAGGTTAAGGCACAGGTTGAGGACCCGTGTGCGGTTCGAGGCTATGGAAGACCCGAGGTTGCACAGGGATTCTCAACTTGCTGACATAATCGTGTGCTATAATTAATGGCGACCTCGAATGTACGAAGCTTAGGCTGTCACTCGTATTTTTCAGCCAGAGCGTACTTTTCGTAGCATGTACTGATTGCTAGGCAGAGAGAGTAATTGCAACTTAATAAGAACTTTGTCTCATTGACACTTTTGATGCTCCACCTCAATTGGTTTTGCAGGTTCAGCAATGGGTGTAGCAGTTTTGCTGTGCGGACCAGCTGATCATCTGCCGCACGCTGCTGCCTCTTCTCCTCTGCCTTCGTCGTCGCCATATTATTTACTGTGTCATTTTACACGTAGGTACAGTTACACTACAACTGTCACACCTACACCGTGTATTACATACACCACGCTACACAACAATTAGTTGTCAGTGTAAATGTAGCGAATTTTCGCTCAGTTTGACCTGAGTACAGGATTTTCACCGTCGTCACGGAGTTTTTCCCTCAAGCTTGCTTCTATTAACGTAAATACGAGGTTTTTTCACTCACTGGCGACTGCGACTTTCTCCTGTAGCAGGATAGCACACATACCACAGTGTGAATCTTGTGTGACTGAGTTAGGATTTATATATATGTATATTGAAATCATTCTTCTGAAGGAAGAAAGATTTAATTTTCATGGGGCGTAATGTCACGAATCAATTCGCGACATTTCCTTTTTGTGAGAAGCCATGAACTATTAGTGGAAAACTCACTGTGTATCGCTCAGTTAACCGTTTCTCTCTCCATTTCGGGGTATACTTTTCAAATCATTCGTCACTTTCAAAAGTGACCGATTTAATGCACGTCACTAAGTGCGTTACTGAGCGATACAATTGTTTTTTTATTGTTCGCCCCCTACTCTCCTCAACCGTTGGCCACGCCTTCTTCCGGTAGCTTGTGCGTCCTGCCTATGCATTATTTGAATTGAGTCTTGTGTTTGCTGTGACGGAGAAAGGGTCTGTGCTCAGAAGTGGAGAGGTCAGCTAGCACCCCAAGCTCCATTAGTACAGTTAATCCCAGCACTCCCACCTTAGTGGTGATACAGAGCATTCATCGACTGGTATTTCTTTTGTGTATTTTGTAGTTTTAAGAGCTTAGTTAAGGTGTTTTTCCCTAGGCGTAAGTATTTAGCTATTGTGAGAGTGAGTGAGTGCGTCTCATTTAATTGATTTGAATTGTAACGTTAAATTTATTTTTTGTGATTAATAAATTTAACAGTTCCTTTCTTGAGCTTAATGTAAGTAAACTTTTGTTTCATTTCTCCAAAATTAAGCTTATTTTCCATATAGCTCCTAGCTTGCATAAACGTTTTACTATTCATAACTGGTACTTAGACCAGTCTTGTATTAACTTAAAATCCGTTGTGCCAGGAGTTAATGCATCAGCAAGAACCTGATGTTATTATTATTAGTATTAGTTATTTATTGTCAGGGGTGATGTAACTTTCTCCAGAGGCTAACAGTACAGTAATTCAGCAATTGTGAGTAATTAGTCTCTGCTGTGTACTGTTGAGAAAGTTTATAGATTCTCGTTCTCAGAGAATCGTGCTAAGCCAGCGTAAAGTAATCGTTGCTTGATGTAGCAAGACAATCATTGTCTCTGCTCTTCAATATTATTGAATATTATTATCAAATTAAATAATATTTAACCATTTATTTCAAAATTACCGTGATATTATAAAACCCCCCGTGACAGTTTATAAGTGTTTCGTTCTTGTTATTTACATAATTATTGGTAGTCGACGGCAGTGACCTTTCCTGTGGTACCAACAGGATATTTCTTATTGGTCAGTTATTTCCACTTCTGTTTTTTTCCCTCCAGACGTGTTCCCCACCTTCATCTTCGTGTTCGTTATTCTCCACTCGACCGACATTTCTTATTTCCACCCACTTACTTCCTCACCTAATGGCCCGCCGCGACCACTTCACCACCTTTTGCATTATACAGTTTTTTCTCCACTATTAACCTCCATAACCACTCTAGGCCCATACACTCCTTATTTACTTCCCTCTCTGGCCCTCTTCTATCCCTTTCAGTTTAATCCCAGGAATGGATGAGGGAAGAACAGAGCAATGATCATAGGAAGAATGAAAGAAAAGCATTCGGGATCCCAATGCAAATCGCCCGCCAGAATATGTTGTTGGTCAAGTCCAAGATTTTTGCCATGTCTTTATACCCTGAAGATTTCTTGTTGATAGCTCAAGCCGTTCATGAGATCTAGGGCTGAGTGCAAGAAGGGCCAGTGTCAAAAAATGAGGTTTTGAGGAAAACGCATTTTAAAGTTTGCAGGCTTCACTAAAATTCAGCTAAGAAGAATAGACATAAAAGTAATTTTTTCATTATTGTTTAAGCCAAGTAGCAATCACATAGTGTCTTTCCAGTAACTAAAAGCTGCATTGCATTGTGAAAAAAATAATTAATATATGTAAAGAATATTTTCCTATGACATAATTTTTTCTTATTCGATAATAATTTGCATATTTTTTAAATAAAATTACTGTTACATGTTTTTAACTGAATATTAAATTTACCTAAGTGTAATTTCCTTATCTTAGGTAATATTTCCATTGTTTATAAACAAAAATTTGAAAATTATATATATATATTTTTTTTTTCATAAAAATCATTCCTGATATGAAACAGCCAGATCTCCAAAAATTTTAAGACAATCATTTTTCGGTGTATAAAGACTAATGAGAAATTACACTCTGGTGTCATCATCTAAATAATCATCATCTACACCATCTGCTACCTGTAAGCTACTGTAGAAATGTTTACTTCCAGCAGAAATCAGAGGAAGATCAATCAGGTCCTTCAACTTTTTAGGCGCAAGTTTCCTTGGTCCGTCTTCTAGTTGTGTTATAGCATCCTCCCTAAGACTCTGGCGACATTGGCCTTTGTAGCACTGAAAGACCTTTATTTTACAAGCTCCCTGGTACCCTTATCTCCATATGAGCAATTTTTGACATTGGCCCTTCTTGCACTCAGCCCTAGAGATATAACTGTGCAAAGGCGGGTGATGAAAACTAGTTGACCTTTGGCAGCCATTTTGGTGACCTTGACCTTTACCCCGAGTGCCCATTTTCGAGCATGGCCAAGGTTTTGGCCATATCTCGATACCCTGAAGGTTTCATGGATACAATGGGAACACACACACACACACACACACACACACACACACACACACACACACACACACACACAGGCAGGCAGGCAAAAACATTAACACTTCGCCTTCTAAGGGCGGGCGATAATAATGATATCCCCTGAGAGAGAGAGAGAGAGAGAGAGAGAGAGAGAGAGGGGGGGGGGATACTGAAGGGGTAAGGTTGCCTGGAACATACTTAGATCATATCCATTGTAACTCTTGATATCGTTAATGGTTCAGTTCATGGGGACGTTATTCACTGACCTATGAGTACCGGCCACGATGACATGATGGTTGATAACTTGTTTCTTAGAGTAATGAAATATATTCCACATCCATTTCCCACGCGCAAACTCATTTGCATCCACACTGATAAACACACAGACACCTTTCCCATCCCTGCATTCAGTCCTCCTAAAGCTACGTCTGCACCAAATGCCTGTTGTTGCGGGCGGATGTGGACGAGAGTTTTGTATCACCATAACCTGTACACGTGGCTCCACTGGACGTGGGCGGGTTTGAGTGAATACTACTGTAGGTTACATTGATACCAACAGGCATTTATGTGAACGCGACCCAGGTCCATACACTCCCATCCCTTCCTTGCCCCTTAGCTCCCTCTTAAATCACTTTCCATATCTTTCATCCACGTCTGCCTCACAGTTTCCTTCCCTCTCCTGTTTCTCATTTCCTCGTCCTCCGTCTCTTAATTTACCTGCCTCTTCTCCTTCATCAGTGCCCTACTGAGCCTTCTTCTTCACCAATTACATTCCTCCCACACCTCCTCTCTTCGCCTTTCTTATTCAAGGTTGTTTTTCCCAAACCCTCACTTCCTTCTTTTTGCTGCCTCGATACATCGCCCCTTCTATATTTTCTTCTTGTCTCTCATTACTTCTTCACCTATATATATACATTTGTGGTAGGTGGGGGCGCTCACCATCCACCCACTCGATGTAGTGCTGCTGTTGGGTGTCTGCCCTTTCCTCTCCTCCATCCTTCTTTCCCTCCATCCTCTTCTATCTTTCTTTCCTTCAGTCTTTCCTTGTCCTTCTGCCTAGGGGTGACTTTACACTCCCTCTTCTGTCTTTCTTTCCTTCATTCTTTCCTCTTCCTTCTGCCTGTGGGAGACTCTACACTGAGTGACAAGCCTGTACACCAGAAAACCATTTATTACGTTGGGTGGTAACCATATAACCAAATTTTGGCGCCTGGTGGTTTAGTGGGTAATTATTGCGCTCCAGTCGGATTGAGCTGGTGAAGGTTTTTTCCAAGGGATGGTTGGGGTTGATTGCTCATGTAATGTCACTCAGGGATGAGTGAGGCTGGTCCCTCTCATCTTAAATGTCGGGACCAACTGCCTAGCCCCGGGCTCCTACGCTCCTCTTGGGGCAATGTAGGATTGGATGATGGATGGATATATATATATATATATATATATATATATATATATATATATATATATATATATATATATATATATATATACTGTATATATATTTTCTTTCGCGCTGTTGCCACTGCCATTTTTTTCATATCCAATACACCTTCTGTTTTCCTTCATTCTTGATCATACTGACTTCTGTCCATTCTCAGTCAGTCCACTCCCTATTACCTTCGGTCTTCATTCTGGGTAAAGTCAGGTGATTTTTTTACGTTAGGTTAGCCCTCTGGCAGTGAAGGTGGTACGAGCTGCCAGCGGGACACATGAAGAAAGAGTAACTGGACATTCACACAACGTCAGTAGACCTTGGCATCCATCACCCACCGCCCTCAGTCACCTCACTAACTACACTGTTCAAGCCACCCACGCCATGTTGTACCCCAGCATCACCCACCGCCCTCAGTCACCTCACTAACTACACTGTTCAAGCCACCCACGCCATGTTGTACCCCAGCATCACCCACCGCCCTCAGTCACCTCACTAACTACACTGGTCAAGCCACCCACGCCATGTTGTACCCCAGCATCACCCACCGCCCTCAGTCACCTCACTAACTACACTGGTCAAGCCACCCACGCCATGTTGTACCCCAGCATCACCCACCGCCCTCAGTCACCTCACTAACTACACTGGTCAAGCCACCCACGCCATGTTGTACCCCAGCATCACCCACCGCCCTCAGTCACCTCACTAACTACACTGGTCAAGCAGTTTCATATTTTCACAAAAGGCTGATGAAGTTTTGTGAGATAACCTGTAATCACTGTTTACAGCACAATACTTCAGAGGATATCGTCTTTGTGTTTTCAACTTGTACCTTTCCTTCTTGCTGGAAGTTTGCCCTCGTTCAGCCAGTCCCAAAGAAGGGTGACCATTCCCAGCCCTCTAATCATCGTCCAATTGCTTTAACATCGTGTGTCTCAAAAGTTTTCGAGTCAATTCTTAAAAGAAAAATTTTTAAAGCATCTTTCCTATTACAACCTTCTTTCTGATCGTCAGTATGGGTTCCGTCAGGGATGCTCCACTGGCGATCTTCTCACCTAACCTTCAGACTCATGGTCATTCTCCTTTCGGAGTTTTGGCGAAAGCTTTGTCATTGCACTTGATATCTCAAAGGCTTTCGATCGAGTCTGGTATTGATCTTTAATTTCCAAACTGCCCTCTTACGGTTTCTATCCTTCTATCTGTGCCTTCATCTGTAGCTTCCCTTCTGGTCGTTCTATAACCGCTGTTGTAAACGGCCATCGTTCTTCTCCTAGATCTGTCATCAGTGGTGTTCTGCAGGGGTCTGTCCTATCACCAACTTAATTCCTTTTATTAACCCGCGCCGTCCCGGCGACGTGAATTAACGTCTGCACATGATGTCACTCATGTCCCAGTGACGTGAATTAACACGGCAACATTGCAAGGTCCCTAATTTGCACAATTTTCAATTTTCGCGAGTGATTTCGCGAGTGATTTTTGGCATGTATACACGGGACACCTTCCTCTATTCCTCTACAAGATGCCAAGCAGGAACAGTGCCTTACACCGCATAACCTCTCCCCTCCCCCTGCACGCCATTGTCTCGGCAATTCACCTGTTACCAGTGACCTGGCCAATAAAGACATTCAGGGCCAGAGTGATTCCCTAATCGATGACAATGTGGAGGACAAAGTTTACATAGCATTAGAGGAAGATACAGTCAGAAATGATGATCAGGTAATGTGGGAAAAAAAAGGGCATGAATGGTGATGAGTTAGTGAGTGAAACAATGCTTATAATGCCTATATTACTGATTGAAAACAAATATACTCTTGTACTACGTATAAATTCATACCAAGTAAATAAATAAATACTGTTTATGAGTGGATAAAATAGTTACCCTCCCATAGAGCTCGTTTTCTTTGGTGCCAGCCTGTTAGAAAACCCAGTCAGGTGAGGAAGTACTCTTACCTAAATCGAGTATTTTAAACCTCAGGTGAGCGATTTCTCTATGAATTTTCGATGTTTCTCACCAAAAGTGGATGTTTGAGCCAAAAAAAAAAAGGTCCAAAAATGTCGGGACTGGGGCGTACCACTGCCCAGAAAACGTCGGGATGGGGCGGGTTAATCAATGACCTTCTAAGCTGTACATCTAACCCAATCCATTTGTATGCTGATGATTCCACCCTTCACCTTTCCATTCGGTTCCTGCAATGTCCATCTCAGCAGTTACTTCAACAGACATGGGATGAGGCTATGGCACACCTATTGTGTGACTTGGATTATATCTCTGATGGGGTAAAAATGATCTTGTTTTTAATGCATCAAAGACTAAGTTCTTACACCTATCAACCCGACAAAATCTTCCATAGGAGTACCCACTAATGTTTAATAATATCCAGCTCAATCCTGCATCATCCTTGAACATGCTTGGGGTTTCATTCACTCGGGACTTATCCTGGAAAAATCATTTCACATTTCTCGTAAAATCTGCTTCCAAGGGATTAGGTGTGCTAAGCCGACTCCGTACCTTCTTTACCCCTGCACAGCTGTTGATCTTATACAGGGGTTTTATTCGCCCCTGTGTAGAGGACGACTCTTATGTGTGGGGAGGCTCCCCACATACAACTCTTGTCAATAGGGTGGAGTCAAAGGCTTTTTCTCCTCATTAACTCTCCTCCTCTTACTGGCTCCTTTCAACCTCTGTCTCTTCGCCGCACTGTTGTATTTTTATCTCATTTCTATCGCTACTTTAATGGTCACTGCACCTCTGAACTGTCTTCTTGCATTCCTCCACCTCTAGACAGGCGTGTAGCACCCGTCTAGCAACAAACTCTTATCCCTTTTCTGTCCAACTCTCTAATGCAAGTGTTAACCGTTATTCCCAGTCTTTCATTTATGCAACAGGTCGACTCTGGAACTGTCTCCCTCTGTCTGTATATCCTACTTTCTATGATCTCCAGTCTTTCAAACGCAGTGTGTCCACGCATCTCCAAATGAACGGATCTTCAATTTGGCTCTTTTTTTTTTTTTTTTTTCTCGGAAGGAACGGTTTGGAGGCTCCTGGTCTTTGGTTTCTTTTTCCTTACATAAAAAAATAATTCACACAGCGGTGTGCTGTAACGATAATTAACAACTTTTGTGTCTCTTGTGATGGACTCGTTTAAGTTTGAGCTCTTGCCTTTGCTTCAGGAAGTAGTGAAACACACAAACACACACACACACACACACGCACACACACACACACACACACACACACACACACACACACACACACACACACACACACACACACACACACACACACAATGTGCAGTAGACTAACCTTGTGCGGTCACTCTCTCTCCCTCTCTCTCTCTCTCTCTCTCTCTCTCTCTCTCTCTCTCTCTCTCGTGTGTGTGTGTGTGTGTGTTTCTCTCGTTCTGTCTGTTTGTCAGTTTGTTAAACCTTTAGCTTTAATAAACATCTGCGGTACTTTTGTAGATTGATATCTTTTTTAGGTGGTAGGTGGTGGTGAAGGGGCGACCATATCCACTCACTTGATGTAGTGCTACCTACTTCTTCCTTCACCTTTGTCATTCGTTTTCTTTGTTCTGCCTTCCTCTCATCCTATTTCGCCTATATCTCCTGTCGCTATTAATTAGGCCTACTCTTCTTTCCCTTTTCAGGTGGCGTTACACTGAGTGACAAGCCTAATGGTTTCCTGTACCAGCGTGGAATTCTTTCTGAATTTATATGATGCCGAGTTCATTTCCCTGCAGGCCAGCATTTCATCCTTGTCATAAATATTTTTTATATCAAACTTCCGGAGCATTCATCACTAGTTGACCACAGCAGAGTTAGTCCCCAGGCAAGAGATGACAGGGAGGCAGGGAGAGGGGGAATCATGAGGTATGGCAAAGGAGGGAAGGAGGAAAGGAAGCATGAAGGAATGAGGGAGATGGTTTGGACAGATAAATGGAGGATGAGATAACAGTGATGAATAGATCCATGAACTCAGCGTATGGTTCTGACAAGTTTAAAAAACACCAGTGACTGGAGAGAGGTGCTCCTACTTTCAACGAAGAAGTTTAATGAATGCCGACTATTTGACCTAAGAGACGAAAAAAAAAAAAAAAAAAAGCATTGACGGCAGTGAAGGAAGGTGGAGAAAGGACAGCAGAATCTTGAAGGTGAGGAGAGGAAGGAGAGGAGGTAAGTAGGATTAAGCACATCGTGACGATGAAGTCAGGGAACTGGAATGGCGGAAGAGGAAATGTAAGAGTAATTCTTTTTGTTCAGGTCGACATTACCGCAGTCACGGCAAGAATAACAGCTATAACCAGTGCCTTTGACAGTAGCCTATCCCAGCTGGGAAGGGAGAATGATTTGCTACAGTATAGAGGTGGCGGGGGAGAGAAATGGAGGGAGTTGACATTCATATATCAGTTGTATTTTAGTTAGTTTAGTCATACGTCGTCACATATTACGGTGTTCAGTCCCCAGAGTGTATTTCGAAGGTTTTAGATGGTGTGGGATGGTGTGACGTGTGTGTGGAGCTGGGAGAAAATGCTTGTTGATTTGTCATGCCGGAAAGACTACACATGAACTCGTGTTTAGATCTTGTTTGAAAACACTTTAAAAAACTTTGTGTTCTGACACATTGCATGATAAACACCAGCAAAGGTATGACTCAGCTGTGTCTGGAACTCATGCTTTAATATTGACATTATTGATCTGATCTGAGCCTGGCAACAGGTGGCTCTACTGACTGTTTAGTTAATGGCACCTGTTGATGTCCATTGTGTTTTTTCAGTTGGTCCAGGGATCTTAATTCTTAGGAGATAATTTGTGTATTAATTTCGGTATAAAAAATATTTGTGGAGAGATTGTAACACCCTCTCTCTCTCTCTCTCTCTCTCTCTCTCTCTCTCTCTCTCTCTCTCTCTCTCTCGTTCTGATCTGTGGTATTTACAGCACTTGCTATACGGCGTGATTATACCCACAAATTTTCAGCATTACGCTCTTTTTTTGGTGGTAGGTGGGGACGCTCACCATCCACTCACTCGATGTAGTGCTGCTGTTGGGTGTCTGCACTTTCCTCTCCATCCTTCTTTCCTTCCATCATCTTCTTTCTTTCTTTCGTCCATTCTCTCCTTGTCCTTCTGCCTACGGGTGACTTTACACTCCCCCCTCTGTCTTTCTTTCCTTCATTCTTTCCTCTTCCTTCTGCCTGTGGGTGACTGTACACTGAGTGACAAGCCAAATGGTTTCCTGTACACCAATAAATCATTTACTACGCTGGGTGGTAACCATATAACCAAATTCTGGCTCCTGGTGGTTTAGTGGGTAACTATTGCTCTCCAGTCGGATTGAGCCGGTGAAGGTTTATATCCAAGGGATGGTTGGGATTGATTGCTCATGTAATGCCACTCAGGGATGAGTGAGGCTGGTCACTCTCATCTTAAATGTCGGGACCAACTGCCTAACCCCGGGCTTCTATGCACCTCATAGGACAATGTAGGATTGGATGATGCATAGATGGATGCTCTTTGTTGCACTATGCAAGTATTGTGATATCATCCTTTTATCTTTGATCTTATTACTTGCATACCTTAGACACTCTGACAATGGTTTTACAGGGATTAACTTTGTGTACACCGCAGCAGTAAATCACGGCTTAAGTACAACTGCTGTCGCATAGTTGCTTAGAACAAATGTGCACTTGGTGCCACCTTAGTCACATGCTGTTCTCACTTGGTATGTAGTAATATACCACAGGTGGTCATCGTCCTTTGATGTAACCAAAGTTTGATCACATATCTGTGAGTCACCATGAACAGCTCAACATAGTGTCATCCTCACCCGCCTGTTATTTTATCTAAACATACAAATGGGATAGCAGACTGACAAGCAGGTGTGAAATGCCAAACTCTGTTCACCTTTGGTGACAACGACACCATTTCTGTAAATTGCATAGAGCTGATAGAAAGTTATGACTGTTTTATGGTCCTCTGAAATACTGCTGACAAAAATTCGTCCTCTTCATGCGTCGGTCAACGAAAGAAATTTGTTAATTTCATTACTCTCTTCCCGTATTTTTTTTTTTTTTTAAATTCCGGGGAATAAATCCACAGGCATGAAAACATTAATTTACCATATGTATGGCAGAACAGACACTTCTTCGGATTATACTTCGACATTTTTCAACCTGTCAGTAACACTAAACATGCCAATCTTCTGTCGTGTATCATTGTTATATATTACTCTGTGTGAAGTGATTTACTGTGATGGACCTAATGAACCTAACTGAATGGGATTAGGAATTGCCTGAATGGTCCAAAATCGACTTGGTTGGATGCTATGGTGGGGCTGTGTTGTTGTAATGTGTTGTGTTGTTTTATTGTGAGGGAGCCCTGGTTATCAGAACTAACAGACCAGGTAAAGGAATCCATTAATGTAACGAGTTGGCTGGAAAGTTGGCTTTTGAACAATATGGTCAGTATTTCCGTTTCGTCCGGTTTGTATTTGGTTGATAGGATAGCTGATAGAAGGATTAAGATGATGTTGTTATTTTTGTTATGTGATGGAAATAGTTTATATATAACTTTGGCAGAAGATGAGGTAGAGAGCGTAGTGGGTGTTCCAAGTGTCAGGGGGCTGTGGTATGAGTGTGACAGCAGTGTAATAAGAGCTGGGCAATGTGGATTCAAAACCGATTAACCCCTTCCCCTACCTCCCTTTCTTCTCTCTTTCTGATCTCCTCCGTCTTTGCCTCACTCTCCTCTTTACTTCCTTCCATATGTCTTTTCTCCTTAGTCCTTTCTTCCGTTGTGTTTCGCATTGTTGCCTCTCGTCTTCTCTGGCTGGCCTACCTCATCTCATTTGTTTTTTATCGTAGTGCACCCTCCATCACCTCTCCCCAGTCTTTGTCATTTGCACCTCTTCCTAACTGCAAATCTCCTCTCTCTCCCATTTCTGTTTCTGTTCTTTGTACATATCCTATCTTTCTCTTGTGGGTGAAGTAGTTAAAGTTATTCGCTGGAATAATACTCATTATTGTTCACTTTTCTCGTTTCTCGCATGATACCCAGACCATGTATTTCCTCAGCATCACCTGCTGTCCCCTGTCATCTCACTGAATAATCTTGCTGAAGTTTGCCAAGATGCAGCCCATCACCAGTACTTAAAAAATTTCACAAAACTTTATCATGATATGAGCAGAATTTCGTGTAAAATTGTACAGTGAAGACATCCATCCTGTTCCCACAGCAATGTAGGTGTTAGTAATTGATTTTTTTTTTTTTTTTTTTTTTTTAAGAAACTCAACTTTCTGCTCCTGCGTTACTGCACACACCAGTGAAGCATAGTTTCTGAAATGGACTGATGTCATTTAATCTCCGCCACTTTTTGATATTAATGAGGATTTATAGCACACCCAGGGTCAATATATATGTAAAACATGAATTCATAATTACTTTCCCTTGCCTAAGTACACTCGTCTGGGAAGGAATTAACTATATGAGCTACAGAATATCATCAAAATGTCGTCACAGCTGGTCACCAACAATATACTATTAACTGCTGTGTCGGTGGGGGAGGGGGGAGGTAACTTACTGAGTCGTCGTACTACTATTGAGACAGACTATATTGGATGACTGGATAGGTATATGGGTTGGTTGGTGGGTGGATGGGTGGGTGAATGTGGAAAATAGATCTATTGGGGAATAGATCCAAGAGGAAATTGGTCCATGGGTGAAATAAGTTAAGCTAACGAAACAATCTGAAAGTAGCAATAGTACAGTATAATATCTCATCGTTGTGAAACTATTAAAATCTTTGGGTGGGATTCTCAAACGTATATGCCCTTGAGTCTCCGCCATAACATGTTTTTGCAGGAGGGACGAGGATAGAAGAGTGTAGTCTTCCTTTGTCGCTTGTTCTTCCTGTAAAAAAGATATTATTTTCAAGGAGAACATTATCGCATCTTATGTCTGCTTTCTGCAGGAAGAACAAGGGCAGGATAGTGCATAATCTTCTCTTGTGTCAAGGTCTTCCTGGAGAAATAAGTCCGATAGGGTTTAGATGTGTGTGTGTGTGTGTGTGTGTGTGTGTGTGTGTGTGTGTGTGTGTGTGTGTGTGTGTGTGTGTGTGTGTGTGTGTGTGTGTGTGTGTGGGAGAGAGAGAGAAAAAAAAAACTTATGAACACTCCCAAGTTCACTATGTCCCTTCCGTCGGTCCATTATCCCACTCCTCGCCCTTCCTTATTTCTCTCTTCCCTAATTTTTCATTTCTCAGTTCCTCAACCACTCCACCTTCTTCCTTCCCTGCCTCCCCCTCCCCCCATCCACTGGGCCTCCTTCCCACCACTTATCATCATTATATGCTGTTCCCAGACCTCACCTGGCCTGCCCCTTCTTACCTTCACTCTCATCCTTGAAGACAAGCTTATTTTCCTTCCCCCTTCTCCCTCATTTTTTCTTTGCCTGCCTGGTTATCTCCCTTATTTCACATTACCCCTCCTTGCTTTGCTATCCTTATTTTTGACTTATTAGTTACATAATGATATTTATAGCTTACTTTAGTTTATAAAAAAGTGGCCATTAGGAACCCATCAGTTCTGTTGCCGTATTGCTTCCCTTTTACTTCTTTTACATTCCCATATCTCTCTGGCTTCCCCCTTTTACTCGTTCCCCTTCCACTTATCTTCATCTCATAGTTTTGCACTGTCCCCCGTTCATTCTCCCTGATTCTTCCTTATTTTTCGTTGATATCTTACTCAGTTTACTGTTCTTTTTCCTTAAAACAAAATTCTTTAAGTTATTGTCCTTGAAATATCTCCGCTCATACCCCCAGTCTCCTTCAGTTCCACTCTTATATTATTTTCATTTTCTGCTTATCATTCCCTTTTACATCAATATCCTTATTATAACAGAAATAAGAAAATGTGTACGGTATTCCCGGAATATCTGTTTCCTCGTGGACACGATATTGCATTCCGGGAGCCTGACCAAGGGCTGATAAGCAACTGGCTTCGGGTTCACTGAGTACCTCATTGTCCTTATTGTCCGTGAACTTACTGTTGAGTGGGAGGCAGTGATGGTGATGTGATGGGAGGGACGTGGGTGGGATGAGCCAGTGATTATCTGGCAGAAAGTGGGGTCGGGAATCTTGGAGTGCATGGGATGCCCTGGGTGGAGAAGACTCCTTCAGCCTCTCACTGGACTTTATTCATTGCCCCCCTGTTGCTTTTCTTCCTTCCCTTCCACTTCCTCCTCTTTCCCTTTCTTATTCTGCCCCATGTTCTCCTTCATCACTGTCCCACTGAACCCCACTTACTCTTCCCAGACCACCGCTGTCTGTCGTTCTTAATGAAGATTATTTCCCAGGTCCTCTTTTCCCTCTTTCTGCTGTCTCCCTCTTTCCATCTCTCCTCGTTTCTCTATGTTTCTGTCTGTAATCTTTATCCACCATCTTGCCTTTGCCATTATTCTCTTTTACCTAACATTATACCTCACAGCTTCCATCATCCCATACCATGTCTGCTTCTCTGCATCCCCTGTCCACTCACTATCAGAGTCAGTATGATTAAATCTTTATTCTCTCTATAGACAGACGATTTTCTTCAGATTAGATAAACTTCATTTGGTAATGCTGTTATGAGCCAACAGTACAACATATAATGATTCATAAGGTAACTGGACACGCACAGGGCATCGCTAGACCTAATCTTTCCCCCTTTACAGTATATATAATATACCCTTCTCTTTGTGATGTAAGACGAATGAAAATTTGTTCCAAAAGAGCCTTTTGACTGCACTCATTATATTTTCGTCCACCATCACAGGTTCTCTTTCCCATTACCTTATGCCTGTCTTTTCATCTGCCTTTACCATAATTCTGTCTCCCATACTTTTCTACCCACCATGTTATCCCCACTGCCTCCATTACCCTTCTATTGAGACGCCTTGACTATATGTCTCTCTCAGACTCACTTATCCCAGATTATCTTCATTTTTCTCCATGGGAAAGATTTTTTTTTTTTTTTTCTGCAGAAGAGGGAACCATAGGCCACTCTCTCTCCCCTTCTCTCTCTCCTGCCCTGCTCCTTTTCCTTAGTGTCCATCAATTTAAACGTCCTCATCGTCCTTTACGTTGCCCCAGTTTCTGGTAATCACGTCGTCTACCTGTTGATATTCTCAATATTCTCACATTCCATAGAACTATTTATTCTGTGACAACCATACTTACGAATTCAAGAATGAACAGTTAGTCACGACATCTGAGTGCGTTCCGTGAATGAGGCAGTAAACAGTTTTATGAAAGCTTTAACTGATAAAAAAGACCCATGAGTTTGTCTAAATTAGACTTCCTGGTGTGTGTCATTGTAGACAGTATGATATAACCACCTGACCAGTAACATGTAAAAGTGTGCCAGGATGTGTGTTATACAAATAAGGACCACTGGGTATTAAAGAACGGGATAACTGTTCAATGCCTGGTGTCCGAAACACTAATTATGATACCTACACACCTCCATCACTTGCACCTACATTTCCACATCAGTACTCAGTTTCCCTCACCACCATATCACCACTCACTCCCTTTTACCACAGTCGCTGACCTCACCTTACCCCTCGCCATCAAATCACCACTCTTCCTAACCCCTCGCCACCCAACCACCACTCACTTTCCCTCACCCCTCGCCACCAAATCACCACTCACTTTCCCTCACAGCCCCTCAACCACTCACCCCCCTCAACATCACACCACACCTCCACTCAGCTTCCTTACCACCACTACCCATCACCACTCACCGCTCACAACCACCCATACCATGACTCAGACTCCTCCCCATGACACCACACCACACCACACCTCCACTCAACACCCTTCACAACTACACCACACCACACCACACCTCCACTCAACACCCTTCACAACTACACCACACCACACCACCGCTCAGCCCCGTCACCATCACACCACCATTCAGCCCCGTCACCACCACACCACCATTCAGCCCCGTCACCACCACACCACACCACCACTCAGCCCCGTCACCACCACACCACCACATAGCCCCGTCATCACCACACCACCACTCAGCCCCGTCACCACCACACCACACCACCACTCAGCCCCGTCACCACCACACCACCACTCAGCCCCGTAACCACCACACCACCACTCAGCCCCGTAACCACCACACCACCACTCAGCCCCGTCACCACCACACCACCACCTAGCCCCGTCACCATCACACCGCCGCTTAGCCCCGTCACCACCACACCACACCACCACTCAGCCCCGCCACCACTACACCACACCACCACTCAGCCCCGTCACCACCACACCACACCACCAGTCAGCCCCCGTCACCACAACACTACCATTCAGCCCCGTCACCACCACACCACACCACCAGTCAGCCCCCGTCACCACCACACCACCACTTAGCCCTATCACCACCACACCACCACTCAGCCCCTCACCACCACACCACACCACCAGTCAGCCCCCGTCACCACAACACTACCACTCAGCCCCGTCACCACCACACCACAACTCATCCCCATCACCACCACACCACCACCAGTCAGCCCCCGTCACCACAACACTACCACTCAGCCCCGTCACCACCATACCACCACTCAGCCCCGTCACCACCACACCGCCAGTCAGCCCCGTCACCACCACACCACCACACAGCCCCGTCACCACCACACCACCACTCAGCCCCGTCACCACCACACCACCACTCAGCCCCGTCACCACCACACCGCCACTCAGCCCCCGTCACCACAACACTACAACTCAGCCTCGTCACCACCACTCCACTACTCATCCCCGTCACCACCACTCAGCCCCGTCACCACCACACCTCACCACACCGTACCATACCACCACTCAGCCTCCCTCATCGTCTCGACGGTGCTACGGTGCAGGAGAGGGAATGGCAAGACTGGATGAAAGGGACAATTGGTTTATCCCTCACTTAATCTTGCCTCGTTTATCTTCCTTCACTCTATTTCCACTTACCCTGTTTTCTCTCCATTTTTGTCCTCTTCACTATAGTCATGTTATACAGTCACATTCTCTTTTTCTTGTGTCTTTGTATACTTGTCTTTTCGAATATGCCTGCGTTCTTCTTAGATATCGTCTCTTTTTTTCACTTCCTTATTGCTTTTCCTCCTTCCTTGTTTTTCTGTCCTCCTTCCTGCATTGTCGCCTTACAATTTCCCCATTCTTCCCCTCCCAGCGCAATCTCTTAATCTTCCCAGTATCCCAGAACGTGCACGGTCTCATTCCATAAGTTTCGGCTGGCTTATGGTGACTGCTCGATGGGAGAGGCTGGAAGACCTTTGATGTTGTGGTATCGGGAGGTGGTCTGATGGTCTGTCTTAACTGAACTGTTCCTGACATTAATTAAAGCTGTACCTCTTTTTATATCATGTTGTGTTGCCCGTTTCTTCACCCCAGTCTTGCTTTTTTCTGCCACCTTTCCTCCCCTCCCACCTTTTTATCACCGCATCAGTTATGTTGCCCGCTGACCAGACACTACCCCTCCCCTAACTTTGAACAACCACTGTCTCTTAAGCTTTCGTGATCACCGTATATACAATATAAATCCCCAGTCCCAAGGAACATCATTTATCCCATATACTTGCATTCCATTCTTTCCCCACCCGTGTCTCCTCCCCGATGCTTTGTCTCTCGCCCCCCATGGTAATGTTTTCTCAAAATACACTCTCATGCTCTCTTAATGATGCACCCTTTCCCGCCCCCATCATATGCATTCATTATATTATTTCCATTTTTCCCCTCTTTCAACCCAGCACAGTAGCATCCCGCATCACCTCGGTACCTACTGAGTCAGTTCAGAGGCTGTGGTGTGAGTCTTACGAGGCTGTGGTGTGTGTCCTACGCTATAGTGTGCGTATGTTAAGAGGCTGTGGTGTGAGTGTGCTAAGAGGCTGTGGTGTGAGTGTGCTAAGAGGCTGTGGTGTGAGTGTGTTAAGAGGCTGTAGTGTGAGTGTGTTAAGAGACTGTAGTGTGAGTGTGTTAAGAGGCTGTAGTGTGAGTGTGTTAAGAGGCTGTGGTGTGAATGTGTTAAGAGGCTGTATTGTTAGTGTTAGAGGCTGTGATGTGAGTGTGTTAAGAGGCTGTAGTGTGAGTGTGTTAGAGGTTGTGATGTGAGTGTGTTAAGAGGCTGTAGTGTTAGTGTTAGAGGCTGTGATGTGAGTGTGTTAAGAGGCTGTGATGTGAGTGTGTTAAGAGGCTGTAGTGTGAGTGTGTTAGAGGCTGTGGTGTGAGTGTGTTAGAGGCTGTGGTGTGAGTGTGTTAAGAGGCTGTGGTGTGAGTGTGTTAAGAGGCTGTAGTGTTAGTGTGTTAGAGGCTGTGGTGTGAGTGTGTTAAGAGGCTGTGGTGTAAGTGTGTTAGAGGCTGTGGTGTGAGTGTGTTAAGAGGCTGTAGTGTTAGTGTGTTAGAGGCTGTGGTGTGAGTGTGTTAAGAGGCTGTGTCTGTACTTTCTTGCATTGAAGTTTGTTCCTTCTAACTTTTTCTTGGAACTCGTTTTCTTCCTCTTGGCCTGGCAACACAGCCGTGGTTATTGTGTTGGTGGTGGTGGTGGTGGTGGATTCTCCACTACCGAAAAAAGTGTTACGTGTTATGTGTTGTCAGAGGCTGTGTGCAAGGCCTGCCTGGGGTGTTGCGTTACTTCTGCCATAATATATTCTTAGCCTCTTCCTCACACTACACCCTTTAACCACTCCAGGACGAGGACGTACTCTGCACGTTATTGTGGGTAAATACACAACAGTTTCTTCAGCTCAGAAGACGCCCTGGAGTTAATGGCGTTGGAAACAATCTCCATTAATCTCTCTCCCTCCTCCCTTTAATCTCCCTCCTATCTCTTAGTCGCTCCCTTCCCTTTCTTCCTCGCCCCCTTTCACTTTCCTTTCAGTCACCCGTCACCCACAAAGAAAATAATTCCTGAGAGCTTTCTGCGCTGCTGGTCACTAAGGGGAGGCGACCGAGACAATAGTGTCACTGTGTGACGGTATGGTGACAGTATGATGGTAAGATATGTGTGACAGTATAGTGACAGTAAGGCAATAATGTAACTAATGTAACAGTAAGGTAACAGTAGAATGATCCTGTGACAGTAGAGTAACATTACTGTGACAGCTGTGTGACAATAGTGTGATAGATGGTTAACTGTTTGACAGCAAAGTGTGACGATAGGGTGACAGTAATGCGGTAATATGACAATAGTAGTGTGATATTAAGGTAGTGTGATTTGATCTGATACTGTGACCAGAGGCGACGGAATAAAATTACAGTATTTCACTATTTCGCTTTTGTTTCATTTCGTTCCGAGTTCTCTTCTCCTTTTTCTTACTTATTCTTATCTACTTTAATTTTTTGCTCACAATATCCTGCACATTCCCTCGCGCTATCGACACTGTCCGACCAACTCTTATATTTCTTTTCATCCTGCATAGATGTTTCAGTTTTCATATGTGCAGGCTTCCGAGTTCGTTCCTTAGTACAGTAGTTGTTGGGAAAGTAAGGGAATTCCCGGTCCACACAACCCCTGGCTATTATTTACCTGCATAACACGCAGGAAAATGACTTGTATGCTTTCTCCTCAAACGCCAGGGATGCCGTAACTGAGTAGCCGACGCTCATAACAAAGTCGTAAGTTTTACATCAGAAAATTTATTCTACCTGCACACACACACACACACACACACACACACACACACACACAGCAGTACTGCCTTCTTTCTTATCAGGTGTACATTCCTCGCTCATTTTCCCTCTTATTCTTTTTCCTGTTTTCATTACCTTTTATTTTTTTCCTTCTCTTTCCTTCTCTCTGTGTTATTCACATCCCTTCCACCTGCAGACCCACATCAGTCATCATGATCAGTTTTCTATATTGTTTTTCGTGTGTGTGTGTGTGTGTGTGTGTGTGTGTGTGTGTGTGTGTGTGTGTGTGTGTGTGTGTGTGTGTTTTGGCAATATTGTTTTTCGTGTGTGTGTGTGTGTGTGTGTGTGTGTGTGTGTGTGTGTGTGTTTTGGCAATATTCTTTTTCCATATATCCTGTTTCTTCGTATTTACCCTCATCTGTCGCCTGTCATCTGCCTCCCTCCAGCCTTCAGCCTTAATCCTGTCGTTGCCATGGAATCTCACGCACAGTTTTAAGCTGCGTTTCATTTTTTTTTTTTTTTTAGGTCGATTGAGACAGGTCTAAGCTTTGTAGACCTACTAGGTGCTCGCAAGAGTGGATTTTAAACCAGTACCGTCCTGAATGTTGCTCCTATTGGCTGAGGGATCGAGTGGGCGGAGCCATGAAGGATTTGGCTGAGTTACATGAAAGAAAGATGGGGATTATAATAAATCAGTTTAGCTATAAGTATCATCGTTATCAGCATACACGGTAGCTGTTCTTATGTCACATAAATGAAATTATGTGATTACTCGCCTGTTTCATTGTTAGAATCGTGGTAATTGGTTCTCATTTCGCCGTGAAGTGAAAGCACCGTGCAGCTTACCTTATCAGTGAAAACAGAACTGTGATAACAGGAGGCAAAGGCTGCAGTACTCGTTCTTAAGGAATTATTGGTGAGTCTTATTTGTAAGTGCCATCATTATCTTACAATGGTCCAAAGGGATTCACAAATTCGGCCACAACTGGTTAATTTTTTCAGTTCAGGTTGAAAACACTGCTCTTTACAAGTAACATGTACAGTCAAGGACACAAATATCTTCCTTAAGTTTGACGAATAGATAGCGGAAAAAGTCGACCCAACTGATACAAGCATTATTTGAGACAGGATTTTCGTTGTTTCGTCAGGTGTCAATTGTCTTCAGGCAGAAATGGAATGATATTTGTTTCTGTGACTGTACATTTATATCACTATCCCATGACAGTGTTGGCTGTCATTTGTACGAAATTCTATTTAAAAAGATATTTATCGTTTACTTTTATCCGCCATCTTTGTCATATCAGCTGTTTACCCCTGAGCACGGGACTCTCATGGCTGGCCTTGTTGCCCAGTGCTAACGCGTATCTTTGTGTGCAGGACTCGGTGTTCAGGTTGCTCTATCCTATCTATTGCCAGACGTCTTAATCCCGTAAAGGGTGGCCACAAAGAAATCGCCTCCATGTCGCCCTGTCCCCCCGCCATGTCACTGCCCTCCCCCCAGCTCATACAGTTCACCCCTCTCTCAAATACCTTTCCATTCCATCTCCATCTCATCCTCGGCCTCCCCCTCCCTCTCCCCCTCTCCACCTCACTCACATACACTGATTTCGTTAGTCTCTCACTCTCCATCTCTTCACATGGCCAAACCACCTCAGCGTACAGTAATTCTCCTAACGCTTTCTATCACATCATCATCCACACCACAATGCTACTTCACTTCTTGCCGTAATTTGTCAGTCTCTCTCTCCATATAACTCCACATGTCCTCCTCTCAGATAACTCATATCCACCGTTCTCACCCTTGACTTGTCCGTCCAACAAAGTCCAATCTTCACTTCCATAATTTAGAGTGAGTATTACAATGATATCATAGAGCGTCTTTTTTTTTACTTCCATGCTTACTTCCCTATTTCTTATCACTGCTTTTAAAGAACCAGCAACCTTCCTTCCTTGTTGTACCCTTTCAAGCACTTCACCATCTAAACTTCAATCCTTACTCATCACACTACACAAGTACTTAGATGCGCTCACATTTTCCATTTCCTCATCATCCACCCTCACGGTACAGTACATACAGTGTCTTCACTTATCTCGAAGGCCATAACTTTTCTCTACATTCACCTTTAAATGCCGTTTCTTATACACTCTCCTAAACTCTTTCACCAAGACTTGCAGTTCCCCTTCTTCTTCACTTAACAACACAGTATCATCTGCAGACAACAGTACAGGGAGTTTCTAAACGCTACCGTCTCTCATTAGGGTAGCTCCAACATCCTTGTATCTCTTTTATAACCCCATCCATATACAGATTGAACAACCATGGAGATATGACACATCCTTGTTTCAATTCAACATTCAGATAGAAAAATTCACTCGGTTCACTATCCACACACACTGCAGCCTTAGCACCCTCATATATACTCTTCACGGCATCAAACAACTTCCCAGTTACTTCATATACTCTTAATATTTTCTACATTCCTTGTCTGTCCACTTTGCCCTATGCTTATACGTATTTGTGGACAGACAGAAACAGTCTGGGGGCAGGAGGAGATAGCGAAATGTAATGTGTTATTGCAGGTCGTGTAGCTACTTACATGTTTTTTTATGACCATGAAATTTTCAGTAGGAGTCAAAAAGCATTCATAATGTCTTGCTGCTGTTAGTATTAAAATTCGAATTCGGTATTTGCTCTACTCTGAGAGGAATGAATGTCACAAAGTAAGCTTTGTGTGTGTGTAACATATCTGTCACAACAGCTACTCATCCTTATGCCGTGTTTGGTGTTCCTCTAATAATTGATGTCTTCGTTGGTGGTATTACTAATGCAGCGTTTCGAAGGTGTTTTGTAAGTCACAGCTTTGTTACTTATCCTCTCACTGTTGTAGGATGGAATTCACGAAGAATTTACACAAAACCGAGATCAGTTCACCGCAGGCCAGCATTTGTTCCTTTGCTGTAGACTTTGTACAGTCGCCAAATGTTCCACCTGGGCCACCTAGCCGCGAGAGGTGGGTAACGGGTACTGGCAACAGTGTATATGTTTGCTCGTGTGTACATGCTCGACGAAAGTTCGGATCATCAACTCTCTTCGTCTGTAGTGAACCTCCGTCAGAGTCAGAGTTCATCCCATAGATGGCTGGGTACGGAGTTGGGTGGGGAGAAAAATGTCTCAGGAGTAAGGCGGCTCTCCCATCGGCTCAGCCAGTTGCATGAAACTGGTCGCATGGAAAATTGTTGTGTGCCACAGGTCGTGCTGACCAAGGCCAAAGATATATGACTATATTAATTCTATAATAAGGTAATATATAATAATATTATGATATAAATATATACTATTATATATAATACAATAATATTTATCATACTATACTTACTTGGTCTTGGTCCGTGCAACCTGTGGCACGCAACAATTCCATGCAACCGGTTTCCTGCAACTGGTCAAGCCGGTGGGAGAGCTGCTTAAGGGGGCAGCTTGGCATAGTGTAGGCCAGGGCAGGCGCAGGACGGGGGGGGGGGGTTACGTTGTTCATACCGTCAGTGATAATCATTGCCGAACTAGTTTTTGAGATCCATTAGCATTCTACTTAATATTTGTATTCTTAACAATACTAAACATTTTATTTTCTATGTTGTTTTTACACTGTTACCATAACACTATATACTGTAATCGCTCCTAACCTTTCTCCGTCTCACTCACTCCTTATATCAGTAAATCCCTTTCATAGGATTATCACTTGATACCATTATCAGTATAGGTTGAAGAGGAATGCATTTACCTAACATCTACGTCTAGTTACAAGTAAGATTACCTGCCATATTCACATCATGAATGACACTGACCAATAAACATTAGGATGATGTTCAGACACTGTTAACGGTTGCTTATTTCCTCGTTGGTAGTACTTCAGGTTTTTGTGTGTTCTGTGGAGCACCACGAAGAGGTAGGAGGTTAAAATACTGTCACTTCAACAGGCATAGTTTATGTATACTGCTGTCCATGTGGCTATTATATCAGCTATGTTAATGACTTACTGTATCATATTTCCTATGACTATGGTTATAACAGCACACCTTTATAGTTCATTCATCTAACGAATAACTGAATTACACATTACAAGGAATATTGATTGTGAGCGGTGCCGCTTATGTGTGAGGTCACACATTTACACGCTCATCGATTATTCACCGAACAACATTATCTCACATTACAGCAAGATGAAGACACCACCTCTCCATCACAGTATGCAAAAGCTTCCAGTCATTTTAAGCACAACTGCTATTGATTCATGAATTATTGGGACATTTATATCACCATTGCCTGTGATATTACTTAAGTGACTGGTAAATGCAACATAACGAACATGAAATTATCATTACAAGCTGAAACACTGATTTTTTTTTTTTTTTTCGTCGCACGAACCTAGGCGCTTTAGCTCCCGTCGACTCGTGACTATCTGACTCGAGGCAGTATTTTGCCTCGGCTCAACGAGCGAGTTTCAACCTCCGACATCTACAGTTCCTATCTCGCCCACTTAGTGTAAATTACTATCCGCCCAATGAGTTGACCTAACTTATGTAATCATTTCTCGGATCAAGAATGGTATTTCAATAGGTTTAATCAAGACCGACCCAGGACTGGCGCAATGTAAAACGAACAGACACCGGTATCTACTATTCTACCGTAAGAGCCGATCACACGACGGTTCTTCCCCCCAGTATTCAGTACAATTTTTAGCCATGGGTTTATCATGTAATAATGAAAATGAATATGTTTATAAATATGCAATATGTATAAAGATAAGGTTTTTTTAGATTACTCTACTTATTGTTTTCAATATTCGCATTATCCAATACTTTCAAGAAGTTCCTTTGAAATTCTATTGGCTAAAAATTGTTGACCGAATATTGGGATGAACTCTGCCGGAGGTTCACTACGGACGACGAGAGCTGAAGATCCGAACTTCCGTCGAGCATGTACACACGAACAAACATATACACCGATGCCAGCACCCGTTACCCACCTCTCGCGGCTAGGTGGCCCAGGTGGAACGTTTGGCGACTGTACATCTCGGGAGCATGAATCACCAGTGCGCTAAAACAGAGTGTTTCCCATGTAGAAGCTGATGACAGGAAGGCGGAGGAGAACTGAGTCATGAGGCGTGTCAAGCGACAGTGAGGGAGAGAAGGAAATCAGACAGAATGAGGCAGAGGATTTGGACTGAGAGATGGGTGATACATAGCAGTGATTAGTCGAGTCATATATATAAACTATGGGTCCGAGAGGGTTAACCAACGCCAGTTACTGAACAGAGAGGCTGAACGTTTCATCAGAGAATTTTTTGTAAAGAATCCCAAGTATTAGGCCAAAGAGAAAAATAGACATTGAAGGTAGGGAAGGAGACAGTTGTGTCTTGAATGTGGGAAGAGGAAGGGGAGAAGGGAAGAGAAAAAAAAAAAAGGGAAAGCGTAACGATTGTGTGAGGGCGCTGAGAGGAGGAGAGAGGAAATGTAATTGTTATGCTTTATTTTCAGGTCTACATAGCCTCTGTCATGGCAAGAAGAATCACTAGAATCGGTCTCATATAAATAAGAGCTTTCCCTGCCTCTGACAATTGCCCATCCAAGCAGGGAAAGAGAAAGTGATTTACTGTGCTGATGGTGAGGGAGAGATATATAGGGACTGAACGCACATATCACTTGTATTTTGGTCAGTTTTGTAGACAGCATGATATATGACAGTGTTCAGTGCCAGAGTGACGTTGTGTCTGTTACCCTGACCAGATTACCCAGATCAGAGGCAGGAGGAGGCGGTGACCACCCCCGCCAGTGACACAGATCTTTATCCATCCTTTTCCTTTTCCTCGTCGTCTTTCCTAACACTTTTCTCTCCGCCTGCGTTTGTCCTTTTTTTTTTTTTTTTTTTTTTTTTTGCCTCTCTTTCTCCCTCTCTCTGTTCTCGGTACAAGTGGTAAGATCCTCATCTTTCTCCTTCGTCCCCAGCAGCCCCTCCACTTCCACACTGTCACCATCACTCACTAAAATCAATTTTCCATCTACTTTTTCTCGTGTCACATTCTCCGTACTCACTCCCCATCTCTTATCCTCCTTCTTTTGCCTCTCGATTATAGGCAGAGTTTTTTTTTTTTTTTTTTCGATTAGCAGTTGTTTTACCGCATTTGGTTTAATGTCTTATTTGCAGGCTTCACGTATAAAGAAAACAGTCCTTAAAAAAAAAAAAAAACAGTTTATACCTGAATATTCCTGTTGTTTATTGTTTCAATTGTACAATATGAATGTTGTGTATATAATGAAATATCACCGCCATGGCACAGCGGGCCTGAAATATTTCAATGAACGCTTTCATATCATCGACAGTGTTTCTACCATTATGGAGCCATATTAAATAATAACATTTTTCGGACAAACAATTTCATATTTAGCTTAAGCAACCCCCACCCTTCTCATTCCTTTTTCATCTCACATACATTAAATGTAAAGGTTTAGTCAGCCACAAAATAGTGCAGTGAAGCCCCACGTAAAAGCCATCATTCTGATATTGCCAGTCTTGATAGTTATCTGAATAATTTTTTGCTTATCTTAATTCTTTCTTAGATTTCTTCAGATTTGAAAGTTTTCTCTTCATGTCTTGAAGGATACGTCAGAAATTATAAAATGCCTGATCGTGTGTCCTTTTTTATCTCGGATATAAATAAATACATTCTTTACGAGGTTCCTCTAACTCTATTGACGTATCACAGAACTGTGTTGAGGAAGGTCAGGCCTCTGGCACTGACGTGCACTGTGTTGTACAACATGTATACTGACACACTGGTTATACATATACACACGTCTGCAGGCACACTGGCATAACTACACACATAATCCATCATGTAACAATATTTACACACACACACACACACACACACACACACACACACACACACACACACACACACACACACACACACACACACACACACACACGTTGCTTATGCTTATTTTCCTCTTCACTTTCTCCGCATTCCTGGCCTTCACTCGAAACTTGATCCATAACCTTGATCTTTTGTGGATCCGCACCAGAGCTCAATTACGCCTTTCTATACTCCACAGTTAATGTATGTGACAATATTGATCCCGATGGCATCACACACTGATGCGGCAACACCGCACCCTGAGCCTTGACTCTGACCAATGACCTTTGGCCTTTGACTGATAGACATCAAAACTGAATCACATCTTCTCAGACCTTAAAACAATATGTATATGCCAGCTTTTATCCAGATCACATCATCATTTTATAAAACATGTTAACATCGCTTCTGTGGAAATATATAGATAAATACCTAGACACCGAGTCAATGCAAATAGCTGCACCTTTGACTTTACAAATACAGTAATCTCTGTTACACTGAGGAAACTCTCTCTCTCTCTCTCTCTCTCTCACACACACACACACACACACACACACACACACACACACACACACACACACACACACACACACACACACACACACACACACACACACACCGAGCCGAATTAATAATCCCCCAAACTCATGTGCGTGGTTTGCAATCTCGCTGTTCTCTACCATGTGCATTGTTGGTGTTGCCTGCTGTCTCTATTAAATTTAAAATAATGGATAATGAATGGCCATATGAACACTGTTTTGTAAAATTATTGACAGCATATTCTATCCTAAAGTAATTTACGTGGACAGGTGGAACGGTTTGACGTAGGCTATCCATTCAGCCGTAGGAATAGAGAGAGAGAGAGAGAGAGAGAGAGAAGGAGGGAGGGAGGGAGGGACTTAATATTAAAATTGTAAGCAATTATTGTACCCTATTTCTTCCATTTCCTGCGTCTCACTATCATCTCCGTATCTTAACCTACCCAGCCACTCATATTGCCTCTCCTTCCTTGCCACCATGCATGCTTCAGCCCGGGTGGGGTGGCAGGTGTCTGAAACATTAACAGGATTATTTGCCAGTGACGCTGGACATTCTTTGATGTTCTGGTTCAGGGGAGTCACACAAGGTGGTGGCAGAGTGATGGTGGGCTAATGGCAATGTGATGGCAGGCTGGTGGCAGTGTGATGGCAGACTGGTGGCAGCATGATGACAGGCTAGTGGCAGTGTGATGGCAGGCTGGTGGCAGGCTGGTGGCAGTGTGATGGATGGGTGGTGGTAGCGTAATGGCGGGCTGGTGGCAGTGTGGTGGCGGGCTGGTGGCAGTGCTGAGGTAGAGCTTGGCTGGTACTGGGGAAAACAAAGTGGATTAGTGTTGTTCCCTCACTCATTCCATCCTTTAATCTCCTTATATTTTCCCCTCTTCACACCTTCACCAATACCATTGTCATGCACACCCTTATCTTCACCCACACCACTGTCACCCACACCCTCACCATTACGCACACCAGCCACCCACATCGCACCTTCACCCTTACCAATTTCACCCCATCCTCACCTTTACCTATACCACTGTCACCTGCATCATTTTCCTTCCCACAATGAATCCTTACATCCCTGTCAAGCTCTTCATTTGTCTGTAAATTTTTCCTCCCATTGCCAGAGTTGCCTAATAGCTCCTCACTCTTCACGGATCTCATTTCACTCCCATTACCATGGTTTGCCAGGTATATTTCCCGTCCTACCTATTATTTTGTACAGTCAGGGAAAGTTCCGCATAACCCACTGTTCGGAGCATTGGTGGTCGACGAATAATCACGAAGCAGCAGCCAGACCCCACATGTCTGGTAATTGTGAGTGGTAGGGAGGGTGGCCGGGGGTGGGAGGGCTTGGAGAGTTGCTCAAGTCACAGTTTCAATAGCCAATGATAATGCATCCGACGTGTTCCCAAAGTGCAAAAAGCGATGCTGATGACTAGGTGGCCGTGATCCGAGAATGGATTATCAACAACGGCAAGTATCTCTCAGGAGGTGGAATAGTCGGTATACGACAAGCTGGGCACTCCATACGAGCGACCGCCCGCTAGGTAAGGATTTCGATCACCACAGTGAGGAAGTGTACCAGGAGATGGGCCGAGACGCGTAACCTCCACAGAATAGATGTGCGTTGATAAACGGTAGCTATTTGACATAAATGAGGAATCATATATATATATATATATATATATATATATATGTAATAGTGGCTTTGTTTTCGGGTCAGCACAAAAGATTATGTTATGTCATTATTAATACTCCCTGGGGAAACGTCTCATGTTAAAATCGAGAGGGAATGAAAGCATTCGAACCTCTGTCCGAACGCTGCAAACTTCCATATCATTCTTGACAACGCTAACTCTACAGACGTCTACTTTTTTTTTTTTTAATAAATAAAATGCTAGCATTATATTGTCATCTACCCTTATTAACTCAGACACATCTTCCAGATCATACTGTACATTGCAGACCTATAGGTGATTCCCAACCTCTCACCAAACCCTCCCCTGCTCCCATCCCCTGCCTCCCCTGCTCCCATCCCCTGCCTCCCCCTCCTTCACACTCACAGTTACAAGACACATGAGGTCTGGCTGCATTCACCCGTCTCACACCAGTGCTTCGGGAGGCGGATAATGTGGAACTTTCCCTTACTGTACATATCATGTACACATTTTCTCGCAGAATTCTTCTCTTATGTGTTTCCTCTTTTCCCCAATTTCTGAGTTTCCTTTACTTCTCCTTTCTTCCCTTCCTCCTTCTCTGCTTCCTCTTCTAGTGGCCCTCACGATTACCTCTGTCTCAACTCTTACATTTTGCTCCTCGTTTTCTTCACCATTGTCTTGCAAATGCCTCCACTTCCCTCCCAGCATTTTTCTCCTCCTCAGCCTACTTGCATGCTCCCTCTCCTCCCGAGCCTACTTGCATGCCCTCTCGCCTCCTGACTTCACCTCCCCTTCATAGTGTCAAGAAGGATGAAAATCGGAATATTCTGTACCATAAACAAGAAACTGTTGAAAGCGACGTGGCATAATAAAACGATGAAGCTGTGAGTGCTAGACAAGTTGAAAGTGATGTCAACACACACCACCCCACAGACCACAGGCAAAGAAGCAAATGAGTTTTAATGTGTGTGGGGGGGAGGGGAGGGGAGGGGACTTTTGGTTAACAAGCATTCTTCCATAATTAAGCAACTCTTTCTCTAGATGACATTTATTTATATTCTTCAACACAGGGTCTCTCCTTTGCAGTTTACTATTTCAACATTTTGAAAGTAATATTTTGTGCAATGTGGGTAGCTAAATACCTGTATAGTTTGGTTACTTGGATCTGGGAATCTATGTTACTTGGTGGGTCTTTTTGCTTCTGGTGGCATTTTTACTCGGTAGGTCATTAACCTTGGTTGTCAGCATATCTTCCTTTACCCTTTCTAGTCGTTTCTTTGGCCTCTGCATACTGTGGTTTCTTGCCAGTGAAGAAGGGGTCATTAATAGGCAAAGGCACTGGTGCGTTTATGACCTTTGTTGAGGTGGTATCTCACAATATAAAGCGCCTGGCAGTAGATAAAATTACAAATCAGTATAAGATTTTTTGTTAATAGATAATTGTGTTTCATTTACTAGCTTCAGTCAGCCTTCTCGCCTAGCAAGCTGTTATTAGCTTCTCTTAATCTTTAATATTTACCATCCACTTATTTGCTACTTCTTTCCTTTCCCCGCACCAACGCTCTCATTTATATGTGTTTACTCATTTCTTGTTCCTGCAGTCTCCATCCCTTTTTTGCTGAATTTTTTTTTACAAACGTGTGCTTGTCGACCCTTACCTGTTTTTTTTTTTTTTTTTTAATCACTTCGACTTCATCTGTGAGCACGTTTCATAGTCTTACTTAAATTATATCTTCATCATAGTAACCTGTCTCCCCCATATCAAAATGGAATGGACACGACCAGAAATAAGAAAGGGAAATCACAAAAAGCATCAAGACCATTGGCACACTGGCCAGCAAAATTGGTCATACATACATCAGAAACAATTCAGTATCCCCTTCAGTCTAGGAATGTCTTTATCTTTTGTTCTGGTGACGAAAGATGATTTATTAAGTTTAAGAAAGACGTCGCTTTGCTGTAAAAGTTACTGTATCATTCTAGCCTTCGAAATCTTCAAAGAAGCCCAAGGAAGACTTATTATAATGCCTGCATCACCTCCCGTCCTCTCCATGCTAACAAGCATAGTATTCTCGTATCAGTAAACTTTTCTCTTCCCGGTGGCCACACGCCTTGTTCTGCATCAGTATTATCCCTGTGCTCCATCTCAAGTGTTATGTCTGTTCCCCTCAGTTTCCTTGGCATTTACTATGGCACACACGACTGTACAGTTTCTTTCCATATTCTGCTGCCGCCTTGGGTTAGTCAGGCTCCTCCATTTAATATTCCACAATATAGATGATCCGCTGCGTACAAGTGGAAGGGTTGGGTGGGAGAGGCACAGGTTAGAGCTTGGATTGTTCCTTTTCTCAAACGTTTCGAGCTGCACAGAACCGTCTTCAGAGAGTTTGAACAAAAAGTGAGAGATGTGAGAAAATAAAGAATTCAAGCTCTAGCCTGTGTGTTTCTCCCACCCAAGGTTTCCAATATTCTACTCGTTTAACATAAGTGACTTTGTTTCCGTCGGGCAGCCTTTCAGGTGCTTAATGTTCTTCCTGCTTAAGCGTTTCCGTCGCTCATCTCACTGTTATTACCTCCGCCAAGGAGGTTATGTTTTCATCCCTGTCCGTTTGTTTGTTGGTTGGTTGCTTGGTTTGTGAGCAAGAATACACAAAAACTACTGGACGGCTTTCCACGAAACTTGGTAGAAGAATGGGCGTTGGCCCAGAATAGACTCCATTAAATTTTGGTGCGGATCCGGATAAAGGTGCGGATCCAGGATTTTTTTTTTTTTTCACTTGAACATTGCGAGATAGGGCTTTTTCGACATTTTTGTAAATTTTTCAGTGAATATTGCATGGATGTTGATGGCGGAGGTATGCGTTCACATGAGCGTTATTGTTGTTGTTATGTATGTTATGTTCTTGGTCGTTGTCAACATTCCGTTCCTCATCAAATTGTTTTTTTTCCATAATCTGTAGATTATTCGGGACAGCCAAGGAATGTCTTCCACGTTTTATTTGTTTTCTTTTCCTTTTTCTTGATAATTGTAACATCTTCTACTATAACTATAATCATGTTTAAGCTAACCGATATGTTTTTCTTTGTTCCAGGTAAGAACTGAATTAATACCAGTGAAGGATTCACTGTTCAGTATATGTAAGTATGATCTGTATTGCTCTTGTAACATTGCAGTGGAATCACTCGTGTCCGGTAGCAAGCACAGTGATACAACGTGGGACAAGAGCGTGTGATTATTGCAACCTGGATAATGTAGTACTTAATGAGTAAGAATGAACAGGCAAGAAGAGCAGATGTGGTTTTCTGTTAAAATGGAGTTGTGTTGTGTTGAGCTGTTTGAGAGACCTAAGTACCAATGACCGACCAACACGCGAAGTTGAGCATTCCAACAAACATGGGTCCTTGATTTCTGCCTCTCAATATCCTCATGCTTGTTGCTGGCCCGCTTCCGCTCGTATTCCTTTCATCTGCCGCTCGACCGTGTTGCCATCCACATTACAGAAGCCCACCTTCTCATCTGTTTTTTTCCTTTATTATAACTTTTTTTTTTTTTTTTTTACTAAGAGCACGCCTTCTCATAGTTTTCCCTACCTTTATAACTCCTTCCATCACTCGCTGTCCGTCTCTCCCCCCCCTCATTTCCTGTTCTCTCCTTCCCCTCACTTCCTTTCCTTCTCTCCTCCCCCTCACCTACTGTCCCTCTCTCTTTCCGATCACTCTCTGTCTCTCTCTCTCCTCCCCTTCAATCCCTGTCCTCCATCGTCCCCTCACTCCCTGTCCCTATCTCCTACCCCTCACTGTGTGTCCCTATCTCCTACCCCTCACTCTGTGTCCCTCTCTGTAAGGTTTGCCAGCTCCCTGTAAGACCCTTCATAATTCGTCATATTCAATCACTGCTCCTCCCTGCTGATCCTCTTACCCTTCTTTCACCCACTCCTGCCTTTACCAATACGTACTGTCAAGTCAAGGCTCTACTGCCACCCCTTTACTGATGAAAGGGCAAGGGAGGAAATGAGAATAGGTGGGAGAAAATCGGTTTGGGAGGGAGGGAAAAAAGAGAGAAGGCGGGGGAGGAAGCGTGTTGGAAGGAGGAATGGAGAGAGGGTGGGGAAAGCAGGGTATGGGAGGGAAGGAAGAAAAGAGGGAGAAGGAGGAAACGACATGGAGGAAGGAAAGGAGAGAGTGTGGGGCAATCAGGATGTGGGCAGGAAGGAAGAAAAGAGGGAGGGGGAGGAAGCGTCATGGGGGGAGGAAAGAAGAGAGGATGGGGGAAGCAGAGTATGGGAAGGATGAAAAGAAAGCGGGTGAGCGAGGCACGAGGAAGGAGAGAGGATAAGGGAGTAGGATGGAGAATGAGATAAAAGATGAGAAGGGAGGGAAGAAAAGCGCAGAGGTGGAAGAAAAAATTTATCAAAGATAGCGAGAGAGGAGGAGGCAGCAGCACTAAAGCAAGGATCGCTACATTTTTTAATGCAGTGTGCCAGTACCGGTAGCTATACAGTGAATGCCAAGATCTGTATGGATCTACTTGGAAATTTTTTTTTTTTTTATATGCAGATGTCGTAGAGCGCTCTTCTCAGTGTCTATCCCAACAAACAGATAAGTCATAGAACTCTTGATTAAGTGACTGGAGCCCATTGGCTAAAATAAAATGCAGCTTCAGTACACAAAGTGAACAAAAAGGAGAACAGTGTCTGTACTCCTCCTACTCTAACTTGGCCCAGATTTCCGTCCTTTTGCAGCTTATTTCACATAGTCCCGTGGCAGAAAAAAGGCAATACTACGGCGTTAGAATTGTCTTCGTGACTATCACCATATTCTACTGTTAAATTATTTTACAACACGGCAATCAAGTTGAAGAAATGGCAAATTTCAGTAACAGTGAGTGGGCCAGCATACTCTCTAATACAATATGTATATATATATATATATATATATATATATATATATATATATATATATATATTGTTACGGAACAGAGAAAGATAATGTACACTTTAAGTGAGAATACGAAGAGTCACTACTGTCCCGTAAAGTTCCAGGTTCAAAACAAAAGAGTTAGGTAAAATTACAAGTTAAAGTTTAATGCACAAACTAACAACAAAACATTCAGAACTCATAAGGATAATGTAATGGCAAATAAACAGGTTAAATATATGGTTAACTGCAATAGCCTCTATTAACACGAAGTTAGCAAGAGTAAATTTATCTAAGTCAGCCCTGATAAAATGAGATACCAGATAATACTCAGTGAATGCCAGATAAATTATTACAGATACAAACTATTATCAAAAATGACTGACATAAAGATCCATACATGAATTACAAAAACTTCACTAAGCCTACAAATTAAACTTATGCTATACAGTACAAGAAAAAATGCAATAACAGTAATACTCAAATTACACACAGCTGCTAGATGGTTGGAGATTTCTTGAGCACTCACAATAATAATATCTGTATAGGGGAGGACAGAGATGTGAACAAAGTGAGGAGCAGATCTAAGTGGCAATGATGCAGAGACTGAGCTCATTATATAGGGGCCAGCAGAGCTTGATACAACTTGTAATAAGGACGCGCAAATGAAGCAATGGGGACAAACGGTCGACAATCCCGCACTGAATAACAGAAAGGACGACTTACTCTACTATAACGGTAGAAGGGGGGGACTGAAGCAGAACACGCTCGTGATCAAACATGCAGCATACTGTGCGTTAAAATTACACAAAGGATGATGAAATCATAGACTATGTAACACCTCCCCACAAAGAAAAAAGAAATTTACAAAGGAAATTTCTTATTACTCTACAACAATCTGTACATGGCATTACAGAACATGCAAATGACTTTCCTAATGTTACAAAACATGAGATCTCCCTAGCACGTTCAGTCATAGGTACTTGCCAGTATCCCTTTAACAAATCAAACTTACTTATGCACCTAGCCTTTCCGATCTTGTCTATGCAATCTTCTACACGAGGGAGAGGGTAAGTGTCTGTTTTAGTTATCTGATTAACACGTCTGTAGTGGATGCAAAGCCTATGTGACCCACCTGGCTTAGGGACTAGAGTGACAGGAGAACTCCACTCGCTCTGACAGGGCTCAATCATCTTGTGGTCCAACAGGTAGCCAAACTCCTTCTGGATGAGAGGAACTTTCACTGGGTTCACACGGTAAGGAGGCAATTTAATTGGCTTTGCGTCTCCAACATCGACATCATGCATCAACACAGTGGTTCTTCCTGCAGTGGCACGGAACACTTGCGGGTACTCCTGCAGTAATGCCGAAAACTCCTGCCTTTCCTTGGGTGGTAGATGAGAAAGCTTAGTCTGGAGATCATTCATGATATCAGGATTCTTCCCCAAACTATCACTCAGGCTCATACTGCATGGGAGAGCTTCACTTGCAGACTCGGGTGGAACAGCTACAGTGCAGACTGGATTATTTTCGTCCCGCCTGTGATATAACTTTAGCATGTTGATGTGACATAGTTGCTTGCTCTTTCTACGATCTGGTGTGGCGATGACATAGCTGACATCACTGAGTTTCTTCTCCACGAAATAAGGACCACTAAACTTGGCTTGAAGAGGTTGCCCATGAACTGGTAGCAGAATCAAAACCTGATCTCCTGGCTGAAAGTGGCGTAACCTGGACTTCTTATCATACCAAGTCTTCATCTTCTCCTGAGCAGCTCCTAAATTCTCTCTCGCCAGCTGTAAAGCAGTGGACAGCCGTTCTTTGAACTTCATCACATACTCCAGCAGGTTGACGTCATCTTCCTCCGACAGCCAGCATTCCTTGAGTAACTTAAGGGGTCCTCTTACTTCATGGCCAAACAGTAGTTCAAAAGGTGAGAAGCCCAGTGATTCATTTGGAGATTCTCTTGCGGCAAACACAACGAATGGAAGACCTTTATCCCAGTCTTTCTGATGTTCCAAACAGTATTTCTTGAGCATCGATTTGAGTGTTTGATGATATCTCTCCAACGCTCCTTGGGTCTGGGGATGGTAAGCTGAAGACGTGATCTTGGTGATGCCCAACTCTTTCAGAGACTGCTTGAAAACATTTGACATGAAATTACTTCCCCGGTCTGACTGTACCTCCTTGGGCAGACCAAACTTTGTGAAGAACCCTAGCATTTCCTTAACCACGTTCTTTGCTGAGATATTTCTAAGTGGAATGGCTTCAGGATAACGAGTAGCCATATCAATCAGGGTCAACACATAAGAAAATCCTGAAGAAGTCTTAGGAAGAGGGCCCACAATATCCACCAACACACGGGTGAAAGGCGCCTCAAAAGGAGGAATGGGAACTAGAGGTGCAACCTTTTCGGTCTGATTACACTTCCCCACAACTTGACAGGTGTGACAAGACTTACAATACCAGGAAACATCCCTGAAGATACCTGGCCAGTAGAAGTGTTTCAAAATGCGTGCCACAGTCTTCCTCACTCCAAGGTGTCCTGCCAGACTGGAATCATGAGCCACTCGAATGATATCCTGCCTACAAACACGAGGGATGACAACTTGATGTACAACCTCCCATTCACAGTCGGCTGATGTTGTTGGGGGTCTCCACTTCCTCATAAGTACTCCTGACTTTACATAATAACAAGTAGGAGCACCAGCTGACTCTTCCTCACTGCAAGCAGAGTTAGCTAGACCTTTCAACTCAGGGTCAGCAACCTGCAACTCAACCAACTCTTGACGAGACAAATTATCAACACTACGGGGTACTGCCTCATCTGGTGAGTGGTCCAAATTAGCAAGAAAAGTGTCAGCTAGGATAACATCATCATCATCATTATCCTCTAAATCACCAGTAACTTTAGACTTAGCCCTAGTGACAGCACATGCAGGGAACACATCAGGGACATCACAATCCTGGGACGCAGCCACTGGCTCACTAGACAACTGAGGAGCTGGACACACTTGACTTCCACCAATATCATTTCCAAGTAAGAAAGTTACACCTGACATTGGGAGTGTCTCAACCAACCCAACCATAACAGAACCATTAACAAAACCAGACTCTAAATTCACTCTGCACAGAGGGACAGAGAAGTAATTATTCCCTACACCTTGTAAGATTACAGTTTCATCAGAGGAATTAAAATTAGAGCCTAGAACACTGGTCAGCATAAGGGATTGGCAAGCACCTGTATCACGATATATTTTAACTGATTTCCTGTCATTACTGTCCAGAGGACTGACAAAACCATCAGACAGGAAATTAGCACATGAACTCTTGAGAGTGTCACCCACGTTACTGCTCAAAAGAGGAGCTCCATCATGAGAATTTAAGTTACCCCTCAAAGCAGGTTCAGTTAACTCAGTTAAAGAATTCTGGGAACTCTCAAGAGTTGACACTAGACCAATTGACTGAATATTTAAAGACTCCTTTTTGTTCACATCACGCTGTCTCCTGAAACATCTCTCCGTAGTATGACCAAGCTTACTACAATAAGTACATTTACTTTTCTGAAATCTAGAGGTGAAGCTGGTATTTACTTCCTGAGAAACATCATCCTTATTCTCTTTCCTGTTACCTGTACTCTGAGTAGAGGCAACGTACTTACTCTCAGCTTTCCCTTTTTCTCTAGAATATCTCTTGTGAGTGAGAACATACTCATCAGCTAAAACTGCAGCATCAGACAAATTATCTATTCTTTTCTCATCAAGATATAGGCTTACATCTTTATAAATACACCTTTTGAAGTCCTCCAGCAAAATCATCTGCTTAAATCTGTCAAAATCAGAATCCACATTCTTAGAATTTAACCACTGCTCTAACAGATCTTCTTTGATTTTTGCATACTCAACATGGGATTGCTTATCTTGCTTGTAAGTTGTCCTAAATTTTACTCTATAGGCTTCAGGAACAAGCTCATAGGCCTTAAGAATCAAGCTCTTAACTACATCATAATTATCAGACTGATCCTGAGGCAAAGATGCATAAGTTACTTGAGCTTTACCGGTGAGAACAGTTTGAAGGAGTACTGGCCAATACTCCTTAGGCCAATTAAAACCTGTAGCTACCCTCTCAAACAACTGAAAATACTTTGTTAAATCAGATTCATTAAAAGGAGGGACAAGTTTAACATTTTTAGCCACATCAAAATCATCAGAGCTAGATGATCCAGTTCCACCTTGTTTCATGCGATACTCATGGTCTGCCTGAATCCTGGCAAGTTCAATTTGTGCCTGTATCTGTGCCTCCTGAATCCGAACCTGAGATTCCGCCTCCTTAGCCTGAGACTCAGCCTCCTTAGCACGTGCTTGAAATTCAGCCTCCTGAATACGAGCCTGAGACTCCGCCTGCTTAGCATTTGCCTGAAATTCAGCTTCTTTAGCACGAGCCTCCTGCAGAGCTAGCTGTAACTTAGCTAATTCAATCTGCGTTTGCTCATTTGGAGGAGTTACATTAAACAAGCTTTTATTAATCATGCCAACAATTTGATCCTTAGAATGATGAGAGTGAACTGCAATTCCCAATTGTTGAGCAACAAGCTTAAGTTCATTCTTTGTTCTGTTTTCTATATCACACACTGTTTGCACATTTGACAAAAAGTCCTTGGCTTCATCAAGTGTAGTAATAGTAGACATAATTAATAAGTAACAGTCACAAAATATCAAGCAATATCCTTATGATAATATCCTGAATATCCTGATATGAGGTCGCCAAATTTATGTTACGGAACAGAGAAAGATAATGTACACTTTAAGTGAGAATACGAAGAGTCACTACTGTCCCGTAAAGTTCCAGGTTCAAAACAAAAGAGTTAGGTATAATTACAAGTTAAAGTTTAATGCACAAACTAACAACAAAACATTCAGAACTCATAAGGATAATGTAATGGCAAATAAACAGGTTAAATATATGGTTAACTGCAATAGCCTCTATTAACACGAAGTTAGCAAGAGTAAATTTATCTAAGTCAGCCCTGATAAAATGAGATACCAGATAATACTCAGTGAATGCCAGATAAATTATTACAGATTCAAACTATTATCAAAAATGACTGACATAAAGATCCATACATGAATTACAAAAACTTCACTAAGCCTACAAATTAAACTTATGCTATACAGTACAAGAAAAAATGCAATAACAGTAATACTCAAATTACACACAGCTGCTAGATGGTTGGAGATTTCTTGAGCACTCACAATAATAATATCTGTATAGGGGAGGACAGAGATGTGAACAAAGTGAGGAGCAGATCTAAGTGGCAATGATGTAGAGACTGAGCTCATTATATAGGGGCCAGCAGAGCTTGATACAACTTGTAATAAGGACGCGCAAATGAAGCAATGGGGACAAACGGTCGACAATCCCGCACTGAATAACAGAAAGGACGACTTACTCTACTATAACGGTAGAAGGGGGGGACTGAGGCAGAACACGCTCGTGATCAAACATGCAGCATACTGTGCGTTAAAATTACACAAAGGATGATGAAATCATAGACTATGTAACAATATATATATATATATATATATATATATATATATATATATATATATATACATACAGTATATACATACAGTATATACATACAGTATATACATGCATCTTTCCTATCTCATTCTTCTTCAGAGGATGCTTCACTGGTGATCTCAGCTACCTTTCAGATTCACGGTCATCCTCCTATAGAGACTGGCGAAAGCTTCGCCATTGTGCTTGACATCTTAAAGGCTTTCGATCGAGTCCAGCATAAAACTTTATTTCCCAAACTGTCCTCTTCCGGTCTATTCTGCAACCTGTGCCTTCGTCTCTACTCTCTAGCTTACTTTCTGGTAGTTCTGTAGCTGCTGCTGTAGACAGCCACTGTTTTTTTTCCTAGCACAATCAATAGCGGTGTTCCACAGGGCTCTGTCCTATCACCAACTCTCATCCTTCTATTTATCATTGACCTTCTAAGCTGTACATCTGTCTCTGTCCGCTCGTACGCTGATGACATCACCCTCCCTTTCCATCCATTTCCCACAGCATGCATATCAGCAGTTACTTCAACAAACAAGGGATGAGGCTATGGTACACCTAAAGTCATATCTCTGAGTGTGGTAAAAGTAATCTTGTTGTTTTTAATGCTTCAGAAACTCAGTTCTTACATCTTTCAACCCGTTAAAATCTTCCAGGGGAGTATCCTTTAGTCTTAACAATATCCAACTAAATCCTGAACCATCTTTGAACCTACTTGGGGTTTCATTCTCCTGGGAATTATCTTGGAACGATCATATTACTTCAGTGTGAAATCTGCTTTCAAGTGATTAGGTGTGTTAAGCCGACTCTTTTCCTTCTTTACCCCTGTACAGTTGTTGGCTTGATAAACAGGTTTCGCTCCAGTGTAACGTACAACGCACATGTGTGGGGAGGCTCCCCACATGCAGCTGTACTCAACAAGGTGGAGTTAAAGGCTTTTCCTCTCGTAAACTCTCCTCCTCTAACTGGCTCCATTCAACCCTTATCTCTTCGCCGCAGTGTTGCATCTTTACAGTATCTCTTTTTTATCGCTACTTCAATGGTCACTGCTCCTCTGAACTGTCTGCTTGCATCCTTCCACCATTACGACAGGAGCGTAGCACCCGTTTAGCAAGAAACTCTCATTCTCTTTTCTCTCCTGCTCTCTAATGCAAGAGTTGACCATTACTCCCAGTACTTCATGTATGGAACAGATCAATTGTGGAACTGTTTTCCTCTCCCTGTATTTCCTTCTGTCTGCGATCTCCAGTCTTTCAAACGCAGTGTGTCCAGGCATCTCGAAGTGAACACATCTTGAATCTGGCTCTCTGTTATCCTGTTTTTGCTTTTTCTTGGAGAGAACAATCTTTAAGCCTTCTGGCCTTTGGTTCCTTCTCCCAAGCATAGAAAGTCACCGCAAAGTTCCAAGCAGTTAAATGTGTATCTTCGTGTCATATGTGGTGTGTCTGTCATTGTTAAGGAATTGTTGTGAAGTCACACCATTGCAACTGCATAATGGATTTAAAGTGTCCTAAATGATCCTTATTTGCACTAATTTAGCTTGTTTTGATCTAATTGGATGTAAGTGATTTGGCTTAATTGAACCTGAAATAGCCTGAGTGGTCCAAAATTGATTTGATTGGGTGTTGTGTTAGGGTTGTGTTGTGCTGTGTTTTGCAGTGTTAATGTTCTGATTGGCAGAACGACGAAGCTAAGTGACATTATTCGTCAGTGTAGCGGCCTGGATAGAAAGTTGGCTGGTAAGCAGTACGATCACTGTTTTTTTGTGCCGTCCATGTCTGTTTGGTGGGAGAGAGAGAGAGAGAGAGAGAGAGAGAGAGAGAGAGAGAGAGAGAGAGAGAGCTGGTTGAAGGGCAAAGTTTTTAGTGTTATTATCATTGTGTGACTGTTATTATGTAAAGGACATAGTTTGTTAACGTACAACCGGGACAAAAGTGGGTGTTGTTTGTGGGTTGCTTATATACTATATAACTATTTCAGTAGGTGGGAGAGTGTGTGGGTTGTTTATGTATAACCGTAACAGAGGGTGGGGTAGTGTGTGGGTTGTTTATGTATAACCGTAACAGAGGGTGGGGTAGTGTGTGGGTTGTGTATGTATAACCGTAACAGAGGGTGGGGTAGTGTGTGGGTTGTGTATGTATAACCGTGGCAGAAGGTGGGGTAGTGTGTGGGTTGTTTATGTATAACCGTGGCAGAAAGTGGGGTAGTGTGTGGGTTGTTTATGTATAACCGTGGCAGAAGGTGGGGTAGTGTGTGCTTTGTTTATGTATAACCGTGACAGAAGGTGGGGTAATGTGTGGGTTGTATATATATAATCGTATTCAAGGTTATATGTAAATAACCAGGTCATGGCAGCCAGTGGTCAAGAATGCCAAATATATTGAAGGTGCCTGAAAATGGGTTCTTGGAAACCATAATAGAGCAAAACTGAACCCAGCACATTATTAAGTTAGGAAGTCTCCAGAACGTCACTGAAAAAAATTTGATGCAAAAATCCTTGACATTTTGAGTAAACTTAAGGATATCATTGTGAAGGGAGTGGTGTCGCTTCTTAGCAGAACAGTCAACAACACTTGACCCTTCCTTTGAAAGGTGGGTATAAGAGCATCAACCTGAGGGTGCAAAGAAGCCGGATCGATCAGTAAGTTCAGGCTGTCCTTGAGAGGCCAAGAGAGCCTGTGTGTCATCACGATGAACCGTTAAGGCACAACAGTAACAATAGGTGGTTCAGAGCTAGAGGAATCGTGTGGACCATATCTAGGTTTAGAAGCAACCATATTAATCATCACATTAAAAGAGACATTTAGTCAGACTGTAATAGTCATAACAGTTTCAAGGATTGTAGTTGGCTCCTGTCTGTGGTCCACAATAATACTGATTATAATCCAGGACCTGGTCTGGCCAGCTAGCTACAATGGCCTGACATAGGTTACATTCGCAGTATATAATGAGGTGGGGGTGGGGTAGGGGGAGATGATGATCCGGGGGATTATGGCGACGTAATTGATAAAAGGTGGTGAGGAAGGGAGGAAGAGACGAAGGGACAATGTCAATATTTTGGGAGTGTACATGATGATACACGTAGCAGTGGTTAGCTAACAAACTTTTCCGTGAATACTGGGCTCCAGGCTTTATTAACGAAAACCTTCTTTACTATCCCATTATATTTTAGTATTCTAGTTATATCCGTACCTGAGCTGAGTAGCATGGGCCAACCAGGTTACTGCAGTTACGGTGCCTCCTTTTCTTATGGTCTAGTTCTTGATGCCTGCGCTTTGAGTGCTACATGAATGAAATTAATATCTTTATAGTACATCTTTCCCAGCCGGGATTTTAACCCTCAGTCTTGAATCACCAGTCACATGCTTGTCCCTTTGCCTGTTTTTGTCCTTATTTCAAAAGATGAAATGGTAAGCAAGAGATAACGTGAAGGAGTTAGCGAGGAGTCAAGAAAGAAAAATGAACCAGGAAAGGAAAAGTGAGAGATCCAGAGTTACCGAGAAAACGAGGTTGAGTCTCAATGAGGGTGTAATTTTGTGTTGTATAGAGACATTATCATCCAGACGGCGTTAAGTGAAATTCCTGTCCTCCCACTTAAAGGTTTCTCCCCATCTTCTTAACTCCCACACCCCTACATCTCCCTTAACTGCCATACTCTCTCTGCCTTCTACACATATTGCACTCCCCACCTCAGCACCTACACCATTATAAACTCTGATGCATTGTACCGTCTGTATGCTCCAGTTTCTTGCACGGATTTTGGTGCTCTCTCTCTCTCTCTCTCTCTCTCTCTCTCTCTCTCTCTCTCACACACACACACACACACACACACACACACACACACACACACACACACACACACACACACACACACACACACACACACACACACACACAGTCCTGTCAGTATGTTTAAACTGGTCAGTGCGAGCAAGGGAGGAGTGGTAATGTGGTGAGAGTAAGGGAAGAATTGTGGTATGAGTAAGGCGGGAGTGGTGGTGTGAGTGAGACACGAGTGCTGGTGTGGTGGTGAGGGTAAGGCATGAGTGATGTGGTGGTGAGAGTGAGACAGGAGTTGCGGTATGAGACAGGAGTGGTGGTATGAGTGAGACAGGAGTGATGGTATGAGACAGGAGTTGCGGTATGAGTGAGACAGGAGTGGTGGTATGACTGAGACAGAAGTGGTGGTATGACTGAGACAGAAGTGGTGGTATGAGTGAGACAGGAGTGATGGTATGAGACAGGGGTGGTGGTATGAGTGAGACAGGAGTGATAGTATGAGTGAGACAGGGGTGGTGGTATGAGTGAGACAGGAGTGGTGGTATGAGACAGGGGTTGTGGTATGAGTGAGACAGGAGTGATAGTATGAGTGAGACAGAAGTGATGGTATGAGACAGGGGTGGTGGTATGAGTGAGACAGGAGTGATAGTATGAGTGAGACAGGGGTGGTGGTATGAGTGAGACAAGAGTGGTGATATGAGACAGGGGTTGTGGTATGAGTGAGACAGGAGTGGTGGTATGAGTGAGACAGGAGTGATGGTATGAGACAGGGGTGGTGGTATGAGTGAGACAGGAGTGATAGTATGAGTGAGACAGGGGTGGTGGTATGAGTGAGACAGGAGTGGTGGTATGAGACAGGGGTTGTGGTATGAGTGAGACAGGAGTGATAGTATGAGTGAGACAGAAGTGATGGTATGAGACAGGGGTGGTGGTATGAGTGAGACAGGAGTGATAGTATGAGTGAGACAGGGGTGGTGGTATGAGTGAGACAAGAGTGGTGATATGAGACAGGGGTTGTGGTATGAGTGAGACAGGAGTGGTGGTATGAGTGAGACAGGAGTGATGGTATGAGACAGGGGTGGTGGTATGAGTGAGACAGGAATGATAGTATGAGTGAGACAGGGGTGGTGGTATGAGTGAGACAGGGGTGGTGGTATGAGTGAGACAGGTGTGGTGGTATGAGACAGGGGTGGTGGTATGAGTGAGACAGGGGTGGTGGTATGAGTGAGACAGGAGTGATAGTATGAGTGAGACAGGGGTGGTGGTATGAGTGAGACAAGAGTGGTGATATGAGACAGGGGTTGTGGTATGAGTGAGACAGGAGTGGTGGTATGAGTGAGACAGGAGTGATGGTATGAGACAGGGGTGGTGGTATGAGTGAGACAGGAGTGATAGTATGAGTGAGACAGGGGTGGTGGTATGAGTGAGACAGGAGTGGTGGTATGAGACAGGGGTTGTGGTATGAGTGAGACAGGAGTGATAGTATGAGTGAGACAGAAGTGATGGTATGAGACAGGGGTGGTGGTATGAGTGAGACAGGAGTGATAGTATGAGTGAGACAGGGGTGGTGGTATGAGTGAGACAAGAGTGGTGATATGAGACAGGGGTTGTGGTATGAGTGAGACAGGAGTGGTGGTATGAGTGAGACAGGAGTGATGGTATGAGACAGGGGTGGTGGTATGAGTAAGACAGGAATGATAGTATGAGTGAGACAGGGGTGGTGGTATGAGTGAGACAGGGGTGGTGGTATGAGTGAGATAGGAGTGATGGTATGAGACAGGGGTGGTGGTATGAGTGAGACAGGAGTGATAGTATGAATGAGACAGGGGTAGTGGTATGAGTGAGACAGGTGTGGTGGTATGAGTGAGACAGGTGTGGTGGTATGAGACAGGGGTGGTGGTATGAGTGAGACAGGAGTGGTGGTATGAGTGAGACAGGAGTGGTGGTATGAATGAGACAGGAGTGGTGGTTTGAGTGAGACAGGAGTGGTGGTTTGAGTGAGACAGGAGTGGTGGTATGAGTGAGACAGGGATGGTGGTATGAGTGAGACAGGGATGGTGGTATGAGTGAGACAGGGGTGGTGGTATGAGTGAGACAGGAGTGGTGGTATGAGTGAGACAGGAGTGGTGGTATGAGTGAGGCGGGAATGGTGATGTGGTGGTGAGAGTATGGCACGAGTGGTGATGTGGTGATGAGAGTGTGCCAGGAGTGGTGATATGAGTGATGCGGAAGTTGACCTGTGAGTGAGGCTGGAGTGGCGATGTGGTGGTAATACTGAGGCAGGAGTGACGGTGTGGTAGTAAGAGTTATGCAGGACTGGTGGTGTGGTGGTGAAAGTGAGGCAAAAGTGGTGGCGTGGCTGTGACAGTGGAATTGTAGTGGCGGTATGAGTGAGGTAGGATTGGTGGTGTGGTTGCGTGAGCCACGAGTGATGAGGTGGTGGTGAGAGTAAGGCAAGAGTGGTGATGTGGTGGTGAGAGTAAGGCAGGAGTGATGATGTGGTCGTGAGAGTGAGGCAGGGGTGATGATGTGGTGGTGAGAGTTAGGTAAGAGGCATTTCCCTCAGAATGCCTCACGTCATACCCATTCTTCCCTGCCTCACCCCCGCCTCCTCGCATTGCATCCGGCGTCTGATTTCACCTGCTACAAATAATCATTCTTTGGGTTGGTTGTTGATATAGATTTTCTTTTTATTTTAATGATAGCCTCTTGATCCTCTTGAACATCCTCTCTGTCTTTTATGACTATAGCCTCGTCCGTCTGTTTAATGCCTCCCTTCTCTGTTTTTCTGTCTTATATTTTTTCTCTGCCTCTCTTTCCTTCTTTTTATCTACTTCATCACCTTATTTTCTTGCGGTGACTTAAGCCTCCTCTGTATGGTTTATACTTCTCTTTTCTGCTTTTCTCTCATACTTTTTTCTCCTCCTCCTTCCTCCTTGTCATATACTTTATCACCCTATTCTTTTGCGGTCTTATGTTCTCTCCTCGAGGCTGATTTATACTCCTCTTTTATCATTCTTTGTCTCTCCTTTCCCTCTGCTTTATTTCACTCTTTTTCTCCCCTTGATTGATATATCTTTCTGTGAGGTTTTTTCACCCTCACAGCTTTGTGTGTTTGTCTTCTCTTTATATCTTGACTGATTTATACTCCGCTCAGTTCATTATTTTTGCCTCTTTTTCAGTCTGCTATCTTTCACCCTTTTTCCCTCGTGCCTGGGTTATCATTCTCTCACTTTACTCCTTCCTTGGTTCTCTCTCGTGGTTGTCCTCTTATCTTCCCTGTACTGGTGCCACATTTTCCTCTTTCTTCCACTGATAATTTCCATGGTTGTTTCATACTACCCAACCATATTTGAGTCTAATTTCATTTATCCTGTTTTTTTTCGCCATTGGTTTTCCTCTTGATTTAGTCCTTTTCTTTCCGTTCCGTTCATCTCTTGCTTCTCCAATAGTTTCGCGTCTCGTCTCCATTCTAAGCATGTTTGTTTCTCGTACCAACAGCGCTAGAACTAATGCATAGTAATGGAACACCCACCACATGATTTTTTTTTTCCCAAAATACAAAGCTGTATCCAAAGCAAAATTTGCAAATTAAACTTCATTCCCTTTCATTTCTCGTCCAGAATTGTTTACTTCATGCATTTAATATCCCATCTTCTTCACATCTCTGTAAAGGAATTCCTTCCTCTTGTTTGCAGTAACCCATCCAAACATTTATTATTCGCTGTAATTCTTTCCATATTCCCCAGGCAATCCAGGTCCGTGTTCTCAGTGCAGTCGTTAACTTACCTCTTCTCTTTGTTCATATCCAGCTCATACTGTTCCGATTCTTAATCCCTTGACTTTTTTTTTTGTTTTTTTTTGCCTCTTTCACTTTGAAAAAACCCTGTCTAAATTATTTCTCCAGTTGCTTTCTCAGCCTGATGTTACATTCTATATCCAAATACTCTGACACGCAGCCTAACTGTAGCTCTTGATCTCATTATTTGCCTTAGCTCATTGTGGAATCATCCTCAGTATTGAAGTTCCTTTATCATGTCTCAGGTGGCTCACTTTAAGGAAGGAGGTGTCTTAATACAAATCCCATTATTGGCACAGCACAGATCTTATAAGAAATGTGTAGCACAAGTGATGGCCTTTGAGGTCCTCACCTTCTTGCACCACGGTACGGGTGTGACATCAATATTCAGAGTAATACACTCTACCTAATACGTGATGATAGTAGATTTTATAAACTTATACGGCCTCGGTAAATATCGTTTCAGTTTAGACATTGATGTTTAAAGGAACAATATAGTTTTTTTTTTTTTTTTTTTTAATAAAATACTGACAACTTCGTCTTGCTCATGTAAACTATCAGCTTTCTTGGGCTTAGTGTCTTGTCAGAGTATCGTGCCTTTGACCTGAATACAAAATTTTTGCCTCTGTTTCCTTATTCTATTGTCCGGTTTTATCAGCTGTTTCTCCCTCGCTCTTGGATATTTATGAATTTCGTATCCATATAATGTTTACTTTCATATTGGTATTCTTTTTTAAAGTTATGTTGATATTATCTGAAAATATTACTTGGAAAAATTATCACCCCATAGTATGATGCTAGACCTGGACTTTGTGAGGTAGGCTAGCTGGTGTTAATGTGATCACAGAACGGTGTTGATGTGGTGGGCGTCTGCGTGGACTGGTTGCAGTCGGAAAGATGTAAATGGTATCATGTGTCCCGGCCAGAAATGATATCAACATTCAGTAGTAAACAATGCATGTTGGTTGGGCTGCTGGGTGTGCTAAGCATAATGTAGGTGTTACCGTAAACTGGCATCAGTAACTTGACCACAGCTGCCTGGATAACACAGTACACTCGGGAGTGAGTAGTCTTGTGTTTTAAATCAAAGCCGTCCATATTCATTCATTGCCATCCTAATTTTCCCACTGACAGATGTAGGCGGTGTTTATGATAATATACACATCATAGCCCATGGTACGTGAGAACCGTCTCGTCATTTTTAGCTTTCACTCCTTCAGTCATTCTGTTGCCCATCATAATGATTGCATTGTTCCTTCCTCTTCCATGATGTCTTGGTCTCAGATCATGCCCGTAACCACCTTGAGGCAGACGAGGCAGTCGGCTTGTGTGGCATCTCTTCTCCCCCTCCCCTCCTTTAGCAGCCTGTTCAATCCACCCCCACCCCAAAGTCCAGGGACTTGTTCTGATCGCGTTCATAACTTTAAACTGATCCCTGTCATCCTCAACCAGAAGTGCTTGTGGGTGAGTCATCGGGAGTGGATCAGTCCAACTCAGAACGTGACTAAATAGTAAAGGCTAATACAGCCTACTGCAATAGGAGCCCCCACAGACTCCTGAATAAATTAATAAAAACATACACCTGTAGCAACATTTTTGAAATTCTCTGAGTTACTTAATTTAAACCTGTTCAGAGTCACCTGCAATTGCATTATTTGGTGCTAGGCTAAAAAAAAAAAAATTCTGGGGGAGCATGCCCCCGGACCGCCCTAGTAGGGCTGTGTTCGCCTCGTCTATTTTCAAGTCCTGGTTACGGCCCTGCAGATCCATCCATTCTTCCCTATTCCCTCCTGGCAGTTTTCCTACTTGTACCCTGGAAATGCCTTTTGGTTCTTTCTCATCTTTACCCCTTTTCTTATTTTTCTCCCTTCCTCTCTGTTCTTTCCCTCTTTATCCTCTCCTCATTTCTGCTTCCTGTCCCTTCACTCGTTTCCAGCACACGCTTCTGCCTCAAAATTGATGTGTGATATTGTAGTTAATTTGTGCCAGCTTGCATGTGTCTCCTTCGTGTTGTCCTCTCCTCCTTCACCTCTCCCCTCCAGCTTTCACTCAGCCACTCTCATTCTCACAGTCTCTCAGTGTATTATAATTTGTCATTTCTTTGTTCCAGGTGAGTGTGTCGTGAATAACCTTTCCGGCACCATCCTCCTGAGGGGAGAGGAAGGCCGAGAAGACGGTGGACGGATAATGGAAGTAAGTGTATGGATGAGGGAGGTGTGGAAGCTGAGGAACAAAAACATGGTGATGGTGGAAGGTGTGGTGGTAGTGACAGGAGCCCTGGTGCCTAATTCATTAAAATACTCCGGTAAGTCAATTGCCCCAGGCTTTACCCAAGATATTTTGCGTGGAAAATTATCTCAGACTTATAAAACAAAACGGCATTCGCGAGTTGTCGTTTCCTTTGCTCTCTCTCTCTCTCTCTCTCCCTCTCTCTCTCTTTTCCCATTACTTTATAAATTTTGTCATTTCCCACTTTTCCAGTATTGCATCCTGTGTGTGTGTGTGTGTGTGTGTGTGTGTGTGTGTGTGTGTGTGTGTGTGTGTGTGTGTGTGTGTGTGTGCTCACTAGCCGTCGTTCAGCCAACACTGCCTTAGTTGCAGTCATTATGATGAGGAGGAACAAAGCAGTACCATTCACAACTTTGTTTTTTGGTTCTTTTTGTTTAACTTTCTTTTGAAAGGACAAAGTTTTCTTCCTCAGCCAATGTTTTTCTTCGTGTGCTTATGAAACTGTAATTTGAGAATGACCCTGGTTGGGGGAGCAGCCGGCCCAGGTCTGCTGACTGACTGCTTTTCCTCATTGCTTGAGAGTTTGGTAGGGGTTGGGGGCTGGGTAGTTGGATGCAGGGGTCGTGATGGAGTGTTATGGTTGAGGGGTTGGGGGCTGGGTAGTTGGATGCAGGGGTCGTGATGGAGTGTTATGGTTGAGGGGGTGGAGGCTGGGTAGTTGGATGCAGGGGTCGTGATGGAGTGTTATGGTTGAGGGGGTGGAAGCTGGGTAGTTGGATGCAGGGGTCGTGATGGAGTGTTATGGTTGAGGGGGTGGAGGCTGGGTAGTTGGATGCAGGGGTCGGGATGGAGTGTTATTGTTGAGGGGGTGGAGGCTGGGTAGTTGGATGCAGGGGTCGTGATGGAGTGTTATGGTGTCTGGAGTTAATTAATTTTGGAATGTAATGCTTGGATCGCTGGAGTTTCCCTAAGGTTTGGCGAAGCCTCTGGACTGGTGCCCACTGAACGTTACCGAGGTGAACGTCGGGGGGGAGTGGGATGGGGGAGCTGGTGCTGCACAAGATGACTATAATTAATTAGTTTATTCTCTGAGTTATCAAGCTGACATTTCAACCGATTCCAACAGCAACAATGACTCCTTGTGTATTTCCTCAACTCTGCATTATATTTTCCTTAATATCATATAATTTCAACTCTGATTTCTGGGACTATGGCTGTTGCCTGTCGCGTAAATTTACATATAACTTTTTATCAATTTACGCTTCTCCCAGTGGGCTCATAAAAAGTTTGACAGATGTGCTCAGCAGTGGTGGTTGGATTTAGTTTTATACTGAGAGAGAGAGAGAGAGAGAGAGAGAGAGAGAGAGAGAGAGAGGAGGGGGGGGGAGAGTAATTGGTCATGGCACATTTTATAGAGAACAGAGCAGTGGTATAGGCCAAGCGTATATTTAAAGTTCTGTGTCCTGTCGTCCCACACTTCATGTCATTTTTCAGCAACATAGCGACTGACTTGAACCAAAGTTGCTGGAAGGGTTAAGGGATAATTAAGAATGACGTAATTCAGTTTTAAGAATAACCTATTTAAGGTAAAGGTCACAGTGCAAAGTCACGTTGTTCGGATCTTAGACAGGTTGGTTGGTGGGCACGGGTGTTGCACTCGAAATGTTCCTTCTTGTTATGTATTTGAATCATTTGCTTAGCATTACAAATTCCTCTTCACTCCAGGTCATTCCTTCTTTCCATCGTAAAACATTTTTTTCTTATTGGCACTGGTGTCGTAGCCTTCCAGTAGGCCTAAGCCTAAAGGCCTGATTATTTCAAGACAAAAACGAGGAGCTTCTGGCACCAGCGGAAAATGAATCCTGTAGTAACCTCATTACTGTGTTGGCCGTCACGTCCTCCTGCCTTCCCTCCCACCATCTTAATAGGGTATTTGTAGGTTAAAAAACACTTCCTAAAGTAAACGTCGTAACAGCCTTTTGCTCTACTGAGTTTATTGAAAATTACTAACACACATCCTGAACACATGCTTATATACCCTGCCACAGTGAGGGGATATGGCGGTATGGGGAAGGGGGGTCAGGTATAAATGGGGGTGTGGTGGATGGGGTGTTGATGTGGTGGGTGACGTGGGGAGGAGGAATTACGGAAAGGGGGAGGGGGTGGGCTGACACACCACGTTGTGGCGTATACATATAAATACATGCATACATATACGTACACGAGTTTAACTATATTCACATAAGGATTTTAAACCATAAGAACGTAAGATAAAAGGACAGCTAAAGAATAAAAATGAATCCTAAATCTTGACGGTGTATGGGGGTATTTGCCGAACGAAAAATTTTGATAAGTTTGTAGCGAATGTAAGAAAGGAAGGAATAGAACCAAAGTGAAAAGTTGTAAGAAATAAAGAAGAAGAAGAAGAAGATGAAGAAAATGAAGAAGAAAGAAAGAATGAAAGAAAGAAAAGAAGAATGAAAGAAGAACTGAACAAATAAAAATTCAGTATAAATTTGTGGATACTACACAGGCCTTTTCCTTCATGTTTCCCTCATTGCTGCCTGGCCGTCACCTCCTGGATTATTTACTGCAGTTTACCCTGCTTCATAACAACACACACACACACACACACACACACACACACACACACACACACACACATACATACTTCAGTAAAACAAATTTGGAAATGAAAAGGGATAAAAGTAAAAAGCAAAATGATGATTTCTACCAAGAACTGGTTGAAGTGGAGACTCACAATAGACTGGTTGAACGTGTACACAAACTAGAAATGGCTTTCAAAAATGAAATGGATGAAATAAAGAAGCAAATGCACTTGCAAAAGGAAGAGATAGAAAAACTGGGAAGGGAGGCCAATAAGAAAGACACAACCATCAGTGAATAAACAGTGGAATTGAATACCCTTAGGAAGAAAGTGAGTGAAATGGGAAGTACAGTAGTCAATCACGAGAGTGTTATGGAAGAGTTAAAAAATGACACAGAGACAATTAGACAAGCAAGCAGTCTTATGGACCAGAGCAGTGATATTGAGGAGAAGATAACACAGGTGAATGAAGCTGTGCAAAGCTACAAAAATGATGTAGAAACCACGTATGCTGAAATGGTGAAAGTAAAGAAAGACTTAGAAACAAGGGTGGAGGAAAAAAACATTAAAAAGGAAGTGAAAAGAATAATCCAAAACAATCCAAAGTTAGTCAGAGATTCAGTAGAAATAAGTAAATCAATAGTAATCACTGGTATAGAAGAGGAAGAAATTAAAAACAAAATCACTAGAGACAAAAAGGAGATGGCAAATGTAATGAGCTTACTGAAAGAAGTATCAGAGGAAATCTGTAGTAAAGACATAGAGGAACACAAAAGGTTAGGGAAATACGAGAAAAGCAAGACAAGACCTCTAAAGGTGACTTTCCAGAGTGTAAACACTGTGGAAGAGATACTAAAAAATGCAAAGAATCTTATGGAAAAAGAGGAGTTCAAAAATGTATGGATAAAAAGATGCCTAACACAAGAGGAACTGGAATTACTCAAAGAGAAAAGGGAGGAAGCAAAAACAAAAAATGAGGGGAGATCAGAAGAGGACAAGAAGAAATTTTTTTACAAAGTAATAGGGTTGCAGGTACGAAAGTGGTACACAAACAGGATGGAAGAAAAAGGAGGAAGTTAGTAGAACCATGTCATGACAAGTATATAAACAAGATGATAAAATTGATGTACTCAAATGTGGATGGAATGGTATCTAAATTACTAGAGATGAATGATTATGTCAGAGAAAATGAACCACAAATAATATGCCTAACTGAGACAAAATTAACACCAAGGATATCCAATGACATACTAAACTTAGAGGAATACAATATATGGAGAAGAGACAGAAACTTAAAAAAGGAGGAGGAATTATAATATTAACTAAGAAAAATCTAAAAGTCAAGGAAATAAACCTAGATATACCATCACAAGTAGAACTGATTGCAGTAGAGATCGACACATCTGAAGGTAAAGTAATTGTAGCCAATTTGTATATGCCACCCAGATCAAACACATGGGAAAGAGACGAATATGAGGACCTGGCAGAGAGTACAATTCAGAGTATAAGATCCTTGCTACATAAAATGGAAGAGAAATCGGAAAGAATTATACTAACTGGGGATTTCAATACAAATATAAATTGGAATACTCTAGATATAAATAGCCAAGAAAGCTGTTGGGACCAAAAGCTCCTGGATCTCGTACAAGAGTTTTTCTTAACGCAACATGTGAGGGAAACCACTAGAAAAAGAGGACTTGATGTACCTTCAGTGCTAGATCTAATATTTACTAGGCAAGAAAATGACATTGACAGTTTAATATATCACCCTCCACTCGGCAAAAGCGATCATGCAGTACTAAATTATAACTTCAGGATAGCATATGACATAGTAAACAGCAATGACAGTTACAAAAAGAGACTAAACTATAAAAAGGGAAATTATCAAGACCTAAAGAAGTATTTCTTAGAAGTTGACTGGGAAAATGAGCTGAGAGGACAAGATTTAAATGCTGTACAGTATATAAAAAATTTTGTGAATTTTATGAAATAGGAGTCCAGAAGTACATCCCACAGCACAAAGAAGCAGATAAGAAAATACAGAAATGGTTCAATACAGAATGTAAAAAATCAAAAGAAAGAAGAGATTTGTTGTGGAATAGATACAGAAGACACAATAGTGAAAGGGCGTATAATAATTACAAACAGGCAAGAAACGACTATACAAGAATAAGGAGGGAAGCCCAAAAACAGTTTGAGGAGGATATAATAAATAAAAGTAGTGATCAACCAAAACTGTTTTACAGCTATATCAGAAGCAAAACCAAAGTAAAAGATATAATACAATCCATCACGGACGAGGGAATCACTTATACACAAGAGAAAGATATTTGTGAAGCACTAAATAAGAATTTCCAATTAGTTTTTACAGAAGAAAAAAATTTTGAGAGGGAATATGTGGAACACGCATGTCCACACATACTACCAGATATACAAATAGCAGAAAAAGTAATACAGGAGGAGTTAAGTAGATTAGACAGAGGAAAAGCAAGTGGTCCTGATGAAATTTCATGTTGGGTGTTACGAGAATGTGCAAAGGAGTTAAGTAAACCATTATTTTTAATTTTCAAGAAATCCTTGAGTCAAGGGAAACTACCTGATATTTGGAAAAAAGCAAATATAGTCCCCTTATTCAAGAAAGGAAATAGACAAAATCCTCTCAACTACCGACCAGTATCACTGACCAGTGTTGTAAGCAAGGTATTAGAAAAACTTATAAGAAAAGCTTGGGTAAATCATCTAGAAGAACACAGTATGATAACAGAAAGACAGTTTGGCTTCAGAAAAGGAAAATCATGTGTTACTAATCTGTTGAGCTATTATGACAGAGTAACAAACACAATACAGGAAAGGGAAGGATGGGTGGACAGTATCTATTTAGATTTCAAGAAAGCTTTTGACACAGTACCACACCAAAGACTTTTATGGAAGCTGTACCATCAAGGAGGAATTCGAGGCAAACTGTTTTGTTGGATGCAAGACTTTCTCATAAAAAGAGAAATGAGGACAGTACTAAGAGGAAACTACTCATCATGGAAAGAAGTGACTAGTGGAGTACCACAGGGTTCGGTGCTGGCACCAATCATGTTTCTAGTGTACATAAATGATATAAACAGTAACACTGGAAATGACAGCTATCTGAATATGTTTGCAGATGATGCAAAAATACAAAGGAGAATTACTAGCACAGACTCTTGTAGGGAACTACAAGAAGAATTAAATAAACTTCATGAATGGAGTAGTACATGGCAAATGGAATTCAATGTGGACAAGTGTCATGTAATCAAGTTTGGTAAAAGTGGAAAAAGACCTGATTGGGATTATAAGTTAGGAAATAAAACCCTATACACATCAGAAAGAGAGAAAGACCTAGGTGTGATTATCAATAACAGACTATCTCCGGCTGACCACATCAGCGAGAAGGTACGGAACATGTATACACTGCTTGCAAATATGAGAATAGCATTCACATACATAAATGAAGACATGGTAAGAAGGATAATAACATCATTCATTAGACCAACCCTGGAATATGCATCAATAGTCTGGAGTCCTCATCTCAAAAAGCATATAGACAAGATTGAAAAAGTTCAAAGGGCCGCTACAAGATGGATACCAAGCTTAAGGGACCTAAGCTACGAAGAAAGACTAAATAAACTGAATCTACCAACACTACAGGAGAGAAGGAAAAGAGGTGACATGATAATGCTATATAAGTGCATATCAGGAAAGGAGAAAATAGACATAAATGATTACTTAACATATGGAGAAGCATCAGCAAGAGGACACTGCAAAAAACTGCATAAGAAGAGAGGTGATAAACGCGTAAGGAAATTCAGTTTCCCAAACAGAGCAATTGATCAATGGAATGCACTACCGAATGAAATAGTGTGTGCCAAAACAATTCACAAATTTAAGGATATGTACGATAAATATGGTCTAAGACACGGGACAATACGAGCTTGACTCATTCCTGTAAAGATACAATTAGGTAAGAACACACACACACACACACACACACACACACACACACACACATTCTCTCTCTCTCTCTCTGTCTCTGTCTCTCATCCAACATGCAGCACCTCAACCCTCAGCAACAACCATAATCTTCCAAGCATTTTACTTTCTTGATTCAACAGTTTCTTGTTACTGATCATAATATTTCTGCCCCTCACCCTTCACTGTTCCTCCACCAAGAGGTGTTCTGTTTATATAGGAGTGAGAGAACGAGAAGGAATACAAGATGAACGGGAAAACTGAGAGAAATGAGAGGCAACAGGAGGAAGTAGAAGGGAAAGAATTGGAAAGAAAGAGATGCGAAGTGTTTCAGACAGGATGAGCGAGTGACTGAGAGGAAAATGATTTTGAATTTGGGAAAAAGAAGATATGAAAGGCAACGGAATAGAGTAGCCAGTAGGCGAGATAGGAAGTGCACTTGCCTTTGCTCACTGCGCTGGCTGTGGCTTGGCAGCTTTGCAACTATAACCAAAACTGTAATGCCAGCTGTTGAAACTCCAATGGCTGCATGTTCAGTGTTTCCTTTACAACGTTTATAAAGATGCAGAGTTTGTTCCAGGTGCACCTACATACATACAGTTCTTGCTGACATCTGTATATATTATATACATAAATACAAACATACGTACATACATACATACATACATACATACATACATGCATTTATACATATACTCAGCTTCATTGATATAGTTGATTTGATAAGTAAAATAATTAGTAAGTGACGCCTCCTACCAGCCCCGTCCAGTAACTCTCCTCATGCATGTCTTTTGTCTGCCTCTCCTTCCTGGTACCGTACTTATCCAACGTTGCGTCCATCGCGTGCGTTTAATCTCACTGATGAAGCGAGAGTCTGTATTTTAATGTTATACCATCTGTTTCAAGACATTACAATGGAAGGGAATATCTCTTATACCTTATCCGACAGTGGAAGGAGATATACCTTATACGTTATCCTGATGCATATAGCTTGTATCTTAACCTGATACTGATGGTGCTAGGGTAGGGTGCAATGAAGGGGTACGAGAGAAGGAGGACGTTGTATGGATTGCTGGTGTGGTGTATGGTGAAGGTGGTGCTGTGGTGGTACGGTGTGACTGAATGTGACTACTTGCTGTGTAGTGAAGAAGTCAGAGAGGAGGATGGAAAGTCTTGGATGATGCTTTCCCGAAACTCAGTATCTTGTCCCGTGCCAATGGCCCCTGCCCTCATAACGCATACAAATGAATATATGAATGTACTATGTCATAGAGCATTTTCGGAGAGGAGAAATGGTGCTTGAAACTGATTGACTCAGACCTGCAAAATTAAAAGTGACGACTGTGGTCCATTGTGTAAGCAGCTCATTTAAACCTCGGACCTCGTGTGGGAGATCAGCCAAGTTCTGACAAGAGACATTCCGTAATGCTACCGGTGTCCAAATCTCCGGCCACCAGGTATCGTATGCCTGTACGTATTTATTAAAATCTTGTGTTCCGAATCTTGTCTACAGTGTTTCTTTTCGCATTACGACTGTCACTAACACCCTCACTTTCACCCAGGCCATCATCACACACACACTAACCTTCAGCCATACTACTGTCATCCACACCAGTCACCCACACCTTCACTGTCATCCACACCCTCATTTTTCTTCCTTCTCAGAATCTTTGTTCCTCTGGTAATGAAGCTTCTCGTTTACCTAATTTTCTTCCTCTTTTTTCCAGATTACTGTTATTGTCCTTCATCAATTTTTTCTCTCCTTGACTCCCATATGTCTCTCTCCAGCAATCTTACTTTACCCTTAGTCCATTTTTCTCATATACGTCTCGTCCGCCTCACATCTCCTTTCCCCACCTGTTCTCGCACACTTCCATCCCTCCCGTGTTATTCCTTTTACTCACTATCTGTACTTTCATTGCTCTTCCCTTCCACATTCCCGCCTTGCTTCCTTCTCCATTACCATTACACCATCTCATTTGTTTTCTTTCTCACATTCTTCACCATGACCCATTAAATGTTTTCCCTTCCCTCCCTGTCCCTTTCTCCTCCCCTACCTAATTGCCTGACCTCTCTCCTTCCCGTAGTATCTCTGTCTTGCTACAGGGAATTAGCCTCTTCTTCATAGTGTCAGGTGTGCTGAAAACCGTTAAATTCTGTCTCAAAGGCAGAAAACTGTTGAAAGTAACGTGGCATAATTAAGCGATGAAGCTGTGAATGCTGGAGAAGTTGAAAGTGATACCGACAAACACCACCCCACAGACCAAAGGCAAAGAAGCAAATAAGTTTTTGTGAGTGTGTGTGCTGAGTGGAGGGGACTTACAGTTAACAGATCTTGCATAATTAAGTCTTTCTGTAAAGTAGATTACTTATAATTTTGGACACAGAGTCTTTCCTTTGTGTTTTTTAATTCACTGTCTATAAAGGAGCCTTTTGTGTACTGTGGATAGTTGAGTGCGTGTATAGTTAGGTTACTCGGGTTTGGGCATCTGTTTTACCTGCTGGGCCTTTATACACATGGAAATTCATTTACCCTGGTCAACAACATCCCTATCTCATGTCTTCTTTTTGGCCTTTGTATACCATGGTTTCTTGTTCGATGAAGGAGGGGTCATTGCTGAGTAGATAGTATTGCCTGGAGGACCATTCGTGGAAGCAGCCTCTCACAGCATGCAGCGTGTGGTTGTAGATAGATTTATATTGGATTGTGGATTAGTAGAGTGAGAGCATTCTTTTAACTTTAACTCCATCTCCTCGCCTAACAGACTGCTATTAGATTTTCTTATGTTCATGAATTTAATATTCATGATCCACTTATCTGCTGCTCATTCTGTCCACTCCTGGCCAAGCACTCTCATTCATCTGTGTTTACTCTCTCTCTGTGATCTTGAGTCTCCAACCCTTCTTGCTGAATGCTTTTCTTCCCTCCATGTTTGCCTTTCTTGACCTTTCCTGCTATTTTTTTCCGCGAGTTTGACGTCAACTGTGAGCACGTTCCTTAATCTTCCATAAATTACATCGTTATCATCATAATTGTTTCCCACACATAAACGGGATGGACAGTTTCCACAGAGGCTGTGGCTGAGTCGGTAGAGTGGTGGTCTTTTTGGCCCAATGGATGCAGCTTCTACTCACATCTGGGTCAGGGAATAGTTTAAAGGGTTTGAATATCAGTAAAGTAGCCTCTTCTGATCTACCATAACACCCTCCGACATGTAAAAATACTCACGCTATTACCGAGAAACCAGTCTTACAAGAGGACCCCCTAGCATGTCTTCAGTATGAATGCAGGATGTTAGCGCCGGAGTGGTGACATGTAGAGGTGTATGGTATGTAGGAGGACTGCTGGGCCTCAGGGAACGGCTGTTAAAGCTTATACGTAGAGCTGTATACTTAAAAAATCCCCTTTAGTCCGGGAACGTCTTTTATCTTTTAGCCATTTTGTATAAGGAAAGATTATTTTATTCATGTTAGTTTAGACGTCCTTGGCCTGTAGGAGTTGGCATATCATTCTTGCCGTCGAAATTTTCAAAGACTATAAGGAAGACTAATAACGCCTGCATCTCTTTCTCTCCGTCTCCATGTTTGCAAGCGTGGGAAGGGCTTCAGGTATTTTCGTATTTGTAAATTTTTCTCTTCCTGTTTTCCACAAGCCTCTGTCTTCATCAGTGTTATCCCTGTGCTGCATCTCCAGTGTTTCCTCTGGTCGCGCCAGATATTTATTGTGGCACACACGACTCAAAAGTTCCCTTCCACCTCCTGATGCCGCCCTGGGTCACTTATTCTTTTCTTCTTCATTAATATTTTATAATAACATATGTTGCCTTGTTAACGTCCATTATCCCTTCCAGTGCATGTTGTCCTTCCTGCCCAGGTGTCTCCATCGTACTTCTTCCTGTTATAGTAATTAATCCATACTGTTTTCATTGTCAACACTGCACACCTCATGGTTTTTAATACTAGTATCTTTCGGCCAAGTCAACAAATACTGCATAATGGTAACGTCTTATTAGCAAAAAGTCTTCCACAATTTGTTTGCTTTTCCTTCCCTTTGGGGATGATTAATAATTCGTGATAAAACAGGGCAACCTACAGAATGACAAGAGTTTCTTTTCTGTTTCAGATGAGAATATATTGGATGTTAGTGAAAGATTAACTCGTGTGTGTGTGTGTGTGTGTGTGTGTGTGTGTGTGTGTGTGTGTGTGTGTGTGTGTGTGTGTGTGTGTGTGTTGCCGGTGTGTCGAGATGATTTAAGATTTTATATTTGGTGAAGAAGGATCGGAATCATTCTCTGCAGGTTCAATCGAACTACGGCAGTTGACACTTCGGTCTAGTGCGAGTGATGGCAACTTGATACATTGTGAGAAAAAGTTTGACAGGTAGTGAAGGTGATGTTTGGAGAGCAGACCAGGTGTAGTGTTGGTGGCAACAGGTGTGGCAGTGATAGGTATGTGGTGGTGATGACAGTTGTGTTGGTGGCACGTGTGATAGCCGTGGTGACAGGTGTGGTGGTGGTGAAGACAGGTGTGTCGGTGACAGATATGGTGGTTGTGATGGCAGTTGTTTTGGTGGCACGTGTGATGACCTTGGTGGTAGGTGTGATGGTGGTGGTGACAGGTGTTGTGGTGCCAGGTGTGGTAGTGGTAGGTGTGGTGGTGACAGATGTGGTAAAGACAGGTGTAGTGGTGGCAGGTATGGTGAACAGGTGTGGTGATGGTAGTGTGGCTGTGATAGGTGTAGTGGTGATAGGTGTGGTGATGACAGATGTGGTAGTGGTGACAGGTGTGGTGGTAGTTGTATGGTGGTGACTAATGTGGTGGTATTGGAAAGAGTAATGGTAGTGAAATGTTTGCTGATATCTCGATTTAATATAATCTTCCAGGTGAGTCAGCTCCGCGAAGTTTTATCCAAGAATTTCTTTAAGGAAAATTGTACTAAACTTTCAGAGAAAATGTCAACCTTAGCGACTTCTCGTCTCCTTTGGTGCTCACGATATCTTTCTCTTCCTCTGTCGTTCTCTCTGCCCATCTCCTTTTCTCCATCTCTTTCCCTCACTCTTTAGGTGTTTTTTTTTTATGATCTCCACACTGTTGTGGAGACAATACTGTACTTGTTCAGTTCTTTCTTCTTGTATTTTTCTTCAAACAATTCTGCTTGGTACCATTCCCTTCATTTCATCAATTTTTGTTAAACTTAGTACAACTGGTCCTAGGGCAAATATCCCCAGATACACTTTTTTTTTTTTTTTTTTTTTTTTGTTGCTTAGTCCTTTTACAGGATTCCTTGGGGTTAAAGGTTAAACCATGTAAGCCCACATAAACCATGCAAACCCATAAATATTGGGACCCTGAATTCTTCTATGCTGATCAATCATTATGTCATTTGGCACAGAAGTGTATCAGTACACCAGACTTGTGTGGAGACCATCGTGCATTCCGTTGGGAAGCTTTAATTTTAGTGAAACATTCTCTCTCTTTCCCTTATATTATATAATTGGTTTCTTCTTTCTTTTACCAGTAGTACATCCTTTGTCCTCCCTCTCCTACTTTTTGTCCATCCCTCATCCAGCTTCAGCAGTAAGCCTCCAGCTGCCCACTTCACATTCCCACGAAGCTTTGAGTTTTCCGTGCAAGAGGCTGGTTGAGGAAGGGAGGACACGTGAGGGAAGACGAAGGAGAAATGAGAAAAGTTCTGTTTCCACCTCTCTCTCAGGGATTGCTTTCCAGACTCATACCATAATATAGTAGCGGCGCACGACTCTGAGATTGTCATTATCGTACCCTGGCAACCAATCATTCAAAAGTGCTTCCGATTTCGTATTATATTTTACACGAATCATATTATTATGCACGAATATAGTATACACAGTGTTTGTGGAGGTCTTACGCAATCTAGATCACCCATTTTTCCAGCAATGTCCGACTTCACAGCTTTCTGTCGCATCTTTAATAAACCTTTACAGCCTCATGACATCTTTTATATCATTTAGATTATAAATTTGTTCTGCTCCAGACAGACTTTCTGAATTGGATGGGGCATTATTACTATGAATAAACTGTTTACTGCAAATAGTATCGCTTACGCTAAATAAACGTTTGATGGCAGCAAGAATCAGGTAAAAAAGACGCCAATTGCATTGAAAAGTTAAATCTTTAGTCAGCAAGTCCTAGAAATGCTTTTTTTAATTGTTTACATTGTGTTTAACATTATTCCACCATGGTAATTGTCGCTCGAGGCTGTTATTTGTTGTACTTTTTTTTTTTTTTTTTCCCACTAAGTATCAGTCAGTCCGTCAGTTGGCCTAATTGTCTCCGCTATATGTGTGGCCTGCCATTGTTGGTGTTCATTTTTCCTTTGCATTTTAGCTCATTCTGATATGGCCAGGCCACTCTCCCCCTTGACACCCTGCCCATTAAATTTCTATTGGCATAGAGGTTCTCAGGTTGTGCTGGAAAGCTTTATATATGTATTTTTTTTTTTTATATGATGCCATTTCAGTAACTTATATGGAAAGTCGTAGCTTCTCCTACACCCCCATCTAAATGTTTGCTTGGCCATGACTCTCATCTTAAGCCTGCCTACAAAGACTCACCATGAACCTGAGGATGTATTATCTATTTCATTTTATGCATAACAAATGGCGTCATCGTACCGAAGAGCTTCAATGGATATTTGTTGGCACTGCCTTCTTTGTGAAGTAAACGTAATAGTACGAGTATATTAATCAGCTCAGTCGGTTTGCGTGTTCCAGTACCATTTGTGTCTTGTTGCTGAATGTAAAAGGAGCTGGAGACCAGCTGGTGGAAGGAAATACATGATGGTGTTGTTTGAAGAAAAGTAACAGTAACTGTAAAACGCACCGAGAGACAAAGATAAATGAGTTTTGACAAGAGTCCACCACCCGGCGTTTGGAGATGGAGTATGGGCGTCCGTCACTCCTGTTATTTGTGTTGATGCCACATACCCTAACCCTCGCACTACTGACTTTTCCTCACCCCTTTCTCTCCCCTGTCCTGCCAGTCCCCTCTCCTGTGTCTATCCAACCTCGCTTCTATCCCTGACAATTTTCTCTCGCTCTCCTTCAACTATACGTTCCATTACCATCCCCCAACTCCCCTAAAGTAATGCTAAAAATCCATCTCTCCCTCCCTTTACTCTCTTCCTCTCCCTTAACCACTACTTCCTCAGTCTTTCCTCTCTATTACCCCTCACTGTGAACCTCCACTGCCACCTCTTCCGCCACAAAACTTTCACAACCACCACCACCACAACAACAACAACAACCACCACCATCAGCAACAGCACATATAGGCACCATCGCTTACCATCCACACCGTGACCACCAACACAGACATTCTCACCACCACCAGCCATTTCTCATAACATTCAAACGACAGTATTTTGGGTGAGGTTCTGAGGAGGAACTTTTACTGTGTTATGTCAGCAGAAACGGAAATAGAAGGTTGAGAGTCTTTTTTTTTTTGTACTGTCTGGCTTCCTCCTCCTTCCCCTCCTCCTCCTCGTACAAAGTTTTGTTTGGTAGGTTCCTCGTCAGTATTGTTGTGTTGTTGGTTCTCTGTAATCTTCTCTTCCTCAAGGTCTCCTCCACCTCTGTGAAGTCGGTAATTTCCCCTGTTAAATTCTTGGTAATTTCGGCCTCCATACAATTTCCTCCAGGTGCCCTCATTCCCAGAGGATACCTGTCATTTCACCGTCTATAGGTAATGTATGTGTGTGTCAAAATAGCTGAGGAAAACATCCCATTTTTTCCCTTAAATTTCACACAAGTGATGTGGCAAATATAACATACCGCAGCGAACAGGTTAACGGCAGTCAGCAGCTTACCATCTACACCACACATACCCAAAACCTTCCAATTTCCCTCTCTGATTTGCGTTACCGCATGCGTTTTCCAGACCCTTAAATGCTATAAATACTTTATATTCCTTCTCACAAGCCTTCCCCTCTAAATGTCTTATTATAAATATTGGATCTACCCATCCTCTGCCACTCCTTAAACAACCCTGTTCGTCACTCACCAGGCCTTCTGATATGCTACTTACTTTCTCAGGGGTAGTTCATCCATATACCATTCCTACAACTCTCAAGAAACTTATCCCACAATTTTGTTTGCACTCACTTCGCATGCCTTTTGTTTTTGTTCAGGGGTACAGTCACAGCCTTTTTTCACTTTGATGTTACAGTTTCACTTACCCAAACTTTCTTACATGTCTCTAACAGATACTACATTCCACTCTCTTTACTACATCTCTGCATACACCTCATCATCCCCCGCTGCATTCCCATTCTTTAGCCGCATCACAGCATTCTTCATTTCTGCCAGTGTCATGTTTCCTGGCACTGCATTCCTTCTCGGCACACCACCAAAACCAGTCATATTTACAGCCTCTCTGCTTTCACATTTTCACTGAACAGACTTTCAAAATATTATATCTGTTTGCTCCTTACTTCACTTTCACAGGTCGTTTACTAGAATTTTATTTAGGCTTGTCGTCCGTCTTTTGGGTTTATTTTTCTAGGAGGGTTGCCAGGCACGTTTTTTTTTGTTTTTTTTTCAGGAGGAGGATAGGAAACATCAAGAATGTCAAACAGTTTTGAGAGAAAAGTAAAACAATCATGGAAAGAAAAAACATAGGACTTCTGTAGGAAAGTGGTGCGTGAACTGAAAAAGAGAAGGGTCAGAGAGATGATATATAATGTCGGTAGAAGAATGGCAAAAAACGACTGAGAGGATAGAAGAGAGAGTAAAAGGTCAAACTGGGAAATCGTGAAGAGTGTGCAAAGAAAGATAACTTTTTATGTAACAGGTCAAGGACACAACGCGAGTTGAATGAGGCAGTAAGAGGTCGTAGAGGAAATGTGGCAGAGCATGTGAGGCTGGGGGAGTGGAGAAGGTGGAGGAGGGAGGAGAGATGTGAGGGAGGAGGAGGTGAGGGTGAGGGAATGAGGAGAGATGTGTAGCAGTGGAGGAGAGGTGAGGGAGTGAGGAGAGATGTGAGGGACTGGAAGAGGTGACAGAGAGAAGAGAGGTGTTAGGTAGTGGGGGAGGTGAAGAAGAAAAAAGATATGTGAAGCACTGAAAATAGTGAGGGAGAGACGAGAGATGTAAATGAAATGAGGAGGTGAGAGAAAGAATGGTGATGTGAGGGAGGGGAGAAGGTGAGAGAGGAGATATGCGAGGGAATGAATTTCTTTCCCTCTCATTCCCCCTGTCTCCCTGCTTGTGTCCCCGCCTTCCCCGTGTTTTCACTGTGTCTTCGTATTGCCGTACTTGTGTCCCCGCCTTCTTACCCTTGATTTCTCTCCATTACCTTCCCATTGAGCCTCGCCGATCACTTCTCTTTACTCATATCTCTCACACCTCACTTGTCCTCGCTTATCCTTCATGAGAGCCACTTTTATCCACACCACTGGACACTCTCTTCTTAATTTTCTTACTTTTTGCTTTCCTCTTCCTGATTGTGGATAATCTCAGCCCATGGCTATTTGAGAATAAGTTTTGCTGCTAATAAGAATGATGATGATAATGATGATGATGATGATGATGATGACTTATCCACATGCAAGACTATTCTTCTTTCTCTTCTACCTGCTCTCTTCCCTTTCACTTCCATCTTTCGCTACCCTCTCAGTCCCTTTCCTTTCCCCAGCCCTCCCATCCCTTTACTTTTAGCCTTTCTATCCCTTTTCCTTGTCCCCCCATTTCCTTACCATATCCTTTTTTCCCATTTATTTCCCCTCCTCTTTTCTCCCATTCCCATTTTCCTCCCGTCTCGTTACGTTCTTCTATCCTCCCATCTCCTTTCCCTGCCTGTTACCCACAAACTTATCCCACTATTCTTCATTTCATATTTCCTGTACGAATAAACCCCTCCTTTCCAGTCAATATTATTCCTTCTAACGTACTGATAGTCTCATACCCATAAAACACACTCAGCCTGGCACCCTGGTAAACGTTCTCACCATCCCTACCTTCTTTCTCATCCACATTGGTATCTTCACTGCTGTTCACTCCCACTCACCTGTTTTTATGTATTTCAACCCTGGTTCACGACCACCTTCATTTTCAGCTTCATTCCTCCCGCTCCTCCTCCTCCTCGTTACCAAACCCCTCCCTCATCTTTGAGCCTTGTCACATCTACTGTCTTAATTTCATCCTGCGCCCTCTGAGTGTTGTGGCCAAGGACTGGTGGTCGAGTGAGTGGTAGCAGAGTGAGAGTGGAGGCAGAGTGAGAGTAATGGCCGAGTGAGAGTGGTGGCAGAGTGAGAGTGGTGGCAGAGTGAGAGTAATGGCCGAGTGAGAGTGGTGGCAGAGTGAGAGTGGTGGCAAAGAATGAGTGGTGGTAGAATGAGGATGGTGGCCGAGTGAGAGTGGTGGTAGGGTGAGAGTAGTGGCTGAGTGAGGGTGGTGGGAGAATGAAAGTTATGGCAGAGTGAAGGTACTGAAGTTTACAGTGGATCTGCATCGGCGTGGGAGGAAACACTGATGATCTTCCTTCATTTACGTTACTTCTTTTCCTACTTACCTTGTCGTCTTTCATCCTTTTAGTTTCTTTTACTATACTCATCTTTCATCGACCCTTCACTTTCGCCTTTCGTCCCTCTTCTCACACAAATTTTCACTCCGGCAGTTTCATATCTTTCCCTTTTCCTGCTTTTTCTTCCCGTCATTTTTTCTTGCCTTTCTGTAACTTCTCCCAGTTCCATCTCACCTTCAGCCCACCCCTCAGCCTACCTCGCCTCATCTCCATCCCATCTCATTGTCACCACACTTCACCTCACCACAACTTGGGTCACCCGAGAGTTAACATATTACCTGCATATTGTCTTGTCCTCGTTCCTCACCCGACCTACAGGTCATCGCCCCCACCTCCACTCTCATAGTTCTTTCGGGCTCACTGCTGTCAGAGTGTCACTGATTGATCAGACTGGTCTGTACTTCACATGTAAGATCATTGACTTATAGATGATTTGTTTCCCTTACGATTGTCCTTCATGCTACTTATTGCCCTGTCTCTCTCATGCCTTCACACATCATTTATCTTGTGTTTTCCCTTCTGGTCCCTCATGTCGGTTTGATCTACATTTTACATTTTCTTGTCATTTTAATTTCATCACTTCATCTCGTTTCTTCACAAGTTGTTCACAGTAATTCTCTTGTGTTGTTTCTTTAATATTCATGACCCTCACTCCTGCTCTTCATTCTTCCCGCTCACGGCACCGACCCTCTCTTTACCCCGTGTTTACCCTCTTCTTGTTCTTGCTCGCTTCTTCATCCTTGAAAGGCATTCTCCTCGTATGTTTCCTCTTCCCTTGTCCTTACCGCTTTGAGATTTTCTGTACTCGCTTGCCTCAGAATCGCATGAATTAATTTTCTATCATCCTTCCCCTACTTCCTACTAAGGAATGGGGTGGGAGGATCTAGAAATAGGAAGAGGGATCACCAAAGCAGAGGAATTATCAGCAGAGTGCCCAGTGCATTGAACAAAGCATTCTTTATCTAACAAGATCTGTTTTCCAACTTAGTTTGCCGTCAGCTTCAGACTTTAACATTACTAGGAAATGAAAGTTGTACTAGGAAATTAAAGTTGCCGTCATAGTGACTGGAATGGTGAGAATGAGGAAAGGAAGAGGGGGTGAGAGAGGGAGGTGGGATTGCAGGGGATTGGGAGGAGGAGGGGGAGGGAAGAGCGAGAGAAAAGAGACGGGAGGAGAAGGAGTGGAAAAGACGTGGAGAAGCAGGCTGATAAGACGAGAGACCGAGAGTGGGGTACATTGGAGGACAGGAGTGTTCTTTAGTCTCTGTCCTTGTCTTCCTCTGCGTCCTTCCTCTCCTCCGTCGCTCCCTCTCCCTCTGTGAGTCTGTAAACTTTCATCACCCTGCTTGGCCATTCACACGGAGATTTAAATTATGTTCAGGGGATAGAGTAAAGAAAATAGCAAAAAAAAAAAAAAAGGTGAGGAGCGCAGAAAAAGGTGAGAGATAGTGACGAAATGACGAAAAGAGCTGAGAGAGTAAGGAAAAGAAAAGACGAGTGGAAGACCTAGTGAGGAACGAGGAAAAGAAAAGAGAAGTTAAGATATGATGGGAAGGAGGGAGGGATGGGTCATGATAAGGAAGATGGGGTGGGAGGAAAGTCAGGCAATGTGAGAGATACAGTTAAAATACATAAATTGAGAGAAGAGAAGAACAAAGCTGGCAAAGGGGGCTGCAACACGGAGGTATGTCTTTTTGAGTCAAGGATCATTTGTGTCTGTGTTTGGGTCGGGGTTGTTCGGTCCACAGTTGCCTGTGGGAGGTTCCGGGTCAGGTGTTTTACTGTAACGATTATATTTGTGAGGATTTTGCTCATGGAACAGGTGTATCAAGATCTGATTATTTTCAATGATTAGGTGGCTGTGATGTTGGATGGTTGAGTGGCAGGACAGGTGGTGGTGTTGTGTGATGGAGTGGCAGGACTAATGGTGGTGGTGTTGTGTGGTGGAGTGGCAGGGCAGGTTGTGTTGTGTGGTGGAGTGACAGGGCAGGTGGTGGTGTTGTGTGTGTTGTGGCAGGGCAGGTGGTGGTGTTGTGTGGTGGAGTGGCAGGGTAGGTGATGGTGTTGTGTGTGGAGTTGCAAGGCAGGTGGTGGTGTTGTGTGTGAAGTGACAGGGCAGGTGGTGTTGTGTGTGGAGTGGCAGAGCAGGTTCTGTGCGTGGAGTGGCAGAGCAGGTGGTGGTGTTGTTGTATGGAGTGGCAGGGCAGGTTGTGGTGTTGTGTGTGGAGTGGCAGGGCAGGTGGTGTTGTTGTGTGAATGTACATCATATGAACCTTTTTGAGATGTTCTGCAAGTAGGGTTTATATTTTTAATTCTTTTATTATTGTGTCCCCCCGGGGAGGGGACAATCTGGCCGCACTATGGGGTGGTACTACTACTCTGCTGCCAGGTTGTGTTAGGAAGAATACTGCCACCGTATTCCCTGCGTGTCGTAAAAGGCAACTAAAAGGGGCGGGGTGAGGGAACTAGGGACCCCCTCCTCTGTTTTTTAGTTCCTAAAAAGAGACAGGCCAGAGAAAGGGTTGGGGGATGGAGTTATCCCCGTACCCTGAAGATTGGGTCTATGAATGTGCGTGGATGTAGTACGATTGAGGCTAAAAGGGAGGAGATTGGGAGAATGTTTGTGAGAAGAAAGTTGGATGTGTTAGCTTTGAGTGAAACGAAGATGAAAGGGAAGGGTGAGTCTATGTTTGGAAGTGTGAATGGAAGATTGTCAGTTGTTGATAGAGGAAGGGCAAGAGAAGGTGTGGCCTTGTTAGTGAGTTCGAAAGTACTGCAGTGTGTGATTGAATGGAAGGAGGTGTCATCGAGACTGATGTGGGTGAAAGCGAAATTTGAACGTGAGTTGTGGGTGTTTGTGAGTGCATATGGGCCTGGTAGTGAAAGGGATGAAGAAGAGAGGGAGTCATTCTGGAATGATGTTGATGAGTGTCTGCAGAGTTTTGGAACGAATGTGAATGTGGTAATGATGGGAGATCTGAATGCTAGAGTGGGAAATGTAGCAGTTGAAGGTGTAGTTGGTATGCATGGTGTGCCTTGAAGAAATGAAAATGGGGAACGAATGATAGCGGTGTGTGTTGAGCGAGAGATGGTGATTGGAAATACTTCGTTTGAGAAGAAAGATATCTATAAGTATTGTTACGGAACATAGAAAGATAATGTACACTTCAAGTGAGAATACGAAGAGTCACTACTGTCCCGCAAAGTTCCAGGTTCAAAACAAAAGAGTTAGGTAAAATTACAAGTTAAAGTTTAATGCTTAAACTAACAACAAAACATTCAAGACTCATAAGGATAATGTAATGGCAAAAAACAGGTTAAATATATGGTTAACTGCAATAGCCTCTATTAACACGAAATTAGCAAGAGTAAATTTATCTAAGTCAGCCCTGATAAAATGAGATACCAGATAATACTCAGTGAATGCAAGATAAATTATTACAGATACAAAATAATATTAAAACTGATGGACATAAAGATCCCTACATGAATTACAAAAACTTCACTAGGCCTACAAATTAAACTTATGCTATACAGTACAGAAAAAAAAAAATGCAACAACAGTTATACTCAAATTACACACAGCTGCTAGATGTTTGGAGATTTCTTGAGCACTCACAATAATAATATCTGTACAGGGGAGGACAGAGATGTGAACAAAATGAGGAGCAGATCTAAGTGGCCATGATGCAGAGACTGAGCTCATTATATAGGGGCCGGCAGAGCTTGATACAACTTGTAAGAAGGACGCGCAAATGAAGCCATGGGGACAAAGAGTTGACAATCCTGGTCTGAACTCCAGAAATGACGACTTACTCTACTATAACGGTAGAAGGGGGAACTGAGGCAGAACACGCTCGTGATCAAACATGCAGCATACTGTGCGTTAAAATTACACAAAGGATGATGAAATCATAGGCTATGTAACACCTCCCCACAAAGAAAAAGAAATTTACAAAGGAAATTTCTTATTACTCTAAAACAATCTGTCTAAAGTCTAGATAAGCAATCTGCAATAACATTTTCTTTCCCCTTGACATGTTGTATGTCTAATGAATACTCCTGAAGAAGTAGACTCCATCTTGTCAATCTCTGATTTTTATCTTTAAACTTACTAAGGAATTTCAGTGGGTTGTGATCGGTATAAATGACTATGGGGTCAAAACCAGAACACAGATAAAATGAAAACTGCTGTAAACCCAAAATCAAGGCCAAAAGCTCTTTCTCAATAGTGGAGTAGTTCTTTTGAGGTGGAGTGAACTTCTTACTGTAATAAGATACAGGATGTTCAATACCCTGATCATCCTCTTGCAGCAAAACAGCCCCAGCTCCTGTATCACTTGCATCAACAGCCATCTTAAAAGGCTTAGCAAAATTTGGAGTAGCGAGCACTGGCTGACTTAATAGAATAGCTTTAAGTTTGTTGAAAGAGGATTCACAGTTATCGGTCCAGACAAATTCAACTCCCTTTTTCAGTAGGTCTGTAAGTGGTGATACAAGAATAGAAAAGTTAAGAACAAATCTCCTGTAATAACCTACCATTCCCAAAAATCTTTGTAGCTCTTTCCTACTTTTAGGTCTGGGAAGATCACTTATAACCTGAACCTTAGCTCCTGGTGGTGCAACATGTCCATCACCAATTACATACCCAAGGTACTGAACTTTAGCTTGACCAAACTCACACTTTGATAAATTAGCTACAAGATTAGCATGAACTAAACGGTCGAGAAATTTACCGACATGGCATAGGTGATCTTTCCAGTTGTCACTGAAGATTAATACATCATCAGTATAAACAACACACCCTGCCAAACCCTCTGTTACAACATTCATGAGCTTCTGAAATGTGGCTGGTGCATTCTTCATACCATACGGCATTACAGAACATGCAAAAGCCTTTCCTAGTGTTACAAAACATGAGATCTCCCTAGCACGTTCAGTGATAGGTACTTGCCAGTATCCCTTTAACAAATCAAACTTACTTATGTACCTAGCCTTTCCGATCTTGTCTATGCAATCTTCCACACGAGGGAGAGGGTAAGTGTCTGTTTTAGTTATCTGATTAACACGTCTGTAGTCGATGCAAAGCCTCTGTGACCCACCTGGCTTAGGGACTAGAATGACAGGAGAACTCCACTCGCTCTGACAGGGCTCAATCATCTTGTGGTCCAACAGGTAGCCAAGCTCTTTCTGGATGAGAGGAACTTTCACTGGGTTCACACGGTAAGGAGGCAATTTAATTGGCTTTGCGTCTCCAACATCGACATCATGCATCAACACAGTGGTTCTTCCTGGAGTAGCACGGAACACTTGCGGGTACTCCTGCAGTAATGCCGAAAACTCCTGCCTTTCCTTGGGAGGTAGATGAGAAAGCTTAGTCTGGAGATCATTCATGATATCAGGATTCTTCCCCAAACTATCACTCAGGCTCATGCTGCATGGGAGAACTTCACTTGTAGACTCGGGTGGAACAGCTACAGTGCAGACTGGATTATTTTCGTCCCGCCTGTGATATAACTTTAGCATGTTGATGTGACATAGTTGCTTGCTCTTTCTACGATCTGGTGTGGCGATGACATAGTTGACATCACTGAGTTTCTTCTTCACGAAATAAGGGCCACTAAACTTGGCTTGAAGAGGTTGCCCATGAACTGGTAGCAGAATCAAAACCTGATCTCCTGGCTGAAAGTGGCGTAACCTGGACTTCTTATCATACCAAGTCTTCATCTTCTCCTGAGCAGCTCCTAAATTCTCTCTCGCCAGCTGTAAAGCAGTGGACAGCCGTTCTTTGAACTTCATCACATACTCCAGCAGGTTGACGTCATCTTCCTCCGACAGCCAGCATTCCTTGAGTAGCTTAAGGGGTCCTCTTACTTCATGGCCAAACAGTAGTTCAAAAGGTGAGAAGCCCAGTGATTCATTTGGAGATTCTCTTGCGGCAAACACAACGAATGGAAGACCTTTATCCCAGTCTTTCTGATGTTCCAAACAGTATTTCTTGAGCATCGATTTGAGTGTTTGATGATATCTCTCCAACGCTCCTTGGGTCTGGGGATGGTAAGCTGAAGACGTGATCTGGGTGATGCCCAACTCTTTCAGAGACTGCTTGAAAACTTTTGACATGAAATTACTTCCCCGGTCTGACTGTACCTCCTTGGGCAGACCAAACTTTGTGAAGAACCTTAACCACGTTCTTTGCTGAGATGTTTCTAAGTGGAATGGCTTCAGGATAACGAGTAGCCATATCAATCATGGTCAACACATAAGAAAATCCTGAAGAAGTCTTAGGAAGAGGGCCCACAATATCCACCAACACACGGGTGAAAGGCGCCTCAAAAGGAGGAATGGGAACTAGAGGTGCAACCTTTTCAGTCTGATTACACTTCCCCACAACTTGACAGGTGTGACAAGACTTACAATACCAGGAAACATCCCTGAAGATACTTGGCCAGTAGAAGTGTTTCAAAATGCGTGCCACAGTCTTCCTCACTCCAAGGTGTCCTGCCAAACTGGAATCATGAGCCACTCTAATGATATCCTGCCTACAAACACGAGGGATGACAACTTGATGTACAACCTCCCATTCACAGTCGGCTGATGCTGTTGGGGGTCTCCACTTCCTCATAAGTACTCCTGACTTTACATAATAACAAGTAGAAGCACCGGCTGACTCTTCTTCACTGTAAGCAGAGTTAGCTAGACCTTTCAACTCAGGGTCAGCAACCTGCAACTCAACCAACTCTTGACGAGACAAATTATCAACACTACGGGGTACTGCCTCATCTGGTGAGTGGTCCAAATTAGCAAGAAAAGTGTCAGCTAGGATAACATCATCATCATCATTATCCTCTAAATCACTAGTAACTTTAGACTTAGCCCTAGTGACAGCACATGCAGGGAACACATCAGGGACACCACAATCCTGGGCCGCAGCCACTGGCTCACTAGACAACTGAGGAGCTGGACACACTTGACTTCCACCAATATCATTTCCAAGTAAGAAAGTTACACCTGACATTGGGAGTGTCTCAACCAACCCAACCATAACGGAACCATTAACAAAACCAGACTCTAAATTCACTCTGCACAGAGGGACAGATAAATAATTATTCCCTACACCTTGTAAGATTACAGTTTCATCAGAGGAATTAACATTAGAGCCTAGAACACTGGTCAGCATAAGGGATTGGCAAGCACCTGTATCACGATATATTTGAACTGATTTCCTGTCATTACTGTCCAGAGGACTGACAAAACCATCAGACAGGAAATTAGCACATGAACTCTTGAGAGTGTCACCCACGTTACTGCTCAAAAGAGGAGCTCCATCATGAGAATTTAAGTTACCCCTCAAAGCAGGTTCAGTTAACTCAGTTAAAGAATTCTGGGAACTCTCAAGAGTGGACACTAGACCAATTGACTGAATATTTAAAGACTCCTTTTTGTTCACATCACGCTGTCTCCTGAAACATCTCTCCGTAGTATGACCAAGCTTACTACAATAAGTACATTTACTTTTCTGAAATCTAGAGGTGAAGCTGGTATTTACTTCCTGAGAAACATCATCCTTATTCTCTTTCCTGTTACCTGTACTCTGAGTAGAGGCAACGTACTTACTCTCAGCTTTCCCTTTTTCTTTAGAATATCTCTTGTGAGTGAGAACATACTCATCAGCTAAAACTGCAGCATCAGACAAATTATCTATTCTTTTCTCATCAAGATATAGGCTTACATCTTTACTAATACACCTTTTGAAGTCCTCCAGCAAAATCATCTGCTTAAATTTGTCAAAATCAGAATCCACATTCTTAGAATTTAACCACTGCTCTAACAAATCTTCTTTGATTTTTGCATACTCAACATGGGATTGCTTATCTTGCTTGTAAGTTGTCCTAAATTTTACTCTATAGGCTTCAGGAACAAGCTCATAGGCCTTAAGAATCAAGCTCTTAACTACATCATAATTATCAGATTGATCCTGAGGCAAAGATACATAAGTTACTTGAGCTTTACCGGTGAGAACAGTTTGAAGGAGTACTGGCCAATACTCCTTAGGCCAATTAAAACCTGTAGCTACCCTCTCAAACAACTGAAAATACTTTGTTAAATCAGATTCATTAAAAGGAGGGACAAGTTTAACATTTTTAGCCACATCAAAATCATCAGAGCTAGATGATCCAGTTCCACCTTGTTTCATGCGATACTCATGGTTCGCCTGAATCCTAGCAATTTCAACTTGTGCCTCAGCCTCCTTAGCTTTTGCCTGAAATTCAGCCTCCTTAGCTTTTGCCTGAAATTCAGCCTCCTTAGCCTGTGCTTGAAATTCAGCTTCCTTCACACGAGCCTCCTGCAGGGCTAGCTGTAACTTAGCTAATTCAATCTGCGTTTGCTCATTTGGAGGAGTTACATTAAACAAGCTTTCATTAATCATGTCAACAATCTGATCTTTAGAATGATGAGAGCGAACAACAATTCCCAGTTGTTGAGCAACAAGCTTAAGTTCATTCTTTGTTCTGTTTTCTATATCACACACTGTTTGCACATTTGACAAAAAATCTTTGGCTTCATCAAGTGTAGTAATAGTAGACATAATTAATAAGTAACAGTCACAAAATATCAAGCAATATCCTTATGATAATATCCTGAATATCCTGATATGAGGTCGCCAAATTTATGTTACGGAACAGAGAAAGATAATGTACACTTCAAGTGAGAATACGAAGAGTCACTACTGTCCCGCAAAGTTCCAGGTTCAAAACAAAAGAGTTAGGTAAAATTACAAGTTAAAGTTTAATGCTTAAACTAACAACAAAACATTCAAGACTCATAAGGATAATGTAATGGCAAAAAACAGGTTAAATATATGGTTAACTGCAATAGCCTCTATTAACACGAAATTAGCAAGAGTAAATTTATCTAAGTCAGCCCTGATAAAATGAGATACCAGATAATACTCAGTGAATGCAAGATAAATTATTACAGATACAAAATAATATTAAAACTGATGGACATAAAGATCCCTACATGAATTACAAAAACTTCACTAGGCCTACAAATTAAACTTATGCTATACAGTACAGAAAAAAAAAATGCAACAACAGTTATACTCAAATTACACACAGCTGCTAGATGTTTGGAGATTTCTTGAGCACTCACAATAATAATATCTGTACAGGGGAGGACAGAGATGTGAACAAAATGAGGAGCAGATCTAAGTGGCCATGATGCAGAGACTGAGCTCATTATATAGGGGCCGGCAGAGCTTGATACAACTTGTAAGAAGGACGCGCAAATGAAGCCATGGGGACAAAGAGTTGACAATCCTGGTCTGAACTCCAGAAATGACGACTTACTCTACTATAACGGTAGAAGGGGGGAACTGAGGCAGAACACGCTCGTGATCAAACATGCAGCATACTGTGCGTTAAAATTACACAAAGGATGATGAAATCATAGGCTATGTAACAGTATACATGGGTGAGACAGGAGGGTGGAAGGGTTGTTGATAGAGCTTTGATGGACTATGTGGTTGTGTCTGGGAATGTAATAGGAAGATTGTTGGATGTGAGAGTTCTGAGAAGGGAAGGTGGAGGTATGTCTGACCACTACCTAGTGGAGGGAAAGTTAAGAGTAGGTAAGAGATGGGTGAGAGCTAGGAGGGTTAGGTGTGGCAGAGAGGTTTTGAAAGTGAGTGAGCTGGATAAAAGAGAGAAAAAGATAGAGTATCAGGAGAAATTGAAAGATGAGTGGAACACAGTGAAAGATCGGGAAAATGACAGTGTGGAGGAGGAATGGCAGTTGTTTAAGAGTGCTGTGGTGGGGCATGCAGAAGAGGTTTGTGGTGTGAGACGTGTGGGTGGTGGCGTAAGAAAAGGAAGTGAATGGTGGTGCGAGGAAGTAAGTATGGCTGTGGCTGAGAAGAGACGTGCATATGAAGTGTGGCTGCAGAGGAAGGATGAGTTGTTATATGAAAGGTATAAGGAAAAGAGGAATAGGGCGAGAAGGGCTGTGCGTGATGCTAAAGTGGCAGCAGATGAGAGGTGGGGTAGGTGGCTGACAGAGAATTTTCAACAGAATAAGAAAATGTTTTGGAAGGAGGTGAAAAGGGTGCGAAAGGGAGAGTCTGGGAAGGAAGAACGAGTAAAAGCAGAGGATGGAAGGATGTTAATTTAGATGGATGCAGTATGGAAGAAGTGGGCAGAGTATTTTGAAAGATTGTTAAATGTAGAGGAGGAAAGGGTGGCTGAGATTGTGGCGGATGGAAGGGTGCAAGGAATAAATGTGTTGGGAGAGTTTTGAATGATTCTTTGATCACGAAGGAGGAAGTGGAGAAGGCAGTAAAGGAGATGAAAACAGGGAAAGCTGCAGGTATGGATGGGTGTGCTGTGGAATGCCTGAAGGGTGGTGGAGTGACTATTGTTGACTGGTTAGTAAGATTGTTAAATGTGTGCTTTGTGAAAGGTATGGTGCCAGTTGACTGGGCAAGTGCTTGTGTGGTCCCGTTGCATAAAGGCAAGGGTGATAAGTATGAATGTACTAGCTTTAGGGGTATAAGTCTGTTGAGTGTTGTAGGTAAGGCATATGGCAGAGTGTTAATTATGAGAGTTAGAGAGGGTACAGAGGGAGTGATTGGTGATGAGCAGTGTGGCATTAGAAGAGGGAGGGGATGCGTGGATCAGGTGTTTGCTGTGAGACAAGTGTGTGAAAAGTATTTAGCAAAAGGCAAGGATGTGTTTTGGGCATTTATGGATTTAGAGAAAGCGTATGATAGAATTGATAGGGAGGCTTTGTGGACTGTTTTAAGATTGTATGGACTTCATGGTAGGTTATTAAAAAGGGTGAAAAGTTTTTATGTAAATAGTAGAGCGTGTGTAAGAGTGGGAAATGCTGTGAGTGATTGGTTTCCTGTGAGAGTGGGGCTGCGACAGGGATGTGTGATGTCGCCTTGGTTGTTTAATATTTACATGGATGGTGTTGTAAGGGAGGTGAATGCAAGAGTTTTAGGTGGAGGTCTGAGTCTGGTGAATGTTGATGGTGAAGAGTGGAATCTGAAGCAGCTGCTGTTTGCTGATGATACTGCACTGGTGGCTGATTCAGAGGAGAGATTGAGGCAGTTGGTAGAGGAGTTTGGAAGGGTGTGTGAAAGGAGGAAATTGAAAGTAAATGAGAATAAAAGTAAAGTGATGAAGTGTACGAGGTTGGTAGATGGTAGGGGGTTGAATATAGTTTTGAATGGTGAGTTGCTTGAGGAGGTAGAGTGTTTTATATATCTAGGGTCACATGTTGCTGTGGATGGAAGAATAGATACAGAAGTGAAGTTTAGATTAAATGAAGTAGGAAAGGTGCTGGGAGGAATGAAAAAAGTGTTTAGATGTCGTTCGCTTAGAATGGATGTAATGAGAAGGCTGTATGAGGGTGTTGTGGTACCGACTGCGTTATATGGGGCTGAAACATGGAATTTAGGTGTAGCAGAGAGGAAAAGTTTGAATGTAATGGAGATGAGGTGTCTGAGGAATATGTGTGGAGTGACGCGTATGGATCGAGTGCGAAATGATGAAGTGAGAAGGAGAACTGGAGTTGTTCGGGAGATGGTTGGTAAAGTTGAGCGGAGGGTGTTGCGATGGTTTGGGCATTTGGAGAGAATGGATAATGAGCAATTGGTGAAAAAGATAACTAGATCTGATGTGAGAGGTGTAAGGCTGAGAGGAAGACCACGAATAGGATGGATGGACAGTGTGAAGAGAGCACCGGATGCGAGAGGAATGTCTGTTGAGCAAGGAAGAGTGGCTGTGCATTACAGAAATAAGTGGAGAGAAATTGTGAATGAATAAGTGATGACGCAGCCCTGAGGGGATATTCTCCCTCATTTGGTCTGATCAGCTAGTCAGGCCAGGTGCGGGTAAGGGGATGGGTCTGTTATGATGTGGCAGGGGTAAACCAGTTCTGTTGTCGGGCCCTGCTACTGATGTCACTGATTGCATTGCGCAGTTGACCTTTGTGCGGTGTGGTGCGGTGAGGATCTGTCCGTTCTCCCCTTTGAGGCTAAGATGCGAATGAATGTGTTTGAATGGATGAGTAAATGGGGAGTGTGTCGTCCTGTCTCGGCTACCTCCCTTTCCTTTGGGGAAGCAGCCTAGATTTATTATAAGAGTTAGCTTTAATCGGTCCCTTATTTAATTAAACTCATTAGTTTGATGATTTTATTCGATAAAACTGTCCTGAAGTCCACGAAAAGTATTTTGCTTTCTGAAATATTTCCCGTGAATCAAGAGAGTTCTTCACGTATCTGCTCTGCCGTCGGTGTGGATCGATGGATAAGAGAGAGAGAGAGAGAGAGAGAGAGAGAGAGAGAGTTTGGCCTTGGAATCTTAGTCCGTGGGACAAAGTAGATGTGAGGTAACGGGCGCCTGTAAAAAATAGTTGTAAGTCCTGCCCTCCATACGTCTCCCAACAACCGCCCATCCCTCGTGTCAATTTCAATAACATTGCAGCAGACCAGTATGTTGTTTTATATTGAAATTACGCATTCAGCAAGGCCTTTTTATATAGATTCCCATTTCTTGTGCCGTTTTCCCTGTATTTAGAGGAGGTTATACGTAAGTCCTTTACGGTAGATGAACATTCAAAAGATACTACATTCAGTTTCATGTCCGTGTGGCGAATGCTGTGTTTCATAAATGTTCTTTGATGCTGACAGTCAGACAAAGCCAGTGCCGTGACGTTAAATTTCCCTCGGTTTTGTATGAGGTGTGGATGTCATTGTTGAGGAGGTTGTGTGAAGCCACATCACTGGCACTATGAGATCAGTATGGGGTATGGCTTTCAGTGTTAAGTTGCGTGAAGCCACGCCACTGCCACTACGAGATCGGTATGTGGTATGGCTGTCAGTGCTGAGTAAGTTGTTTGAAGCCACACCTTTGTCACTACGAGATCAGTATGTGGTGTGGCTGTCAGTGTTGAGTAAGTTGTGTGAAGTCACACCACAGTCACTACCAGATCAGTATGTGGTGTGGCTGTCAGTGTTAGGTTGTGTGAAGCCACATCAGTCACTACGAGATCAGTATATGGTATGGCTGTTAGTGTTAAACCACACAATCTTCAGTCTCAGTCTTTCATGGTGATAGTGTTCATTTTTTTTTTTTTTTGTCTATCAATATGATGGCGCAAAAGTTACACATGTATGCATGTATGTATTTACCGTTTGTGTGTGCAGCTTATGTTTCCACATGTCTGCCACAAACCAATAACCTTGCAATTCCCTCACTGCCACTGCTTTAGTTTTGCCGTAACCTGCATTTGTTTGGATCCTTTCTCCACAGCGACACGTACATGTAGTTGTCACACGCACACTCGCGCCTACAGCCACACTTAGGCTACCCTCCTCCCCCGCGCAAGCAAGCACGCACGCACACACACACACACACACACACACACACACACACACACACACACACACACACACACACACACACACACACACACACACACACACACACACACACACACACACACACACACACACACACACACACACACTGTACACATTTACAAACACAACCAGATACATTCTCATGCACTACTGAATTTTCCCTCAGCCTGTATGTAAATGAGAATCCGGGCCATAAAATACCTTGACGGATTTGCATTTGAAGTAGCCCGAGTGGAGTGTTATTCTCCGCTTTGAATGCTAAAATAATGACGAACCATTCCCAGCAGACTGACTGCAGGAATTTTTGCTGACTGTAAGCAACAGAATAAATTATACAATGGTGAACTTAACGAGGTGTCATCATTACTAGTAATTGTATTACAGTGAAGGAAGTCTCAGCAGCTAACGTCTCCGTCATAAACAAATGAATACAAGGCTGCTGATGAACCTAACCGATATTCATCAGAGAAATTACCAATATGCCGGGAATCGAACCCGGGACTCTCAGGTGAGAGCCAGGCAGCATACCACTACACCACGACCAGGTAAAAGTTAACTCACGTTGTCACAATCTTGTAACCAACGTCCCTCCGCCCCCACTGTGGGCATGAAGAGGATGAGTTAACCCCCTGGCACTCGGGCAAGTAGATGCTTTTAATCTATCCCAAACACTTACGGCAAGTCAGAATGAAGAGAGAACCTGTATTTTTTACACAGGAAAAATCATCAGAGAAATTACCAATATGCCGGGAATCGAACCCGGGACTCTCAGGTGAGAGCCAGGCAGCATCTACTTGCCCGAGTGCCAGGGGGTTAACTCATCCTCTTGATGCCCACAGTGGGGGGGGAGGGACGTTGGTTACAAGATTGTGACAACGTGAGTTAACTTTTACCTGGTCGTGGTGTAGTGGTATTCTGCCTGGCTCTCACCTGAGAGTCCCGGGTTCGATTCCCGGCATATTGGTAATTTCTCTGATGATTTTTCCTGTGTAAAAAATACAGGTTCTCTCTTCTAACCGATATTGACAAATGAAGGTATTAATACCATAATAAAACACTCAATAGATCCTCCAGAAGCGATTTTACAGTCATGTCAAGGAAAAAGTGTGTAATGGGATAAATCTACGGAATCCTTACTGTTCTACTCGTTAATTAATTATACTGGGCAGGTGCATGCTCAAAATGTGTGTATATCAGATATATGGGGGGGTTCGGTCTGAGATTCTTTCGAGTGGAAGACAGACAGTGATGCCATCAGACACTCTGGGCCATTTGGACCAAAATGGCCAGTGTTGCGAGAAGACAGGCTACCCTGTTAAAAGTGTTCTGATTTTTGACATGATGCACCAGCTGTATGTTCCAATGCGCCTCCAAATCTTCCTACACTTGTGTATTGCAGGACATCACGGAATGTTTACTGTTGTCCACATACAATGTGCTGCATAAACTATAATCCTCCCGATAAGTCCAGGAACCTGTGACAAGAAAATTGTTCTCAATTTTCAGAGTGAGGGAGTACCTTTGTGACCTCTCGTCTCGTTTAGTACTCACGCTTCTGGTTTTCTTTCCTTATATCTTTCTCAACTTCACTTCCTTTCTCTGCCCTTCTTCCTCTTTGTCTCTGTGTAGTCGTACACGTCTGTCTGTACCGGATCATTTTTCTTCCTTTCCTTCTTTCCTTCACCACCTTTCCTTCCCCATTTCTACTCTACCACGACTTCTCTCTCAGATCCTCTCCTTTTTCTTCTCACTACATAATTCCCTCCCCTTTCTTCCTACTCCTCTGCTTCTTCCATCCCCTCTTCCACCCGTATCCCTCTCTCTTTCACTTCTCTCATCCAATCCCTTTTTGTCCTCTCTCTCTCTCTCTCTCTCTCACACACACACACACACACACACACACACACACACACACACACACACACACACACACACACACACACACACACACACACACACACACACACACACACACACACACACACACACACACACACACACACACACACACACACACACACACACACACTGCAGTAATGTCTTCCTTCTTATTAGGTGTACACACATTCTTCGCTCATTTTCCCTCTTACCCTTCTTTTTCCTTTCTCGTTACTACCTTTTCTTTTGTTTCACTGTCGCTTCTCACCTCCACCCGCAGACCCACTCAACATCAGTCATCAACATCAGTTATTTATATAGTTTTTCGTCTGTTATTTTTTTTCGCAAAACCCTTTTCCCTTATATCATGTTTCTCCGTATTTACCCCATCCTTCACCTGTCGTCTGCCTCCCTCGAGCATTCACCCTTAATCCTGTCGTTGCCATGGTGTCTCACGCACAGTTTTAGGCTGTGTTTTTGTGAGGACTTTTCTTTGAGACAGATCTATGTTTTCTGGACCTTGAAGATGCTCGCTAGCATAGATTTTAGACCATTACCGTCCTCAATGCTGCTCCTATTGGCTGGAGCATCGAGTAGCTGGTGCCACGAAAGTAATCAGGTGAGTTATGTAAATAAAAAGAATGGAATGATAATAAATCCATTAGCTATAATATATTCGTTATCAGCGTTCATAGCAACTGTTTCTACGTCACGTAACTGAAAAATGTGACAACTCGCCAGTGTGTCGCCATGAGAATCTTGGTAATAGGTTCATTTTACCCCGTGCAGTGAAGTAAATCTGTATTTTACCAATTGAGCTAAAACAGAACTGTAATAACCGCAGGCACTGGCTACAGTATTCATCCTTAAGTAATTATATCTGGTAATTAGTTGTACCTTACAATAATCCTTAGAAATTCACAAGCTTTGCGCATCTCTCCGCACACTTTTATCTCATTAATTCAGACACAGCTGATTAACTCATTAAATCAGGCTACATCAAGTATTTATTTCAAGTAGTATCTACTTTTAGATCACCATCCTATGTCAGTGTTGGCTGTCATTTGTTCGAAGTTCGATTTTAGAAAAGTATATATATTCTACTTCCGTCCACCCTCTTTACCAAATCAGTTGTTTACCCCCGAGTACGGACGCTCGTGGCTATTGTTGTTACTCAGTGCTACCGCGCATCCTTATGCACAGTACTGAGTAAAAGCTGTCCAGGTTTAGGGGCAGGACCGCTTTAGACCAGTCCTGACCAGTCTAATTTATCTGAAAAAACTTGACATATGTTCTAAAGAAAATGCGGGTTTGTTCGCACTCTTACCTTCTTCTGATCTACCATATCTTCTAATTTTCTCCGCCCCATTCTCTCGTCCCACTCACAAGGTTATATGACTAGTTGTATGTACACTGATCTACTTCATCAGTCACTGGTACTGTGGTGGACCAGTGGTGGTGGCAGGGTTGTGGCACACGAAATTATTGTTGCTTAAGGTCACATAAAGTTTTTCTGTAAGAGAAAACAGTGCTATATTGCGATGTCTTTTTCCTGAGCAATACTATAGTGATTAGGATTAGGTGTAAACTATTCTTTTAGCTGAGTTCTTTTGTTCCTTCTGGAAGGCTTGAGGAGTTTGAATTCACCATCAAATTACGAACTTAATAAGATGTCAAATTAATGTTGCTCCTTTTTCTGAGGACAAAGTTGGTAGGTGTTGTACAGCCGGATCAGAGAGATTATTGTACATTGATGACTGAGAATATCTGTTTTATACTGGCTCAGCGTTGTGTATTACAAAACTTTTCTGGTGACACACCTTGACCTCAGCTTGCACCTGACACTTCCGTGCATTTCCTCACTTCCTCTTTTCTTCCTTAATCTCATATTTTTTCCAGTTTGTTGTCCGTCATCCACTTATTATTTTATGCCTCTCCATCCTGTTAAGAGCCTCATCGTCACTTATGACTGTCTTTCCTGGAATTGATACATAATTGAGTTACTTAGAAGCCTAGTTATCTCCGTTAACTAGGTTTTATTTTGACTGGAACTTCATCATATTTGAAATAATAATTGAGGAGTATCAGAAGCAGAAGTTACGTTTTGTAAAAGTCAATCGTCAAGGTCGAAAAATAGGATGGTACTGCCTTGGCGGAGGTATAAGCTCTGTGAGCGCTCTTGGTTGGGTAAATATTTACTGCCAGTCACCCACATCCCATGTCATCTGACCCACTGCTTGCTCACCTCTTGAGCCACGCCCTGCCTCCTGGTTATGTAAGATACACCGTGGGCAGCTTTTGTACATGTAATTTGGCTACTTGGGTTTGGGAACATTTTTCACTGAACCACAGATTATTACACCATCAGCCGATCCCCACCACTCCTCAGCCCCACTCTTATGCTGCGTCATGGCTCTCAGAACCATGTATTATTAACCATTCTTATTACCTTGCTTGCTTACATTTTATATGTTTATGCTTGTTGGAAGTACATCGCTGATGAGTATTGATGGAAATATTTGGATTTTTTTTTTTTTTTTTTCGAGATCATCTACTTACTTTCTGCGATGTCAGACTGGGAGTAGATTGAGACACAGATAGGCAGACGGATATAGATATGAATGGACAGATAATGTTCTTTTACTGTCTTCACTCTGCCTTCTCACCCCAGACACTGTTCAGTGTTATTCTCTTCCATCGTTCGTGAGTTGAATATTTACGTTCATTATGCTCTCTGCCTCTTAATCTTCCTTTTTTGGGAGCATCATCGCTCTTATTGCTCCGTGTGACTGCTGTCTTCTTCTTAGTCTCTGCCTGTGTCAAGGACGGAACAAAGATATTCTCAAGAATATGAATTCGTCCTTGAGTGAAATAGTGGACCTTGTCAGACTATAACCTCCATTTGTATGAGAGTTTCTCGTGACGTGATGTGCGTGGCGTCTGGATCCTCACAGATGCTCACAAGTATAATAAGTGTCCTTTGTTGGAGATTATAAGGGTGCTCCAAGGGTTCTCCAAATTCTGATGGGGAGGAAGTATCGCCCCATTCGTCGTCCTTCCCCCATCCTCTTCCTCCACTCACCTCAACTTCTTGCTCTGCCTCCAGCATTATTTGTGGATACTTTAACATTAATCATCATAGATCTGCACAAAGTTGCACTAAGCCAGTAAATTAATAACAGTGTATTTAATTATTGCAGGTATGAACTCAATGGATGCTGGTAATGGAAGCTGTGGGTAGCCTGGGCCTGTGTGTGTGAGTACAATGAACAGTGACTTGATCAGGTATCATTGCTATACACTGAAAACACGCCTACTAAATAATGCTGCCTCTCACACAGGCATTGTTTTTCTCGTTGTTTCTCTTCATTTCCCGATTTTTATTCTTACTTCTTCCACTCCTACCAAATCTCTTCTCCTCTCGACTGACACTCTTCTGACATGTTTTTTCCCAGTAGTCTCTCTCTCTCTCTCTCTCTCTCTCTCTCTCTCTCTCTCTCTCTCTCTCTCGTTTGTGTGTGTGTGTGTGTGTGTGTGTGTGTGTGTGTGTGTGTGTGTGTGTGTGTGTGTGTGTGTGTGTGTGTCCCCATGCATGCATGGGTGCATGTGGAAACTTGCAAGTCATTCTGCTGTTGATTCAAGCTTAGTGGCTGGGTGGGCAAGTTGGTGGCCAGATGGATAGGTTGGGATGGCGGTTGTTAGGTTGGGATGGGGTGGGCAGGGAGGTTAGATAGAGAGGGGGATCAATGTGGTGGGTGAAGCAGGTGGGGTGGTGTGGGTGGGGTTGTTGGAGTGAGAAGGCAGGGTGGGTGGGTGGGTGGACTGGCGGGGTAGGTGAGGTAGATGAAGTGGGTGGGGCGTGTGGATGCGATGGGTGGTTGGGGTGAGTGGATAGATGGGAGGGGTGAGTGAGTGGGTAGGTGGTTGGGGTGAGTGAGTGGATAGGTGGGTGGTGGGTGAGTGAGTGGACAGGTGGGTGAGGTGAGTGAGTGGGTAGGTGGGTGGGGTGAGTGAGCGGATACTTGGGTGGGATGAGTTAGTGGATAGGTGGGTAGGGTAGGGTCATTGGGTGGGCGAGGAGGGTGGGGTGGTTGGGCAGGATATGTGGGTTGGTGAGCTGGGTTGACGAGTGGGATTTGTGAGTGGATGGCTTGGTCAGTCGGGTGGATGGACGTTATGAGTGGGTGATGGATATGGTTTTACTGCATTGTGTGAGTAGGTAGGTATATGGGTTGGTGGCTGGGTGAAGATGGTAGGTCGGTGGGCTTTGTGGGGTGGTTGGGTGGGGTGGGTTGGCTGGTGGGCTTTAATGGTGGGAGAGTGGGGTGGATATGCTTTTTGGGTGGGTGGGTGGATGTGAGGCTTCACACTTCACAGCAGACTAGACAGGAGGTGTGCTTAATGTACTGGGTGAGTTGGTAGGTACATGGGTTGATGGATGGGTGGTCAGGATATGTGGGTGGGCATAGTGGGGTGGTTGGATGGTGTGGATGGGCATTGTGGGTGGATGAATGGATGTGTGGCTTCCCTGAGGACGAGGCCGGAGACAGGCTTACTCCACTGGGTGAGAAGGTAGGTATGGGTGAGTGGGTGGATAGGGGAATTTAGGTCCATGAGGTAAATAGGTCCATTGCTGGAATGTCCTGGTGGGAATATCCAATGAGGATAAGTCCTTCGGGGAAGTGGACCCCAGCAGAAACATAGGTCCAGTGGGTTAAGAAGGTCCATGGATGTTATAGGTCTATGGATGAAATTGGCTGATGTGGAGATTTAGTGTATCTACATGGAGATAAAATAGGCTGGGGGGGGGTAATTCTGTGAAGAGAAATAGGGCCATGAGTAAAATAGATCATTGGAAAGAAAATAGGTCCTTGAAGGGTAAACAGGTCCATAGGAAAGAAATTGGTTTATAGAGGAAAAGTAGGTGCATGGGAAAAACAGATTTATGAGGGAAAATATGTTCTTGGAGGAAATAGGCCTGTGTGAGAAAAATTGGTCCATGGGGAAACGACCATGGGGAAAAAATACTGATTCGTGAAGGGAAGTAGGTTCATGGATAAAAATGAGTGCATGGGGTGAAAGTAAGTCTATGGGGGAGCATCTTTGGGTGGGGAGACGACTCTTGGGGAGTGTAGCCGGAGACGGGTTTATGTGGTAGTGACCCAGGTGTTATCTATTCCTGCCTCAGGTTTATCATCCCCACAAGTTCCACCATCTTAGTGGTCTTATAGCATTTTTCATTTCGGTCTCGTCCAGTAATCCCCCTGCCTCTCCCCTTCCCATTTTTCTATACCTCCCTCACTAATCCTTTAATCCCCCAGCAGTCCCCATCGCTATTCTGCTGACTGAGTATTAGATTTCATATAGGAGGTGGCGTGGGACGGCAGGGTGAGTGGGAGAGGGATGCTGGGTGGGATGGAGAGAGAGAGGGGGGGGGTTGACCTCTGAGGGTGAGCCTATTATCCAGAATAGGTTTTTCCAGTACCGAGACTAAAACTCTTTCATAGTCAGTATAGATAAGTTGGGCATTTTCTGCTAATGTTGCTCCAGTAGTTTATGTTCTTCCTGGCTTGTTCTCCGATGTGTAGCAGCCGTGGCTCAGTGGGTTAGAGCGCTCCGCTCTGACCGAAGGGTCGGAGGATCGAATCCACCCAAGGGTCACTGGTAGACATCAGGAAGGGCATCCGGTCATAAAATGCTACAAGCTCCAATCCAAAGTCCTCTACCCAGGGGCAACGCCTTAGCCCTTCGGGGATACCTGGCGTAAAAAAAAAAAAAAAAAAAAAAAAAAAAAAAAAAAAAAACTAGTACAATATTTTTTACACTGTGGGGGAGTCCAGTTGTCTTGGCAACCTCTTCTATGGTCTCTTTTTCTCCGTTTATCTCTTGGGTTCTTTCATCCTTTTTTTTCTCCCTCCCTATTAATAAAACATGTCCTTTTCGACGTCACGTGGGTTCCACATCAAAGGTGGGGACCCGCTCCTTGTCGCACACCCCGACAATGTCACCAGCGTCCTTCTGTGTCACATTTGTGCTTTATATCCTCCTCCTTCTCATCACAGCCACGCGCCATAGCTCACTATCTCTGGACAATGACCCCCCCCCTTTTCCATAAAAAATGTAAAAAGTGTGGCACACGGCTGCAAGGAAAAGACAGGACAAAAAATGTTAAAATTTAGAGAGAGAGAGAGAGAGAGAGAGAGAGAGAGAGAGAGAGAGCAGTACCTTACCAGAATTATTGTAAATGTACTCTCGTTTTCCATTATTAGCGTATGTGATGATGATGATGATGATGGTCTAATACTCTTCCATTCCCTCTTCTTCCCCTGCCCCTCCACTCTCTCCCCCTTCCTGTCCTCTCTCTACCCCCCAGCTCTCTACTGCTTCCCCTACCCTTGCCACTCCTCCGCCATTACCTCGCCACTGAGCCTCCTTCCCGACCACTTAATATTATAATATGCTCCCCTACCTTGCTTTCCATCATCCCTCTTGAAGATTATTTCCTTGCTCCGCATTTTTCATTTCCCTGCTTCGAAATTTCTGTCTTACACTCTTTTCCATCTTGTGTTCTTACTCTTCACCTTATTTCCTTTTTCCAACTCTTCCTCCTATTTCTCATCTCCTATCTCCCTCATATAGGCCCCCACCCCCTCCCATAGACCTCTCTACATTTCTACATTTGGATTCCTCCTTCTTTAGAGTCCTCTCTTCCATTTTTTTTTGCATGCATCCAACACAGGGTGTAGGCTTTAACAGCCTTTTCTCGGAAGCCCACCAGTACTACGTACCATTCATCTCCAAATATCACCACCTCGGCGCTCCATATCGAATACATGAGTGTTCTTAGGCTATGTCGACAGGTCACATGGTAAATTGATAGTCTACGCGGCTTTGAATCCCTGCCCCAGCCGGGAATCAAAGCCGCGTCCATTGCGACAGCCGCGGCCCAGTCAGACCTTGCTACCAACTCGGCCACCACCCTCCCCTCCCCCCCCCCACTCCCTGTCAGTCCCTATCACCAATAAATAGTCTTCTCAAGACCTTCATAATTCGTCTTATTCAATCACGGCCTCGCCATACTAATCCTCTTACCCTCCTCCCTTCACTCACTCCTGCCAATATTGGGTATGTATGACTATATTAAGGCTCTGCTGCCACCCTACTACTCATGAAGAGGCAGTGGAAGGATGAGTGGAGGGGGATATGGTGAAGGAAGGGAAGGGTGAGAAAAGAAGTGAGGAAGGAAGGAAAGAGTGCGGGATGCAGCGTGAGGAAGGAAGAACAAGGTAAGGAAGAAAAGGATGAGAGGTATTTAAGAAATGGATGCAAAGTAAGGGAGAGAAGGGTGAAAGAAACAGAATGAGGAAGAGAAGGAAGGTGAGGATCGCAAATTGGAGGAGGGAGGGTGAGAGACGGACTAAGGGAGGGCAAGGGAGGAAGGGATGTGTAATGGAGACAGGGTGAAGGTGATGAGGGACTGATAAGAGAGCAATATTACCCAGGCAAAGTTAAGTGAAATTCCTGTCCTCCCATTTTATGACCATTCTCCATATCTCCCTAGTCATCCATTCTTCAAAACAGTAATAACCTCTCATCTCCCATTCTACCATGCTTCACCTCAGAAATCGTTCCCATAGTCTTTCATTCTCTGTTATAATACCCAAGCTACTTTTCATCGATCATGACAACTCTGCTTATCAGCCATCCAAGTTCCTTGCCTCTGACTGCGTATTTCCCTCCATCCGTCTCTCTCCATCCCTTCCTCAACATCTTTCCTTTCCTTTCCCAGTGCTTCCACCTCTCAGGTTTTTGTGTCCCGCCCTCTCCCAGCATATTTTTTCCTTCCATCTCTCATTATCCCTTCCTCACCATCTTTTTCTTCCACTATTCCTCCCACTACCTCTCGTTACCTGTGTTACTCCCTCGTGCTAAATAATTTAGTCCCTCCATCTCTTAGTATCCCTTCCTCCTCAGCTAACCCTTCGACCGTCTCTCTTACTACTGCTCTTCATCTGCTTCCTACTCCACCAATATTTTAAGCCAACATTTTCTTTTACCATTAATCCAGTTTTTATTGCACTGACAGAAGTTTCTCATAGATGTCTCCCAGTCAGTTTGTTATGTCCCATTTAACAACGGAAGTGTAAAGGTACAAAAGTCGCCAGTGAGGGCGGTGGTGATACCCTTAAGTTATTGCAGGAGAGTGTTTAGAGTCGCTTTAAAACTCACGAGGAGGTTGAATGATCGAGTGTTGTGACAGCGTGGTGGAGGAAAAAGATGTCAACAGGAACCGCTTGAGGTAAGATAGAGGTTGATTGGCTGGCCAAGTTATAGGAAACACTAAGAAAACACCCACACCAGGCACCCACACCCTTACTGTGCCTTCACCCACACCACTGTCACCCGCACCCTCACCTTCACCCACACCAGTCACCCACACCCTTACCTTCACCCACACCAGTCACCCACACCCTCACCTTCACCCACACCAGTCACCCACACCCTCACCTTCACCCACACCAGTCACCCACACCCTTACCTTCACCCACACCACTGTCACCCACACCCTTACCATCAACCACACCTCTCTCACCCACACCCTCACCTTCACCAACACCACTGTCATCCACACCATCACCTTCACCCACACCACTGTCACCCACACCTTCACCTTCAACCACACCCTCACCAACACCCACACCACTGTCACCCACACCCTCATCTTCACCCAGACCACTGTCACCCACACCCTCACCTTCACCCACACCACTGTCACCCACACCCTCACCTTCACCCACACCACTGTCATCCACACCCTCACCTTCACCCACACCACTGTCACGTGACCCACACCTTCACCTTCACCCACACCAGTCACCCACACCCTCATCTTCACCCACACCACTGTCACCCACACCTTCACCTTCACCCACACCACTGTCACCCACACCCTCATCTTCACCCACACCAGTCACCCACACCCTCATCTTCACCCACACCACTGTCACCCACACCACTGTCACCCACATCCTCACCTTCACCCACACCACTGTCACCCACACCACTGTCACCCACACCCGCACCTTCACCCACACCATTCTCACCCACACAACACTCACCGCCCACCCACATTCTCACCTTATTCACACCATTGTTATCCATATCCCCACCTTCACCCACACAGCTGTCACCCACATTCTCACCTTCGCCCACATTCTTGTCACCCATACCCCCACCTTCACCCACACCAGTCACCCACACCAGTCACCCACACCTTCATCTTCACCCACATCACTATCACCCACACCACTATCACCCACACCCTCACCTTCACCAACACCACCGTCATCTCCACCCCCACCTCCACTAACACCACTGTATCCCACACCTTCATCTTCACTCGCACCACTGAAATCACACTCACCTTCACCCACACCATCACCCACCCACACCGCCATTCATTATTCTTCCCACATTTTCCATTCCTTTCGTAATGAGCTCCTTGTCCGTGACGATTCCCTTCCCTCGTTTCTTGATTGGCCAAATTGTTCCTAATCCATTTTAACTTTCCATGTTTCACTCTAGTCGTACTCTGGTAATTCATTTAATTCCAGTTATATTTCCTTCCTAAGCATCATACCCTCCCCACCTAATACTTTGTGCAACATTTCGTGTCCCCTTTCCTCTCACACAACTTATTAAGGCGTCATACATGTTAGATTGTTCCTAACCCAAGATGAATTTACTTCGCTAATGACAGCTTTTTCCTAATTCCTCCATTACCAGTAGACTCTCCTGAACTTAGAATAATTGCCCAGTACCATCAAGAATCATAAATAATCGATATATTTTGGCTGAAGGGTTTTAACATGAATGTTCAACACGGTTGGATGAAAATGCAATTCATTGTTTTGGAAGGTTAGTGTTGTGGTGAAGGGGAGGAAAGGAAACTTTTAAAACAGTGTTGTGACACTGTGTTGGGCAAAAAGATTTTCACAGTTTTGGAATATCTGGATAAAGGAGAGCACAGATTTATTTTGATTTTGATACAGACCGTACTTTAGTCATTAGGATTTTTACACCGGGGGAAATCATCCAGTAAATGATGATAAAGACGGCTGCAAATTAGAAGTCGGGTTGAATGGCTGAGTGGGGTGGGGAGGGGAGGAAGAGGGAGCAGTTTCATGAAAATCTGGAGCAGGAATTAGTCGACGAAAACAGGTTAACTACGCGATGGTTATTTTTGCATTAAAGGATTTTATGTTGGCGAATGTTAACGATCTAATTCAACCGAGGGACCCTTACCTGAATGAACATATGGAAGTGGGAGGATAAAAAACTCATTTAGAAAAACAAGCTGGACGCGATGGTGGCGTCATCTACCGTTCGCAGATGGACTGGGAGGTGGGCAGTCAGTAGTGAACAATATCGTGGATAATGTTAAAATATCCGTTTACTAGTATGCAACTGTAATTATACGTACATTACCTAGCCCTGTATCACGCACGGAGCTTAAGGTCGGTATATAAACAAAAGCGCTTGATATATGTTTGAGCACTGATATTTACAAGGTCCCTGCCTGTTCCTGATATAACAGATACTTCGGTCTTCACTCATGCCCCGGTACTCTGCCTCGCCACTCAGTTTCCTCTCTCACTATCTTACCTTCTTTCCAGCAGACTTAGATCCTCCCTTACCCTTCTTCCCAGCATCCTCCTCCCGGATACCAACTTTCTCCCTTCCCCCTCATCACATGCCTCACCCTTCCACAGTCGTGCCTTATCCTTCCTCAGTCGTGCCTCATCCTTCCTGAGTCCTGCGTCATCATTCCTTAGTCCCGCCTCATCATTCCTCAGGCCTGCCTCAACCTACTTCAGTCCTGCCTTACTCTTCCTCATTCCTGCCTCACCCTTCCTCAGTTCTTCGTCATCCATCCTCAGTCCTGCCTTACCATTCCTCAGCCTTGCCTTACCCTTCCTCAGCCAAGTCGCATCCTCCATTATCCTCCCTAAGTCTTGTCATATTCACATCACTGTCGCCTCACCACATAATATAGTGCCAAAGGAGGCTGCAAAACATCCGGAATAGGGCTGATATTTAATCGGAGAATTGGGAAGAGTAATATCAAATCTATGAAAATGCAAGTTGAAACTAGAAACTGGAAAAAAAATGAAACGCTGCGTGAAAGATTGGAGGGGTTGAGTAAGAGGATAAAACCTGGTAAAACAAACAGTTTTAAACAAATGCCACTTTTTCTGTAATTGTCCTTTATCACTAGAAAATGGTAGCCCATAGAAATGTGCGTGAGATTTTATTGTGGTTTGTTGTGTTCTGCCAAAATCTGGCATCCCGGATATTGAAGTCATAGGCGATTTGGTTCTGACACAGCCATCAAATTTAGAAGGGATTAAATACAAAAAAAAACCAAAAAAACAAAAGGAGGTCGGGGATGGGACAGAGGGAGTAAAGGTGGTGTTGTGGCCAAGGCAAATAAACACGTTTCCCGGATTGATTGCTCTGTACACTTAGGATGCGTTCACAGAGTTCGGAACCTAACATACAGATGCAAACTGTTCGATCGTGAATGTCAGGATAAAACCTTAAAGTGTTGCGTCTCGTTTCATGCACCATGTTCTACACACATTGTTTCTTTTTGCCACACGAGATACATCTGTCACTGAGAAACGAAATGGCCAAACAGTGATCTAATTAAATGATTTCTGACACTGAGAAATAGAATGGCCCAACAGTGATCCAGTGAAATGATTGCCCATTTTTTATCTCACTCTTTGTGATCGGACAACTTGTGTCATAAAAGTACTTCTTGGCCTCTGTGTGAATGCTCCCTTAGACAGTATACTATACAATTCTTTTCTGTCATTTGCATAAAGAAAAAAATTTACATTGTCTATCTCTGTTGCAGGTAAGAACCGAGTGGATGTCAGTGCCAGGTGCGTTCTGGGTAAACCTGTGTGAGTATACCGTGTTGGTTTATGGTTCCAAGTTGCCAGTTTATGCATTTACCTCGTATTCCTAAATTGCTGATGCGCCACATAATTGCTACTACTCGCAGACAGTACATGAATTGAAGGTATCCTGGTTAAGTAAACTTGGCACAAAACTCTCTGACTGAAGTTATAGTCACCTGCATTGTTAATGACGCAGGACAGCAGTGGACAACAGAACCCAGCTTTGTCACCTTTGTATTCTAAGATTACTTTGGTAGACATGTTTCTGATCTTAATCTTGCATTAAACCCTCGCCGTTTGGTATTAGATGCTGACACATCATTTGTCGCCATTGCTAATAATTTTCATACTTATTCATATAATTAACTTCATTGTACAGTGAAGTCTGTCTTTAGCCAGACGTCATAATTACGTAAGGGGTGGCCGTTTGTCTTTGAGTTAGGTGTTTTACGGGGGGAGACACTACCCCTCCACCATCCCTCTTGTTGATGCGTAGGAAACACGTATGGGCTGGTTATATGACTACCATCTAGCTTTGAAAATGGTTTCCTGGCTTATAGGAAACCATTAGCCTTGTCACTTATTGTAAAGCCACCTGAAAAGGAAAGAAGAGTAATAAAAAGTGACAGGAAAGATGGGAGCAATAGGAAGAGAGGAAGGCAGGCACAGAAAAATAGTGAAGGAAGCAGTAGATATCACTTGAATGAGGTCACTCTTAGTAAATTAATTATATGCTCTGTGTCACATGATTCTGGTACAGCATGGAAGAAGGGGAGAATTTCAACCAGATTTTTTTTTTCTAATTGTTGTCGTTATAAAAGTAAGAGTAAAAATCAAACTGCTTTATTAACTATGAATGTGGTTGTGGTGGAGTTACGTCTCGTATTGTACTATGTTGTGCTGTGTAGAGTTGTGATGTTGTGTGAAATGTTAATGTTATGGCGTGTTGTATTGTGTAGTTACATGATGTGTTGCGTCTTCTTACGGTACATTGTGTTGCGTCTAGTTGTAATGTGTTGTGCCGTGTTGTATTGTGGTGTGTCGTTTATGCTGTGTTACGTTGCTCTGCGCAGGGTTGTGTTGTTTGTGTTGTGTTGCATTGCTCTGCGCAGAGTTGTGTTGTGTTGTTTTGTGTGAGAGTCCTCGTTGACAGACCTGGCAGACTAGGTGAGGGAATCCCTTGGAGTACGAGTTGGCTGGAAAGTTGGTCGGTAGACAGTGTGATTTTCTGTGAATAATTTTTTACCTCCCTCCCTCCCTCCTGTCATTTCACTCTTGTCATTGTTCACACCTACGGTTCTCTGTTTCTCTCTCATCTCCTCCATACTTCTACTTTGTAACTGCTCCTCGCCAGGCTTCTATCTCTGTTCCTTTCCCTGCCTGTGTTTATATTCAGCCATGTGTCATGAAGTAGAAACATCATTCAGCTCTCACCATGGTTTTGCCCCCTTTCTCTGACGCATATTACCCTCTTACACTTTCCAAACCAACCTAACACTTCTTATCTTCTATTTCATTTTCCATCTCCATTTTCCAACGTCTCATACGTTACCCACCAGACTCCACCACCCCTCCTTCGTTTACGCAGTCTGACTTTCCTTCTCTTCTCCCTCTTGACACCACCAGACTGCCATCTGTACTCACCAGCCAGACTTCTTGATGCTCCTCTTCTACTGTCAACTTGGCATCTTTTTATGTAACTCTGCACACTTCTTGTTTATACTGTCCTTCCTTTTACAATAACCAGACATACTGTCTCGTCTAGCCGTCTCTTGGCTTGCTATATGTGATTTTTTTTTTACTACGATTTCCGTTGACAAGGCTCGGGATCTGTTAATGTCTCATATTTTTGGTTCACAACCATCACCATGTCTCCTTTTTGCCATTAAATGCTGCAGACTGTTGCTCTAGTTCTGGTTTCGGGTTTCTTCAGCTTTCATTTTTCTCAACCGTCAATTCTTTGTCATGTTGATCGTGGCTTGGCAAAGGGCCTCTTCTCTCAGGACGGTGATATGGTTTTTGAGAACTCTGTTGGGTATTTTTTTTTTTTCTTAATAACAGAACAGAGGAAGGAAAAACAAATGAAAAAAAAAAATCCATACACCAGACTACTGGCATCCCCCATTCATAAAATATCTGTAACAGATGGACTTGAACAGCTGTAGGTTGACATCTGGGGGGAAACAACTCCGGGGTAGCGAGTTCCAGAGTGATGCAGTTCGGGGATTATGTATGTTGGTTGAATATCATTTCCTGATTAAGCGTTCTTCCCGGCACATCACATATCATCTCATCTTGCAAACACTGCGTTGTGTAGTCATTGTAAGAGTAGCATTGGTGTCTCTGCTGAACATCACATCATGGCATCCATAGATGTTGAGATGCCCTTCAACAAGTAGCCTCTTCACCAACATGCTCGTTGATGGAACTAGGAAATTCATCTTGGATTTTGTGTTTAGGTATGACAGAACCCCAACACTTGACATATCTGAAGCTGTCCTATGCACTCTACTTCCACTCTGCACTAGGGAAACCTCGTCCATCTGCCCCTGAGGAAAGATGTATCGACAAGGCGGAGTGGTGTGGGAAGCCCCCTGGGGTTTCTGTTTGCTAACTTTTTTACCGGAACCATCGAAGCCGAAGTCCTAGCCAACAATGCCCTCATAAGAGTGAAATTTATCAGTGAACCTGTAGCCTTCAGACACTCGACCAAAAAATGTATGTTTATGCAGGTGATTGCTGGTATCAAAATGAACATTTTTACTGTTGGCATTTTCTTCCAAAGCTAAATACATCTCATTGGTAGTGTATTTCACTTTTGTAAGAACTTCATGTTATATGATGTGTTGATAATAAAGGAATTCGCAGAAATGAGAAGTGAGTGGAGAATATTTTTAAATAGTTTTTGTCCAATATTTCAAAATGTAAAGAGGGTATACGAGCAATCTAAATGTTGTTGCATCCCAGTCCCACACTGCCACAGGCTCCAACTGCAGTAGTACAGTATAGGAAGGACGTTGCCCAGTGAATTGTTCTTCCTATGGTCAGCCTTCAGGTGTGCAGTACACAGGATCGGCTGAGGCGAAAATAAACACTGGCTCCTTAAAGGTCACTGTCTTTATTTTCCAAGTAATTCCACTTAATGGTTTCCACTTCACTGTTCTCACAAGCACTGGAGTTATACACCCTATACTAATTGCAGTAACACTTAATGCTTAACAACACTTCACAGTTATTACACTTAATGCTTGACACTTCACTGTTTTCTCACAAGCACTGGAGCTATACATCCTTTACTAATTGCAGTTACACTTAATGCATAGCAACACTTCACAGTTATTACACTTAATGATTGACAATCCACTGTTTTCTCAGGTACCAATGTTATACAATATTCAATATCCATTCACTGTATGCCACTGTTTACACAAGTACCAAAAATATACAATCGTCACTGACACTGCACTGACACTCGACTAAACTCGTAATAATCTCTACCCCATTTTATATAAGCTTGGATTGTTCTAGACTGATCTGCATGCCACAAGAACAACAGTTACCAATTCGAAGATGATCAAAACATGCAGAATTGTCTCACATTACATAATACTCAAAATCATTTGCCATAAGAACTTAAATTTCATAATATAACGAGCAGTCAATTGAATAAAACATTATAGAGAAAAAGAGCACAAAAAATTATGCATAACTTACAAAATAACTACACTTACAAACACCAGGCAAACTGGCAATTCTGACAACTCGTACCGGAACTTACGGTACCAGAAACGTCTCGAAGGTACAGGACTACATAACTGGCAAATCCCCCTTCATAACACTACCCCCTCCCTAGTTCTTTGTCGTCCCGACAAAACTCCACAGTATATACAAACATAAACTTTAATCCTAATGAAACATCTAACTATACACAAAATAATCTTTCAGCTTATCAGGTCCCTTCCATTCCGCTTCCGACGACGTCCTCGCTCCTGCACACAGTCCACTCCTCCAGGAAGGTCCCGGTCCTCTTCCTGATTCACCCCTTCTCCTGGAGAACTGTCACCATCCTCCTGAACTCTTGCTCCCTGGTCCTCCTCAACATCCTCGGCTGCAGGTGAGCGCGATTCCTTGGAGACGTCCCAGCTGAACTGCCCTGGTCCACGGCACTGCCACAGACGGTTCACGTGTACCACCTTTGGGTGAGACTTTCTGCCTCCCCGAATCCGATACGCCACGTCTGATAGGAGGTCCCTTCTTGGCACAGCACACATCACAGGCCTGACACCACTCTTCAACATCCTGACACATACCAGTCCAGTAGAACCTCTGTCGCAGCCAACTTAAAGTTTTCTTTACTCCCATGTGCCGACTAGTGATCTGGTTATGGGACTCATCCAAGGTCTCGGACCTCATCTAATTCAGAACCACCAGTTGCCAACACTCACTGAGGCCATTGGGCATCTCCCACTGACACTCCAGTAGTCCATTGTTCAGACAAAGAAGGTCCCACTGACTCCAGTAACTCTTGGTTGCAGGGCTTAACCTGGAAACTTCTTCCCAAGATGGTCGCACTGTACTCTGCTGCCACTCTAGCACCGGTTGTAAATCTGCATCCTCCATCTGCATCCTCTCCAGGTCTTCTCCGTCCGACGCTGGCACTGTCACTACAGTACAGCTGCATTTCTTCCTATGATTCCCATTCCTACTACACTCCTTGCTGTCTGTTCCTCTGTCTTCTCGCACACTATTCATCAAGGCTCTCCTGCATTTCTTCAGTGGTGGTTCTTCTACAGCCCTCTTCTTATCATCCCAAACATTCCGATCGGCAAGTAACTCAAACTGTGCATGGTAAGCTTTCCAGGATACTCTACCATCAAATTCACTGGTTTGGGGCCTAAAAACTGGGGCATCATAATTAAGGCCAGGACTTAATTTTCCTACATTCTGATTATTCAACCCTGTAATACTACCTTTAGATGCTTGGGATCCGTCAAGATTCACCATATGCTGTTCAATCCTTTCATACCCTCCCTGTACACTAACCTGAGGCTCAGAAGTGCAGTATTTCTCTACAGCCTCAATTTTCTCACTAATTATCTTCACATGGTGAACTACATGCCTCAACTGGTTATCTACATGCTGTCTGCACTCCATCACTATTCCCTCACTAATCTTTAGCTGGTTGTTCACATGCTGTCTGCACTTTCTCACTGTTTCCTCACTAATTGTCTTTAACTCGTCATCATCATGCTGTTTACACTCCATCACATTATTGCTTACCTTATACTTCTGCTGCTCTAGCTTGGCACCTACTTCCTCCTTAAGCTGTTGCTGTTCTTCCTTCATTTCCCCCATGACTGCAACTAGCTGTCCTTGCACCCTCGGTTGTAATTCCCTCTGTTGCTCCTCTGATGCCTCTTGAAGTTGTTCATCTCGTTCTTTTTGTTCTTCACTTTGGGACTGTAGTTGTTCCCTGTTTGCCTTCAATAGTACACCTCGTGTCTGTACACGAGTTCTATATAATGTGCCTGTGATTGTTCTTTGAATTCTTCTAGTTTGTGCCTGTAATTGTTCTTTGATTTCGTTTCTGAGCTCTTTATTTTGTGCCTCTAGTTGTTCACTCCTTGCCTTTATATGTGCTTGTAGTGCTTGTATTAGTTTCATAATTCCATCCAGCGATGCCTCTTCCTGTCTAGCTTGGCCTCTTGTCTGGACACCTTGCTCCATGTCAAAGATTAGCCTCACTGCAGCCCTGAAATAATAATCCCACTCCTGACACCAGTGTTGCGTCCCAGTCTCACACTGCCACAGGCTCCAACAGCAGTAGTACAGTATAGGAAGGACGTTACCCAGTGAGTTGTTCTTCCTATGGTCAGCCTTCAGGTGTGCAGTACACAAGATCAGCTGAGGCGAAAATAAACACTGGCTCCTTGAAAGTCATTGTCTTTATTTTCCAAGTAATTCCAATTAATGCTTTCCACTTAATTCTTCTCACAAGCACTGGAGCTATACACCCTTTACTAATTGCAGTTACACTTAATGATTAACAACACTTCACAGTTATTACACTTAATGCTTGACATTTCACTGTTCTCACAAGCACTGGAGCAATACATCCTTTACTAATTGCAGTTACACTTAATGCTTAACAACACTTCACAGTTATTACGCTTAATGCCTGACACTTCACTGTTTTCTCACAAGCACTGGAGCTATACACCCTTTAGTAATTGCAGTTACATTTAATGCATAACAACACTTCACAGTTATTACACTTAATGCTTGACACTCCACTGTTTTCTAAGGTACCAATGATATACAATCTTCAATAACCCTTCACTGTATGCCACTGTTTACACAAGTACCAAAACTATACAGTCGTCACTGACACTGTACTGACACTTGACTAAACTCGTAATAATCTCTACCCCATCTTATATTAGCTTGCATTGTTCTAGACTGATCTACTCGTACATTCAACGAGAACAAAAGTTGCCAATTCGGAGACAACCAAAACATGCAGAATTGCCTCACATTACATAACACTGTAAATCATTTAACATAAGAACTTAAATTTCATAATATAACGAGCAATCAATTAAATTAAACATTATTGAGAAAAAGAGTACAAAAATTAATGCATAACTTACGAAGTAACTACGCTTACAAACACCAGGCAAACTGGCAACTCTGACGGCTCGTACCGGAACTTACAGTACCAGAAACGTCTCGAAGGTATGAGACTGCCTAACTGGCAAATCCCCCTTCATAACAATATTTTTATTTGATCGTGTGTAAACCAATTTTTTTTTTTTTTTTTTTTTCACTGAATCAAAAGCTCAGTGTACAGTTTGGGCACCATAGCTATGTGTTTTCTAAATATCTTTTTTATATTTTTAAATCTCATTCCGCCTCCCTCCTCTCATTTTTTCTTCAGCCTCTCATTCTCCTTTATACCATTCAACTCTCCCTCCCTTCCAGTCATTCTTCCGCCGTTCCAAAATCTTTTCTTCTTGGTGTCAGTGGGACTGGAAATCGATGGTTGAGTTTGTTTCTTGTGCCACCTGTTTTCCTTGTAATTTTTCTTCCTCCCCCTCCAAGAGCTTTGTGTGGTCAGTTCTCTGCACCTTCTGTTCACTGCATCACCTTCTCGTCCCTTTCCACCCCGGCCATCATACCCTCTCCACAGCTGCCTTCTCTGCCGCACTCTCTTGATCCATTCCTCCTCCTCCATCATACCCTTCCCACGTCTGCCCTTCGCCCTCCTCTTCACAGTCTCACCCTCGCTTTCCATGCCTCCTCCTCGGCCATAATGTCTCCACCTCGTCCTTCAGCCAGTCTGTCATCATCTTCACTGCCTCACCCTCGCGTCCCATCCCTCCCACAGCTTTCTTTATGCTTGTTCCTCTCACGCTTCCACACGTTTTCTCCTTCCCTTGTACTTCCTTCCTATTCTTTTGCCCCTCTTCACCCATTATTCCTCCTCCACCACTGTCATACGGTAACCATTGTTATCCCCATCAACCCTCCTCCACCACTGTCACCACCGGCTATATCCTCACCAACCCTCTCCAACACTGCCACTACCAGTGTTATACCCACCAACCCCTCCACAACTGTCACCACCGTTGTTATCCCCAACAACCTTCCACCACTGCCACCACCAGTGTTATTCACACTATACCCTCCTCCACCACTGCCACCACCAACGTTATTCCCACCGGCCCTCCACCACTGCCACCGCAAGTGTTATTCCCACAGCCCTCCATCACTGCCACCACCAGTGTAATTCCCACCGGCCCTCCATCACTGCCACCACCAGTGTTATTCCCACCGGCCCTCCACCACTGCCACCACCAATGTTATTCCCACCGGCCCTCCACCACTGCCATCACCAATGTTATTCCCACCGGCCCTCCACCACTACCATCAATGTTATTCCCACCGGCCCTCCACCACTGCCACCACCAATATTATTCCCACCGGCCCTCCACCACTGCCATCAATGTTATTCCCACCGGCCCTCCACCACTGCCACCACCAGTGTTATTCCCACCTTCCCTCCACCACTGCCACCCACAATGTCCCGAACGAATCATCTCTCCACCTCGGTCTTTTCCACCTTTCCACTACTTTCGAGTGGCAGGGCAGTTGGTGGTACTCTGTAGTGTAGTGGTACAATTTTATCCTTTGGTGTTATGTAACATGCGCCAGAAATTCGAATAAAAGGTTTTTCATTGTATTTTTACTGCTCGCGTAGCGCCAAACTGTTTTGAGTGACGTGTGTGTGTGTGTGTGTGTGTGTGTGTGTGTGTGTGTGTGTGTTTCAGTCCAGTACACAGAGACAAACACAAAACTGGCTAGATGAGAGAGTGGGGAGGGGGAAGAGGGTTCCCATCGTAATGTAGTACTGTTTATCATATATATTTATGTGACCGTAAATTCAGAATAGTGACTGCGGGGCATTTTCATTTTCATTTGGGGAAAAAAAAAAAATGTCTCTTTTAAAATGCTTCATTAATACTCCATGTTTATTTTCTATGAATAGTAAAGATTGACTCAGAGAAACAATTTGTGTTTTGTATACCTGTTAAAAAAAAATGTAGGTTCTTTCTGCACATAGCATTTTTATACATGAGTAAATGATTGTTATTTCCTGGACCCTATGTTGTAAATACAGATATTGCCCATAGCATTATTAGCACTTTAAATTATATACAGCAGAACGATACAGGAGCAAGCTTTAACATGTGCTTTACAACAGCTACTTGATTAATATAGCCATCTGTATCTGGGTACACTGCTCGTTTTCATACCCATTATATCCGTGTGGACCCGGTACTTTCTTTGGTGTACAGTACCTGTGTGTGTGTGTGTGTGTGTGTGTGTGTGTGTGTGTGTGTGTGTGTGTGTGTGTGTGTGTGTGAGAGAGAGAGAGAGAGAGAGAGAGAGAGAGAGAGAGAGAGAGAGAGAGAGAGAGAGGTGATGACACAGAGTATATGAGGTGGAGAGACAGTGTATGTGAGGTGGAGAGACAATGTATGTGAGGTGAAGAGACAGTGTATGTGAGGAGGAGAGACAGTATATGTGAGGTGGAGAGGCAGTGTATGTGAGGTGGAGAGACAGTGTATGTGCGAGGTAGAGAGACAGTGTTTGTGAGGTGGAGAAACATTGTAGGTGAGATGGAGAGAGATTGTATGTGCGGTGGAGGGACAGTGAACGTGAGATGTATGGACATTGAACGTGAGGTGGAGCAATGTATTTGGAGGTGCAGTGTATATGAGGTGCAGGGGCGGTATATGTGAGGTGGAAGGACAGTGTATGTGAGATGGAAGGGCAGTGTATGTGAGGTGGAAACAGTAGCGCTTTAGGCCTACTATTATTTGCTATAAACATTTCGTTTTTTTAAGGTTATTAGGACCGTTATTATGTTAGAAGAATCAGTGTTTCGTAAATTTTTTTTAATTTTTAAAGCTGACTCGCTCAAAGGCCGCCTTCGGTGGCCTTTCCGCTTGATGTAAAAAAGGCTGTGGTACGGTAACTTCAATGCCCACAAAGAAAGTGATCCGTCAAAAGGCCGCCGAAGCCGCTCGATCTCAAAAGGCCAGAAATGAGTTATAACTCGGGAACCGGTTGCCCGATTAGACTGGAAATTGTTTTATTCTTCACGTTAGAACATTTTAGCAGTACCTTGTTCTGACAAAAATTGCGCTACAATGCTCCGTTTTTGCTGTGTTACGGTAACAAATGGATGGAGAAACCAACAAACGTACAGAAAACGGATCAATATAATACGGATGTGCCAGAGAGAGAGAAAGAGAGAGAGAGAGAGAGAGAGAGAGAGAGAGAGAGAGAGAGAGAATCACTAGCCACTTTACATAAGCAGTATCAGCATTTATTCATTTATTTATTTATTTTTTTTACACAACATGAACCAGGTGTACTTGTCATGCTGTCAGAGGGGATGACACCACCACGCAATTTTATGAAGCTTTGGTGAGACTTGGCCTATAGTGATTTTTTTTTTTTTTTTTTTCTGTTTACATAGTCATCCCTTCTAGCATATTAAACTTTTCTCTCTATGATTTCACGCAGCTTTAAGCACCAGTTTCGTAGTGCTTACTGTCCGTCATCAGCGAACTGCGAGATATCTTGAGCATTTTTGCTCTTGAAAATGATCATCATCATCCGGATCTCCTTTCCCACCCTACGGCGGAGCGAGGAGTGGCAGTGTCCATACAGCCCAAATTTGCCCACTCTAATGAGCCACGCTTCTGTTCACTTATCATTCAAGCCCCCGGAATCCTGGCTCTGTCTGCTACAGCCAAAACATTCATCACGTTTTGTAACTTCACATAAACATTTATATTACGCAGGTAAAAACCTAATCTGGTTGGCGTCAGTTTCGGATACATGTCGTCTTCGAATTTTCCTTCTTACCGAGTACGCGTGAAGTACATAACTGCATTTTGTATGATGATATTTTCATTATTTTCGTCCTTCTGTCAGATAAGTAACGTTACGTAAGACCTTTCGTAATGAAGGTGTCTTTTAGTACAATGATGGGTCTGTTCGTTGAGTAAGGTACGGTAATATCTGACGTCTGATGTTGGCCCGTTGGGAGGAGAGAGACGGATGAAGTATTTCTGCAGAACATAAGCACCGTAATACCAGGAAGACGGGAAAAAATAGGGAAGATAAATATATGAGTGTTACCAAAAGTCCGTCACCCCGTGCTTGTTGAGGGTTCAAGGGAGTCCATTACTTATGTTGTTTGTGTTGATGCCACATTGGTTCTCTGTAATTTTCCTCCCTTCTCTGTCCCTCACCTTCCACTGATGTCCTGATGCGCCTTTCACCCGACCCTCACCCTCACCGTCACTCTAAATCACTGTCGCCATACATATCAGATAACGATGTAAAAATGTACACCAGTCTTTCATCGTGCAGGTATTCATTAGTTATTTTTTTTTTTATGTGTCCGACTCTGGACAAAAGCTTCAAGGCCTATATCTCGGGGGCAGTAGCCTATCCCAAGGCCCAAGAGTCCTCCTACACCTCCACATGTCACCACTTCGGCGCTAACACCCACCATCCATATTGAATACATGCTAGGGCTGTCTCATACAGGACTGTTGTATTGGTATTAGCGGGAGTATTTTTACGACATGTCGGCCGGTCATCAGGTAGATCAGGAAAGTCTGCTTTTTATGAAATTCAAATTCCTTAAACTGTTCCCTGCTCCACCCGGGATTCGAACCTGGGTCCATCAGGACTGCAGGCCGCCTCTCTACCGGTTCAACCCCCGCCTCCCCCTGCTGCTGAAATCGTTTAACTAAAGAACCCTTAAATTTTTCATCAGTGCCTTGCCCTCCTCCATCACTGTCACCACCAGTGTTATCTACACCAACCCTCCTCCACCACAGCCACCACCAGTGTTATGTCCACCAACCCTCCTCCACCACTGCCACCACCAGTGTTATCCCCACCAACCCTCCTCCACCACTGCCACCACCAGTGTAATCCCCACCAACCCTCCTCCATCACTGCCACCACCAGTGCTATCCCCACCAACCCTCCTCCACCACTGCCACCACCACTGTTATCCCCACCAACCCTCCTCCACCACTGCCACCACCAGTGTTATCTCCACCAACCCTCTTCCATCACTGCCACCACCAGTGCTATCCCCACCAACCCTCCTCCACCACTGCCACCACCACCAATGTTCTACCCACCAACCCTTCTCCACCACTGCCACCACCAATGTTCTTCCCACCAACCCTCCTCCACCACTGCCACCACCAATATTATCCCCACCTCTCCACCTCGGTCTTTTCCACCTTTCCACTTCTGTCGAGTGGCAGGGCAGTTGGTGGTACTCTGTAGTGTAGTGGTACAGTTTTATCCTTTGATGTTATAAAACAAACTCCAGAAATTCGATTGAAGCATTTTTCATTGTAATTTAACTGCTCGGGTAGCGCCTAGGCGTTGTTTTGAGCCACGTTTGTGTCAGTTCACGCGCGCGCGCGCGCGTGTGTGCGTGCGTGTGTGTGTGTGTGTGTGTGTGTGTGTGTGTGTGTGTGTGTGTGAGTGTTTCAGTCCAATACATAAAGACAGAAAACTGGCTAGATGAGAGAGTGGGGAGAGGCAAGAGGGTTCTCATCGTAATGTGGTACTGTTTATCATATATATTTAAGTGATCATAAATTCTTAACAAGGATTCCCGGACATTTTCATTTTCACTTGGAATTAATTAAAATTTGTCTTTTAAAAATTGTTTCATATATACCCCATGTTTATTTTCCATAGAGAGTAAAGATTGACTCAGGGAATCAATGTGTGTTTTGTATACCTGTAAAAAAAAATTTAGCCCTTTTTCCACATAGGATTATTATACGCGGATGAATGATTGTGTTATGTCAGGCACCCTATGTTGCAAATTCACATACTGCTTTTTGCATTTATAGCACTTTAAATTGTACACAGCAGCACGATACCAAAAAAAAAAAAAAAAAAAAAGGAGAGGAAAAGAAGTGTGTGATAATCAGAGGGGCATTTATCTTCTTAGTATAATAGGAAAAGTATATGGTAGGATACTTACTGACAGAGTTAGGGATATAATAGAGGAATTAGTTGGAGAACAGGGAGATTTTAGGAAGGGAAGAGATTGTGTAGATCAGATATTCATTCTTAGGTCTTTAGTGGAAATGATTCTAGAGAAGGGAAAGAAGTTGTATGCGGCTTTCATGGGTTTAGAGAAAGCATATAACAGGGTGGATAGACAAGGATTGTGGAAAGTATTAAGAATATATGGAGTAGATGGGAAGTTGCTGAAGGCCGTGAAGAGTATGTCTGAGGGTGCTAAGGCTGCAGTGCGTGTGGATAGTGAACTGAGTGAATTTTTCTGTTTGAAGGTTAGATTGAAACAAGATTGTGTCATGTCTCCATGGATATTCAATCTGTATATGGATGAGGTAATAAAAGAGATACAAAGTAGAGCAGTTGATGTTGGAGTGGCCCTGGTGAGAGAGGGCAATGTATGGAAACTCCTTGTACTGTTGTTTGCAGATGATACTTTGTTGTTAAGTGAAGACGAAGGGGAGCTACAAGGCTTGGTGGATATGTTTGGGAGAGTGTGTAACTAGCGGAATCTAAATGTGAATGTAGGGAAGAGTAAGGTTATGGTCTTCGAAAGAAGTGAAGTCAGTGAATGTAAAGTGAGGCTGGATGAAGAGGAAATGGAAAATGTGAATGCATTTAAGTATCTGGGTAGTGTGATGAGTAAGGATGGAAGTTTGGAGGGTGAAGTGCTTGAAAGGGTGCAACAAGAAAGAAAAGTTCCTGGTTCCTTGAAAACAGTGATAAGAAACAGGAAAGTGAGCATTGAGTGAAAAAGCTACTACGTGACACTATTGTGATACCAACTCTAACGCATGGAAGTGAAGCTTGGACCTTGTTGGAGGGACAGAAGTCATGAGTGAGAGCAGTGGAAATGAGTTTTTTGAGAGGAGCATGTGGAGTCACATGGAGAGACAGACTGACAAATGAGGACATGAAGGAGCGTTGTGGTGTGGATGTGGATGTGATAGGAAGCGTTAAGAGAAACACACTGAGGTGGTTTGGCCATGTGGAGAGGATGGAGAGTGAGAAACTGTTGAGGAGAGTGTATGTGAATGAGGTGGAGGGGGGGAGAGGGAGGGGGAGGCCATGGATGAGATGGAGGGATGGAGTGGAGAGGTATATGAGAGGGGGTGTGTGAGCTGGGAGCAGGGCAATGAATTGGCGGGGGACAGGGTGACATGGAGGCGATTTGTTTGTGGCCACCCCTGACGGGGTTAAGGCGTCTGCCAATAGATAGATAGATAGCATGATACAGGAGCAAGCTTTAACATGTGCTTTACAACAGCTATTTGATTAATGTATCCATTTGCATCTGGGTACACTGCTCGTTTTCATAACCATTATAACCGTGTGGACCCGGAACTTTTGGGTGTACAATACCTGTGTGTGTGTGTGTGTGTGTGTCGCTTCTTGTTTATCATTTTAGCTCCTGTTCCGTCGTACCCTTCTCTTCTCTCTCCCTGCATATTTGTCCACATGGCTTCTGTCCCCTCCTCTCATGTGCTTCATCTGTGCCTTTGTAGTCTTGTTAGCAGCGTATTAACAGAGTCCTCGTCTCTAAGCTGCAGGCAGATATAACCACATTGTTGCCAGGCTATTACACAGAGGCAGCCCTGATACTGTACAGGTTATTGCAGGTTGCCTCTGCCTTTTTGATTATGCCCATTCTGAACAAAATCCATTAGTCAGAGGCAACAACACACACACACACACACACACACACACACACACACACACGACAGATATATCCTCCTTTGTATGTCTGTTCCCTCGCATTCTCGCACTTCCTCTCCTTGTCTCCTCCATTATTCCGATTTTCACATGCCCCTTTTCCTTTTTAGCCATCATCTTCCCTTCCTCTCTGTCCTACCTCCTTTCCCTTCTCTTCTCTCTCCCGTCCTCCCATCCCATGTCCTCCCTCCCTCTCCCCCCTCCTCTTCGCTCTCCCATTCGTTACACTCACCCTCCAGCCTAATCATCACCCACCACCACTTTCTCATCCACTTTTTTTTTTTTTTAGCCATCATTACTTTACCTTCCCTCCATCCCTTCTCTCTCTCTCTCTCTCTCTCTCTCTCTCCCTGCCTGCTCTTTCCCACTCTGTGCCCCTCGTCCCCTCCTTGTCATCCCTCTATGTTTACATCCCAACTACAATTTTTTTTAGGCTAATGACCCTCTCAGCACCACTTCATCACCTCGTGCATTTTTGCCTCCCATTTTCTCCAACATTACCTCGGATTATCCCCATCTCCTCCACCCGCTCCTCACTTTTTCCTGCTTTCCCTCCTCTCTCCGACCAAACTCTCTGTGTTGCCTGGCCTCTCTTCTCCCTCTCACTCCCTGTTCTTCTCTCCCACTCTTCACTCCCTGTCCCTCTCCCCCTTCACGCCGTGTCTCTCTCCCCCCTCACGTCGTGTCCCTCTCCCCCTCACGCCGTGTCCCTCTCCCCCCTCACGCCGTGTCCCTCTCCCCCCTCACTCCCTTTCCCTTTCCCCCACTCACTCCCTGTCCCTCTCCCCCTCTCTCCCAGTCCCTCTCCCCCTCTCTCCCTGTCCCTCTCCCCCTCACTCCCTGTCCCTCTCCCCCTCACTCCCTGTCCCTCTCCCCCTCACTCCCTGTCCCTCTTCTACCTCATTCCATGTCCCTCTTTCCCCCCCGTCAGTCCTCCCCCTCACTTCCTGTCTCTCTCCCCCTTCACTCCCTGTCCTTCTCCCTCCTCACTCCCTGTCCCTTTCTCTTCCCCGTCTCTCCTCCCCCTCACTCCCTGTCCCTCTCCCCTACTCACTCCCTGTCCCTCTCCCCCTCACTCCCTATCCCTCTCCCTCTCCCCCTCACTCCCTATCCCTCTCCCTCTCCCCCTCACTCCCTATCCCTCTCCCCCCTCACTCCATGTCCCTCTCTCCTCCCCCTCACTCCCTGTCCCTCTCTCTTATCCCCTCACTCCCTGTAGCCTCTCTCCTCCTCCCATCTCCCTGTTCCTTTCTCCTCCCCCTGACTCCCTGTTCCATTCCCTTCCCCCTGACTCCCTGTTCCTTTCTCCTCTCCCTGACTCCCTGTTCCATTCTCCTCCCCCTGACTCCCTGTTCCTCTCCTCCCCCTGACTCCCTGTTCCTCTCCTCCCCCTGACTCCCTGTTCCTCTCTCCTCCCCCTGACTCGCTGTCCCTTTCTCCTCCCCCTGACTCCCTGTCCCTCTCTCTTCCCCCTTACATTCTGTCGCTGTCTGTAACCAAGTGCAACTCTTCCAACACCCATCATAATTAATCTCATTCAATCACTGCTCCTCCATGCTAATTTTCTTACCCTCCTCCCTTTATCCCTTATGACTACGTATTATTTAGCTGAGTCTCTGCTGATAACCTGCTATTCAGTGAAGATGCAAGGGGACGGTGAGTGAGGAATAGGAGGGTAAGGGAGGAAGGAAAGGGAGAGAGAGGAGCGGGGGGAGGGAGGAATGGACGAGTGAGGAGGAACGGATGTGAAGTTTGTAAAAGGGAGAGAGAGAGAGAGAGAGCAATGTGACACTGAGTAAAGTGAAACACCTCTCACCTCCTACCCTCACTTAATCTCCATTCGTCCGCTACAATTACATTATCATCAGCTTCATATCCTACCGCTTTATCTGCTTGTTGCGCCTCACAGGTTGAGGCGTCAGGCACTGAATGAATAGATACACCGGTAAATTACTGTTGTGTCTCCTGACCTGCCTTTCACTTATATATATATTATGCACTGCTTAGTAGCTTCGTCAGTAAATACTGACCCTCGACTTACCAGTTGTTTTCATAGGTAGACGGGGTCTGTATATTAGAATTGGTGCACTTCATCTGGCTCTCACTTCTAGAGATAAATAGACAGACAGATAAAAAGAAAGTTAGAAATCGTCTTCTTTGTAGGCTACATGCTGTTGTTTTTCCGCGTCTTACCGTCTTCTCTATTTCGTCTCATCTGTGTACCCTTATACTTCCTTCTCTTGATCATTCTTTCCTTTCATCTGAATCACATCATATCATGTTGGCCACTCAACTCTTCCTACAGTGTTGGCAGTACATCAGTGTGGTGTCAGTAATGGCCACACATAGAATGCAATGATATTAACAGCTTCACCAACAGAGTTCTATAAAAAGATGAATAACGTTCGTGGCAGTGAAAGTGATGAATTCATAACAGTGCCGAGAGGATTAATACGAACAGATCAACTGAAATTGCGAAAGACGTCGGCACATATTTTTCACGTGATGAAGGAATGACGCTGTAGAGGAATTAGGAGTGTGTGTTGTTCGAGAAAAGAGGAGACTCCTGTTGAAGTTATTATGGAAATTAGGATGAGTTAGATTGGAGGCTGTGATGAAGTTGTAATGACATTAGTTTGTATAGGGAAGGGTGCGGGAGTATCTTTAAGCAAGCCTTATACATTTTTTTTTTTTTGTATGTGCGACACCTGGGGAAAGAAACACCGATGTGGGACTTACTGTGTATTGACGTTTCGCCTCATGGCTTCCTCAGAATACAACTGTACTCTGAGGAAACCATGAGGCGAAACGTCAATATACACTGAGTCCCACATCGGTGTTTCTTTCTGCAATTTGTCAACGAAGAGTGAATCATGTCTGACTCTTTTTTTCATTTATAATAGTTATATATATTTGCAGCTGGGTAGCACATTTTTACGAAGATATATATATATATATATATATATATATATATATATATATATATATATATATATATATATATATATATATATATATATATATATATATATATATATATATATATATATAAACATGTTATTTGCTATCTTAGTACAAGATGATGCTGACATTATTGGCGACTGCCTCAGTAGTAACTCCGCCACCTCTACCCTCCTCTGTTACCACTACCACTCACCACCCCTACCTTCTTCTGTTACCACCACCACTCACCACCACTACCTTCTTCTGTTACCACTACCACTCACCACCACTACATTCTGTTACCACCACCACTCACCACCACTACCCTCTTCTGTTACCACCACCACGCACCACCACTACCCTCTTCTGTTACCACTACCACTCACTACCACTACCCTCTTCTCTTACCACTACCACTCACCACCACTACCATTCACCACCACTACCCTCTTTTGTTACCACTACCACTCACTACCACTACCCTCTTCTCTTACCACTACCACTCACGACCACCACCCTCTTCTCTTACCACTACCACTCAATACCACTACGCTATTCTGTTCCCATTACCACTAACCATCACTACCCTCCTCTGTTACCACTACCACTCACACCCACCATAAAGTTCGCCTAACACCACCATCACAGCAATATTTTTCCCTTCCTGTCTTTGCTACCACACACACACACACACACACACACACACACACACACACACACACACACACACACACACACACACACACACACACACACACACAAATGAGAAGCCATGTCGTAAAATTCCTGAGCGGATTTGCATTTGTAATAAGCCAAGTGTAATTATATTCAGCGTTGCAGTGTTTGATAATGCCAGGCGGTGGTGTGGTGACGGATGGTGGACCCTCTTCAGCACAGGAGAGTTTCTTACACCCAGGATCCTGTTTATTTGTGTATGCGGCACGTTGATAATCCTATTTATGTTGTGTATGCACTCTGTTAAATAATAAATAATACATATGAGAAGGTTGAGGTGTTAAAGACTTGATAAACCGCAGATGAAGACATGATAAAACGCCTCCTAACCCCATAATTTTGTGGCCTTGTGTCTCTATACTTGATTCATAGTAATAGAAGGACTTGTTGACTGAAACACTTGTAGGCTGTATATGGTGACGGCAATGTTGTTGTTGTATTGTAACAGTGAACTTGTTGTTATTATTTTACCTTTAGCCAGGAGTACTTGTATTGTGTGTTTGTTGGGAAGGGCAGGTGCCGGGTGTGTGGGAGGGGAAGGGGAAGGTGGATGTGAATGGGACTGCTTGTGTGGTAGTGGGAGGGGGAAAGTTTGGCATGTAGGTGGACGAGTAAAGTGGAGGAGAGAGAGTCCATTTGAAGTCGTTCACAGCACCAGTCACTTTGCTTCCTTGGCTGACTCGGCCTTCCACTTTCACTCCAACTCGTTTGGGGGGAAAATCAAAGGAAGAGTCAGACATAAAGTATCAACGGATGTTGAAGAGATGAATAGAGGCACTGGATTCTCTTAATAGTTTACCTTCATCTTGTCCATGGTTGTGTCTTTTCTCCGTTTCACCCCAGATTTCTCTACCCTTCTCATTTCTCCAACTACATCATCATGATTGGATTCGCAGCAGTAGTATCAGAAATACCTCGGAATTTTTCAATTGTTTCAGCCAGTAGATGGTGAGGTGCGGATGATGATGGTGATGATGTTGATGTATGATCTTTTCTCTCCCTCTCCTCTACCCCACCTATCCCACACCTGTTTTGTCTCGCTGTCCTACTCCTTAACTCTTCCAGCCTGCCCCTCCCGAGTCCCTCTCCCTACCACGCTTCCCCTCCATTATCTCTCCCATAATCGCCCTCCCGACTATTTACCATTTCCTTATCTCGCCTCAACTCCCATCGTCCCTCTTCATTTTTTTTTTCGACCATTTTTATCTCAGTTTCAGTATTTCCTAATTTTCTTTGTTCCTCCTGACCTTTCTCGTCTGTCTCATCCTCTCACCGCATCCTCCTCCCCCCCCTTTCTCTAATCCCGTTCATTTCTCTTCAGTTGCTATTTTTCCCACCGTTTTAATGATCTCCACCCACGGCTTCCTCACCAGACTATAGCATCAGAGAGCTCTGGACTGGCATGTCTCTTTCGGGAAGTGCAATTATTTGTGGTGAGAAATTCTTATGATCCAGTCATGAATATTATCAGAATTTCATTTTTACTGATATATATGACAATCTCCAAAGTGGTGTCATAAGTGGTCCTTCCCTCATTTCTTTATAATTACAATGTCCAGGGTCATTTTTTACATACCGGTATGGTTCAAAATCACGTGCAGCTGTTAGGTATGGGACCGTAGTTCCTAATTTTACGGTAATTAGAATGATGAACTATCCTCTGATACTATTTTGCTTATTTAAAAAAAAAAAAAAAACGCAACGACACTGGGTATCGATCTTGGTCCACCTGTGACTCTGTGGCCTGCAGTCTGATGGAGGGCAGGCCTCCTCCCTGTTGTTATGATTGTCTGGTTCCCTTGATGATGCTAAACGTATAGACTGAGCTTCTTAGTTTCTGAAGACATCGGACGGAAGACGGATCCTACTGTGTCCCCTTGATGTTGTAAGAAGCGGCATGTACCTGGGTAGTGTTTAGTAAGAGGATCCCCACTCAAATGATCAATGCTTCACATTCACCGTTGTTCCTATGCACTTTATTTTCACAAAGCAGCTATTTGTTAATGTAAGATATGGTGGGAACGGCAATTATACACTTAAACACGAAGTTATTGTAGAATATTTCAGTAATTCATCTACTGTTTAAAAACATACAGGCTGAAAAAAATGTGGATACTGTTTCAGTACCCGTTGTTTCTATATGTTTTTTTTTTTTTTCCTGGAGTGCCTTCGGAGCACCGCGGTAGGTACATTAGTGTTTCGTTAGTTAGAACATTTTGGGTAGTCGACGGCACTGACCTTTCCTGTGGCACCAACAGGTAATTTGTCATTGATCAGTTATTTCCACTTCTGTTTTTTTCCCACCAGACGTGTCCTCCACCCTCCTTTTCGTGTTCGTTATTCTACACTCAACTGACATTTTCATTTCCACCCACTTACTTTCTCACCTAATGGCCCGTCGCGACCACTTCACCGCCTCTTACATTTTACAGTTTTTTCTCCAATATTAACCTCCATAACCACTTTAAGCCTATGCACTCCTTATTCACTTCCCTCTCTGACCCTCTCTCATTCAGTTTATTCCCAGGGATGGATGAGGGCAGAACAGAGCAATGATCACAAGAAGAATGAAAGAAAAGCCTTCGGAAGCCCAGTGCTAATCGCCCGCCAGAATATGTTGTTGGCCAAGTCCAAGATTTTGGCCATATATTTATACCCTGCAGGTTTCATGTTGATAGCTCTAGCCATTCATGAGATATAATGGTGTTAAAAGCGAGTGATAAAAACTAGTTGACCTTCGGCAGTCATTCTGGTGACCTTAACGCATTTTCAAATTCTGCCAAGAGTTGTATTTTGTATGGTATATTTTTGGCTTCAGTGTGTTTACCTTAGAGTGGTGGTTTGGGGAATATAAACATGTAATCTTGTAATTTACCCGGACTGGCGGGTCAAAGTGTTCAGGATAATAATTACGGAGTGTGGGGTCGCTGGCTGATGGAGGCCATCTTATCTAACAAACTGTTTCGGTCCAGCGAAACTAAGGACAGACTGAGTACCCCCATCACACATTCCATCACCACACATCCCTCCATCATACCATGCATCCCTCCATCATACCATGCATCCCTCCATCATACCATGCATCCCTCCATCATACCATGCATCCCTCCACCATGCCACACACCCCTCCGTCATATCATACACCCCTCCACAATGCCACACACCTCTCCACCACAGTGCTGTAAGCTGCTTAGGTTGCCACACCACAGTAAGTGTGGCCATATCTGTCACCAACATGAATTTTCCATCAAATTTTTCTCTCATCACTTTTCTCTGTACATCCCCACATCCTTCATCCTTCATCGCTCTCCCTCTGTCCTGTCGCTGCCACTGAGTCTATAGACATATTTTAATTTCCTCACTGGTATCATAAAAAAGCTTTCAGTCCTGTAACATTTTTTATTCTGTCTTTCATCAAACGATTTTATCCGATTTCAGGAGAATTTTGGACCTTGAGGGGTTAGATATGGTTTTAGGCTATCGCTTCACTACTACTGTCGAATAAAAACGCTGAATAAAATCGTCTAGTTATACCTTGATTAAAATGAAAAATACATCTCCTTTTAGACCCTATTTTATGTTGGTGTATAAAAGTCAATATTAAATAGTATAATCTACCATAAGGAATCAATGAGAAAAATGAAATGTTTATTTCACACAAGCACTATAATAAGTCCAGTTTAGTTGAAGACGCCTGGATAATAAAAGAGGAAATAAAGACAAAAACGGGTAAACGTAGCATAAATGCGTGGTAAAAGTTGGTCCAGTGTTGAATTTTTTACTGATGAAAAATGTCAGTGCTGGGATATTGTTCCACAAAGTGCATAATACTGAAAAGCAGTGAGTCTTATGCTGATGACTCCAATTAAAGGTGATGGTGGGGAGTCAAACGGGCATTAGCTCTACCGCTGCAGATAGACTGATAGCGAAAATCCATTGGTTAATTGCGATAGGATAATAAATAGCAGCTGCACGTACTATTATTCTGAGAATGTTTGCATGGTGTTAAAAAATGCATATTAGTGAAAACAGATAACCTGATTTGGTCTAATAATTACTAACACGAAGTTGTGTATCAACAGAAGTTTAGCCGGATGACAGTTTTGTTTATTGTCACCATAACTCCTTCATAGGCAACTGCCCCCAAGAAATAGGCCCTGAGCCTTTGCCCAGAGACTGACACATAAAAAAAAAAAAAAAAAACTTTTGGTCGCTCTTTCCGTTTTTTCCTTTTATCTTGTTTCGTTTACATTTCATCTCATATTCTTCATATCCTTGGAATTATCATCCACTTATTGCTTATTATTTCTGGTTCTTGTCTACCAGGAAAAAATTACTTTTAATTACGTTGGGCTGGGGATGTTGTGTGGCGAGACAGGATGGGATTAATATTAAATTTCTTTTTTCCCTGAACCCCTCTTCCTCATCCCCGAGACTCTCCTTCCTCATCTCTTAGCTTCCCTATTCCTCATTTTTGCTTACCCAGGCTCGAGTCCTTCTCTTAGTGTGATATCATCGCTGATACGGAAAACCCAGTATATGTTTGATGAAATTCAAAATGTAAATGTAGATAAGAAAATGGCAAGTATGACTGCCGTATTACTTTCTGTAATGGGTAGACGAAATGCTAGCTTGAAAATACTAGTGGAATATGAAGTGACGGTGTTACGGTGCTGCCTGGTGCACGAGGAGGGAGGTAAGGAGGCGTGGAGAGGGAGGGCAGAGGGAGAGAGGAGTTGTGACGGTGCTACGGTGCAGGCTGGAGCACGGAGAGGAGAGACATGGAGAGGTGGGGAGAGAGAGGGGAAAGGGAGAGAGGCGTAGTGAATTTGTTACGGTGCAGGCTAGTGCAGAGAGAGGGGGGAGAAGGAGAGGTGAGGAGGGAGGGAAGAGGGAGAGAGGTGTGGTGATGGTGGTACGGTGCAGGCTGATACAGTAGGACGGGAGCCTAGAAGAGCTGGGAAGGGAGGGAGAATAACTTGTGAATATTTTACAAGCCTGAATGGGATTCTAGGTCCTGGGGTGTTCTGATGGAAAGAAGTTCGCAACATCGCCCCATCCCTCTCATTTTTTCACTCCTCTAGTTTCCCTTCCCTTCCTTGCCCCCCCCCCCTTTTTTTTTATCCCTCTCTGTCTTCACTTCGTTATTAATCACAACTCATTCTATCCTCTTCTGATTTCCCTCGGATGTCTCTGATCAATACTTTCCGCGTCTTATTATATGGCATCAAATACCTGTATCATCCCTCTCATCACACCTTCACATATCACCACTTCGGCGTAACACACACCGTCCGTATTGAATACATGCTAGAGCTGTCGCTTACAGTGCTTTTGTATCAATATTCGCGTGGTATTTTATGTCATGTCGGTGGGTCTTAACGGCAGATCAGTAAAGTCTGCTTGAACGAAATTTAAATCATAAACTGCTCCCTGCCTCTTCGCTGGCGGCTCACATTCAGTGATTTCGTGTTCGTGGGAAGAAGGGGTTGTTACCTAGTAGGGATAGAAATGCCTGAAGGTTCTTTTAGTACGGCTACAATCCAAGATTCTTTGTCAACAATAGAACGATGGATGCCAGTAGACAGAGAAGCCTAGTGTCCCACTCACTCTCTGCACGCTGCCTCATAAGCTACCCAGTGTTAACTGGTTTAATTTATCATTGTGTTTTGTTCTTTTGTGTTTCTTGTCTATCGCTTTCTCGTCTCAGTGCACTTTTGTTTCCCTTTTGTTTTTTCTTGGGCTCTGCCTATTTGTTTGAGACGTATCCACGATATTCTAAAGGAACGAGTTGGGCCAGTTGAGGAATTTCTCTGCATAATGGAGGGGATTCTTATTTGTAACACTTTCGGTAATAATATGGTAAAGATAACACTGTGTTTCATTCGGAATGTAGGGACCTGCGTGAAACTGTGGCTTTGTAAGTGGAATAAGTGGAATAAGGAATTCCTAATCGAGATGTAAGACTTGAAGTAGGGGAAGTTTAGGCGAAACAGATGCCTTGTAAGAGAAACGAAGGTCTTGTAAGTGAATGAGAGACCTTGGACACAGTCAGTGAGTAGCAGCTTTCTAAATGAAACATCTAAGTCAGACAAGGGGCTTATGGGCCGTCCATTATTTACCGATTTCCTCTTAAGTTTAACAGGGTAACCTGTTGGCACTCCCAAGGGTCCTCCAAAGTATTAAAGGCAAAGAGTCATCGCTCCATTCGTTCCCCTTCCCTCATCTCCACTTCTTCCTCCACCTCTTACATTATTATCTTTCCAATTTCTCCTCCACCCCCTTCCTTTTTTCTCCAAATCCTTTTTCACCCTCTGCACTATTTTCTCTCCATTTCCTCGTTTACCTCCTGCATCATTTTCTTTCCACTTCCTATATGATTTTCTATTCACATCCCCTTCCACACTTGCTTTATTATCTCTCCACTTCCTTTGCACCTTCTGCATTGTTTTCTCTCCATGTCCTCTTCCACCTCTTGCATTATTTTCCTTCCTTCATCCTGCACTTCCTGCATTATTATTTCCTCTTCCTTCTCCACCTCCTGCATTACTTTCTCTCCACTTCCTCCTCCACCTCCATCATTACAGTATTTTATTGCCACCACCAGATAATTGTGTATAAGTTCTGGCAAGATAAACATGCCATTGACTCCCTTAGTACAGCGGTGCATTATTTTTTATGTATATTCCTGCTACCAACAGATGATTTTGTTTCCCTTAGGGGACACCTTCCATAAAGTAAGAGTTAGAAACAATCTACATCATCCTCTTCAGTACGGCGACCTGTTTTTTATAGTCTTGCCAGCGCCAAACATTTTATTTAATTTTTACTTAGACTTCTTTTAGTGAGGGTGTTCTAAAGACTCCACCAACCCTTTCTTTACGATGACGGCTTTATTTTCTCTAGGTAGGGTTCTTGTAATAAGTGTTAAAAGCAACTGTAACTGGAGAACAGGCTAAGAAGGATTTTGTGTCTTGGGATAATGGGTGGCAACCAAGTTGAGGTGGAAGTGCATATTTCTTTTTTCGAAACAGCAATAATAGGAGGCGCGTCAAGTAGTAGCTGCTTAGACAGATAAATAGATAAGTACTCTTATTTCTCTCCAGTTAGTAATGGCGTTGTGTCGTAGCAAGTTAACAGAAAATAAGCTTATACAGACTGATAGATGCGGTAATAGTACGGTAGATGAGGTACACTTTCCTATCTTCACACCACCTCCTCGCCTCACAAGCTGCTATTAGTTGTTCTCTCTTGTTGTGCTGTTGTTTGATATTCATGTTCTGTGCTTGAAACTCATTCTTCCCTCTCCTGCACCACCGCTATCGTTACGCTGTGTTTTCTTTGTTCTTGATCTCCGCCTCCTTCTCGAACAGTTGTTTGACTAGTAAGTCTGCTCCTCCTCTTGACCTTTAGTGTTATTTTTGTTGTTGTTTTTTTTTTTTATCATACGTAAACAGGACAGCCCGCAGACCCTGTCGGTCGGTACAACGCTTTATTCCAGACTCACTCTCAGCCTCAGCTTTGTTCTGTCTTCTCTCCCACCTCCACACAAAACATTAATGTCACTTTACGTGTGGAGAGGTTTGATTTTGGCTGCCGTGAACAGCCCTTGCCTCCAGTTATGTATGTTCACACTTAGCAGTACAGTCATCACTCTGTGTGTGTGTGTGTGTGTGTGTGTGTGTGTGTGTGTGTGTGTGTGTGTGTGTGTGTGTGTGTGTGTGTAGCACAAAATTCATATAAATGTTCTTGTTTTCAATTTCTGTCGTCATTCTGACTGCAAGATACGACTTTCTTATTTGGCTAGTGGCGTACCTGCTACCTCCTCCTCCTCGTCCTCCTCCTCCTCGTCCTCCTTCAACTCCTGACTAAAGGGCAATGCAAGGAAATAGGGGTTTTAATGTTCGTCTCTCTTCTGTCTGTCCCCGATTCTCGTTTTCTTCAACTCCACACATTTTCAGACTTCCGCCTCCCCTGTTAGGGAATAGTACTTGACAAGAATCATATTTGTGCCCCAGTTGACGGAGATAATTGGGCGTCTTCCCGTAATTGATTCTTTTCTTTTGTTTAGCTATGAAACTTTATATCCTAGTTGGCTGACACTGCATCTGTTGGCACTTCATTTTCGTTGCCAGATGTATTAGTTTGTCTTCTGTAAGCATAATTTCTTTCGGTATTTGGTAGTGGCAAAAAACACATTTGAACGATTATGTGCTGTTACGTAGGTATGCAGCAAGCCAGTCAGTCATCACATGGGATACAATTAATCTTATAATTCCTAGTATTCCGGGACACAGGGTGTGTTTGTTGCAGCTGCGCTCCACACTAATCTAATTCTTAAAACTGAATTGATCTACCTTTGAACTGGGTTCAGCCTGAACAGTTCCCATGGTACGGTGAAACCTGGTAGGCACATATGGTTGTGTGGAATGATGGACAATGAAAGCTAAGAGGAGTTCTGTGCAGAAAAAAATATATTATTTTGGCTGTGCACGAAATAGAGATGACAAGGAGCAAAGTAAAAGATCGGGAAGATGTGATATTTACAGTTCAGAGTCATGTGTAGACATAGGTATGCTTAAAGAAACTTAAAGAAGTAGGCTTTATGATGAATGATGAGTGCGGTTTGCCCACTGATTCGAATGAGATCTGTGCCAACTAAATCAAAGTGTATGTGTGTATCAAAAGTTAAAATTTAATGGAGAGGAACTGAAAAAATATTTAATGTGTTTGGATACCAGTGTGACTCAACACGTTGGTTACATCTTGCTGTTTTAATGTACCCGAGTGTATTTTCAATCCAGCGTAACCTGACCCGTAGCCTTGTTTGTGTCTGTGTTTGTTATCCTGTGAGAGTGTGGTGTTTTTTGCTTACATCCACGGGCTATTAACATGCATAGCTTCTTTGACATATAGGTCTGCGTATAATGTAATTTTTTATATGGGGTTGTATAAAATGGATCTTCTCTGATGTGCTTGTATGTCATTGGCTTGTCTGACAGGAGGTTGATGCAGGGAAGAAAATGCGTAGGTAAGGTGAGGGTGAGGGTAGGGACTGGAGGGATATTGGTGTTATAGGGTGAAGAAGAAATTGGCTTGTTGTGTTGGCAGGATAAGTGAGAGGGATTTGTGCTGCGGAGGAGGACAGAAATGGTTCAGTGGAGAAACAGTGCTAATTTTTTGACAAGTGGAAACCTGCTGGCAATGATCCGTGTGTTTTTGTTTGCATACTTGCAGTGCACGATAGGACACCCAGTATACTGTGTGTGTAGCCGACATACTATATGCATGTTATTATAAAGAACACTAATATATAACATACATGATACAGGTACATGATTTGTATGGGTACCCAGAAATATGTACACCCGAGGAAAGTTCCGCGTTATTCACTCTCTCAGCACATCGAAATAGTATATGTGAGACAAGTGGTAGCGAAGCAGTAGCCAACATTAATTTATATGGTAACTCTGTGAGAAGGATGGGGATGGAAGAGGGAGGGGTAGGAAGTATCAGCTACCCCAGCCTTCCTCTTCCTTTAACCTCTCCCCTCACCTCCCACGCAGTGGTACCAGACATTTGAGAGTCTGGCTACCGCTCCACTAGTGGTTGTCTCATGCATAAAGGTCCGAACTGGCAGGTAGGTGTATAAGGCCGAACTTTCCTCGGCTGTACATCTTATTCATGTTACCGTATCATGCAACATATTGATGTAAAACTTCAGAGGGAATCACAGCCATCTGCTAACCTTACCGTTCATACATCTGTCACGCATTCTTATGTCAGTGTCTCTTTTCACCATCATCTTTATATAAGTTTCTGTATCTCTCATGCTCACACTTCCGCTCAGTGTTAGCAAAGTGAGCCGATATGATATCAGCCAGGATAATATTTTGAAACGAGGAAATCACAGTGTTAATATGATTTCATCGACCGCTTTGCTCCACCTTTATCATTGCACCCACACTCTTCTAGTCTCCCTGCCTCCACCCTCGCCCCTCTAGTCTGCCTGCCTCCACCCTCACCCCATTAGTCTACCTGCCTTCACCCTCACCCCACTAGTCTGCCTGCCTTCACTCTCACCCCTCTAATCTGCCTCTCTCCACCCATACCCCTCTAGTCTGCTTGCCTCCACCCTCACCCCACTAGACTGCCTGCCTTCTCTCTCACGCCTCTAGTCTGCTTCTCTCCACCCTCACCCCACTAGTCTGCCTGCTTCCACCCTTACCCCTCTAGTCTGCCTGCCTGCACTCTCACCCCTCTAGTCTGCTTGCCTGCACTTTCACCTCTCTAATCTGCCTGCCTGCACCCTCACCCCTCTCGTCTGCCTGCCTCATTCCGCACCTCTGTTAAATTATGTTACACATGTAAAGTGCTGGTGCCGAATCTTTTTGTACTTTATTGGTGTAGCCCCGTTTTGCTAATATAGTCAAGTGTTATATAAACATTTGCCTTAAGCTTCCGTCCCCTCCCTTCTTTAAACTTCTGTCCGCACGTCAACCCTCCTCAGCAACCATACATTTCGCTCTTTATTCTTATGCCTTCCCCTTTTACACTAATAAATCATATCTAGGTTCCCTTTCCTTCCTACCCATCAGTTGCCAGTCCACCGCATCCCACTGTCCCTCATATTACCTTCTCCCTCATCCTCTGTGTTCAGACTATAGTGTATTACCGTCGTCCTTTAATTAAACATCTAAGCTTTTTCTTTTGATGCCTCTTGACTTCCTACCTTCCCTCAAGCTCCCCTCTTTTCTCTGTGCAGCTATTCACGTTATATTCTCTTAGGATTCTCTTTTATGGAATTATGGAGGCTCCCCCTCTACTCCTTTCTGTCTTCTTCACTGCATGTCTTCCTTCCCTACCTCAGCTGTGGACTGAATCACAGTGTCAGCGACAATGGAGAACCCTTGGTCTTATCTGTACCAGCTGACCTACACACAAACTCACTCCCGCCTTCACTTCAACACACACCTTGCATCCCATATTTAGCCCCTGACTGTCCCTCACCTGTACCCTTACTTTGCTCTCACACTTATCCTCACCCTCACGTATGCGCTCTTCTAACCCTCAAACTAACTCATACCAAGGTCACACATTTACAATGCTCTCACTCACACACATACTGTGCCCTAACCCTCACACTTATTCTGCACTGACTCTCACATTAACACTACAGTCACCCTCATATCTACTCCTCTCTCACTCTCACATTATCTCTGCAATCACCTTCATTCTTACTTAACCCTCACATTCACACTAACTCTGCCATCACCCTTACATATACTCTCCCATGTCACGTTCTCCACTTCTCATTACTTGGTTACAGGAATCATCCACTCTGAATAGGGTCGCCTTACTGTCATCTTGGATAACATTCGGAAATGAGTAAATCGTAGTCAAAGGGTTAATCAGGTTCCATGGCCCATTACCTGCTGCCTCACTTCCTGCTGCTGATTATCTTTGCATTGTTCCTCTCTCTCTCTCTCTCTCTCTCTCTCTCTCTCTCTCTCTCTCTCTCGTTTCCTTTTATATCATTTCAACACTTCCTTCTCCGCTCACCTCACATTCCCTCACTGTCTACTCTTTCCCATTTAGTGCTCCTCTTCCCCTCCACAGCAATATACTTAAAAAAAAAAAACTGCATTTTTATTGCATAACCTTCTTCCCAACTTTTTTTTTTTTTAAAGGCTAATCTTGCTCTTCACACCACTTCTCTGTGCATTTTTGCCTCCCATTTTCTCAATTATTGCCTAGGATTATGACCTTTCACTCCCCCTCCCTCCCCCTTCCCGTGTTTTCTCTCCCTCATCTCGTTTCTCTGCTTCTTGTCCCTCTCTCCTCCCCCTCACTCCCTGTCTCTCTCTCCTCCCCCTCACTCCCTGTCCCTCTCTCCTCCCTCTCACTCCCTGTCCCTCTGTTCTCCTCATTCCCTGTCCCTCTCTCCTCCCTCTCACTCCCTGTCCCTCTGTTCTCCTCACTCCCTGTCCCTCTCTCCTCCCTCTCACTCCCTGTCCCTCTCTTCTCCTCATCACTTCTTGTCCCTCTCTCCTACCCTTTATTCCCTGTCCCTCTCTTCTCCCCCTCACTCCCAGCCCCTCTCTCATTCCCCTCAGTTCCTATTTCTCTCTCTTCCCCCTCGCTCCCTGTCCCTCACGGTAAGTAATGATTCACCTCCCGACACCCTTCGTAACTGACCTCTTAGACTCATAACCTCTCCGTGCCAGTCCTCTTACCTTCCTCCCTTCACCCCTTATGACTACGTACGTATTTTTAGAGTGAGTCCCTGCCGGCACCCTGTTACTTAGCAGAGAGAGAGAGAGAGAGAGAGAGAGAGAGAGAGAGAGAGAGCAGTGTAACCGGGATTAAAGCGAAATACCTGCCCCTCATTTCATACCCAGACTACCGTACCCTCCCATTCTTATTAGTTGTATATTTTATCATTTTATCTGCTTGTCTCACCTCACAGGTTACGGCGTCAGGCACTAAATAAAAAGATAATCTCGACAGGAAATGTTGCGTCTATTGACCAGCCTTTCATTTCAGTGCACTTCGATAGTTAATACTGGCCCTCGACCTGCATGTCACTTATATAGGTCGATAAGTATTGTACAGTACATTAGGATTGGTGCTCTTCATCTGCCTCTCGCTTACATATATACTGTATTTACAGAAAAGGTTGGCATTGTTTTCTCCGTATATGCCGTTCTTTTTCTGCTGCCTCCCCTCTCTCTCATCTTATCCCTGTACCCTTACACTTCCTTTTCCTGTTCATTCTTTCCTCTCATCTGAGTGAAATCATGCAGTGTTGGCCATTCAGCTATTACTGCTGTGTTGGCCAGGAACTAGTATGGTGTCAGTAATGGCCACACCTGGAGTGCATTGATATTAGTAACTTCACCAACATAGGTCTATGAAAGGGTGAATAACGTTCGTGGTAGTGAAAGTGTGATACTTACCTATCACATCTTGCCCTCATTAGTTTCCTGTCATTTCATTCGTAGCTGCATATCCTATCACTGTATCTACTTGTCGCACCTGACAGGTTAAGACATCAGACACTCGATAGATAGATGCTCTCGATAGGTAACTCGTGCCTTTTTTTTTTTTTGTTTTAACCCGTTATTCACACTATGGTTTGGTGGGTAGGTTGCTTTCATGATTAAAAATTGATATTGGCCCTTAACCTGCGTGTGGCTTTGATATATAGATAATAATGGTGCTCTTTATCTGTCTCTTGCTTCTAGAGATATTTAAATAGATAGAAAGGTACCGTATGCAGCATCTTTTTTGTATATGCCTTTTTGTTTTTGTAGCTTCCTTTCTCTTCTCTTTCTTCATGTCTTTGCACTTTACACATCGCTCTCTTTATCCCTCTTACCTCTCATCTTCGTTAAATCATGTCATGTTGGCCACTCAACTATTACTGCTGTGTTGGCAATGCATCAGTTTGGTGTCAGTAATGGCCACACCTGGAGTGCATTGATATTAACAACTTCACTAACGGAAGTCTTTGAAAATGTGAATGACCTTCGTCGTAGTGAAAAGTGATGTATACGTCCTAGCAGGATACTCAGAAGGTTCAGACAAACAGTACAGAAATTGGAAAAGACATCGGCACACACATTTCACATGATGGAGTGAGGCTGTACAGAAATTAGGAGAGGAAACCCCTGTTGAAGTATGAAGGTAATTATGACGAGTTAGAGTGGAGGCTGTGCTGAAGTTGTAATAGAATTATAAGTTAGAGGAGGGAAGGGTGCCAGAGTGTCTGTAAATAGACTTCATGCCCCTTTATTTCTGTCTGACACGTTTTCTCAGTTACAATAAATATATTGTTTTTATTCAGGTTTGTAGCAGGGTTTTAAGAAGCATAATTCTTGATTACAGTGTTTTTTGCGACATTTGATGTAAGATGATGTCAATGTTTTTGACTGGTGCCCCACGAATTCTTCTACCACAACTCCTCTCGTCTCTGACTGCTGCCTCTCACAACCACCATCCCTTTCTGTTTCCACTGTCACTAACCACCATTATCCTCTTCTGTTACCACTGCCACTAACCACCATTACCCTTTTCTGTTACTACTGCCACTCACCACCACAACCCTTTTCTATTACCACTACCACTCACCACCACTACCCTCTTCTGTTACCACTACCACTCACTACTACTACCCTCTTCTGTTACTGACACCACTCACCACCACTGCGCTACCACTACCCTCTTCTGTTACCGACACCACTCACCACCACTGCGCTCTTCTGAAGCATGGCATTATCATCACAATCCCAAAACCCAACAAAGACCCCACTTACCCTCCTCACACCGCCCCCCGTCTAAAGTCACTGAACGACTGGTACTACAACTAGCTACATCTCACACACCCCTAGCCCGGTCACAACATGGCTTAGGCCACTACACTCCACAAACATTCTTCTTACAGACCTTACACAGAGAGTTTTTGATGTCATGAACTCAGCTAGGCCACCAAACAGAACACTCCTAATCACACCAGACATTAGCAAAGCTTTTGATGCCATCCCCTGCCACAACCTCACAAACAAAATATTCAACACAAACATGCACAATAACACAAAGAGATGGTTGGCAAACTACTTAGCAGGCAGATGTGACCATGTAACATTTACCGGTCAGTCTTCGAACATCAGAAACTTCACAAATGGCGTCCCCCAAGGATCTCTTGTCCCCTACACTCTTTAACCTATACATGCATGACATACCCACACCCCACACACCACAGATACACATAGCTTCCTATGCAGATGATATAACACTTACATGTACACACCAAAACACAAACACAGCTTCACAAATCATTCAACCTTACCACAACACACTACACGAATGGTTCACCACAAACAGGCTCAAAATAATCCCAGCCAAATCGACAGTGACCCTTCTCACAAACTGGACAGCAGAACACAGTCGCATGTCACACCTCACCATAAACAACACTCCCCAACCACACTCCCCAACCACACACACACACACACACACACACACACACACACACACACACACACACACACACACACACACACACACACATACACACACACACACACACAAAATTCTTGGGTAACATACAATACATAAATGTCATTTAAACGACACATCACAAACATTAAAAATAAAATAACACCAAGACTCAATGTCTTGAGGTCACTTACCCATACAACATTTGGACACACACACACAAAAAAAAACACCACCACAGTATACAAACAATATATACGTTCAGTGATGATTTATGCAAGCCCTGCTTGGGCTCCTAACCTCACTATAACACACTACAACATTCTACAGACCATACAGAACAAGGCCCTAAAAATAATCACAGGCTGCACAGCTACTACACCTACAGACCACCTACATCAAGAAACCAAAGTCCTCAAAGTCAAGGATCACCTAGACATGAGAGGCATCCAAATTCTGGTTGCAGCCTCCACAAACCCACAACACCCACTATACTACATGGCAGCACAGCCACATACACCAAGGAACATCAAAACAACACCCAGCACACGATATTATTCACATATACAGTCATCTCTCCGCCCTCGCCCGCCTCAGACCAGCTTCCAGAAGCATATCCATGCTCAGATCAATCGCCGCTCCATTCAGTCACTTAAAGACAACATGCAGCTGCATGCACGGCCTCCTGATATCCACCCCTCTGAATCCTAGCTCCCTCGTGAGGAAAGGGTCCACCTGGTCAGGCAGCCCTCTTAAGTTACCAGAAGAGGCTGGATGACTCCGTCACTGATGCCTGTCCACGATGTAACACAGCACCCCATACTATTAAGCACATTATCGAAGACTGCATTGCACACAATCACCTACGCCAACAACACAACATACACTCCTTGAGAGCTCTGTGGGAAAGCCCTGTCTCGGCCATGGCCTTCCTTTGGGACTCAGGGCTGTTCGGCCAGACTGCCCAAGGAACAACTACCACTACTACTACTGCACTCTTCTGTTACCACTGCCACTCACCACTACTACACTCTTCTGTTGCCACTACCGCTCACCACCACCACCACTACCTTCTCTTGTTACCCCAGCCATGTGCACTCACTACCATTACTTGCTTTTGTTACCACTACCACCCAACGCCATTACCCTCGTCTGTTACTGCTACCACACACGACCACTACCCTCCTCTGTTACCATTATGACTCACCACCACTACCCTCCTCTGTTGCCACTACCACTCGCCATCACTACCCTTTTCTGTTACCTTTGTCACTCATCACCACTGCCCTCTTCTGTTATAACTACAACTCACCACCTCTACCCTCTTTTGTTACCACTACCATTCATTAACGCTGCGGAAGTTCTTCCGTGTCTCCTTCACTTTCAACACCACCGTTCTTTCCGCTGTCACCATCAATATTCTTCCTTTACATCATCAATATCTTTATTCGCCTTAACGTCAACCACCTCCACACACACTCTTCCACCACTATCTCCGCTACTCACCATGAGCCCCATCACCACACAAGCACCTTCACCTCTGATGCCATCGTTGTCACCATCTTCACTACTTCCATACAACAAACACCACCACTGAAACCACCACCCTGAGCATCACTACACCTCGAACCATGACCACCACCACCACCACCATCACATCACCACTCCTATCGTCACCACTACCATCACCACCGCTCTTTCTATTAACACTATCATCACATAACATCCATCACCACCACCAGCACTCTTTCCATCACTATTACCACCACATAACATTCACCACCACCACCACCACCCTTCCAGTACTGTTTCATCACATAGTATTCGAAATAGCTACCATCGCCACCATTCTTTTCCATCACCATTACCACTATATAATATCCACCATCACCATTCTTTTCTGTCATGATTACCACCACGTAACATTCACCACCACCACAACCACCGGCAGCCCCTCCCTGCCCCCCACACACATTCACGCTCGAGTACCCCCAGGAAAAAAAGAAATGAAAAATGACTTCAGATTCGCTAACCGAATTTGTTGTTAAATATGCCAAGCGTAATTATATATAGCGTTATGTGTGTTTAATAATGGTGGGTGGTGGTGTAGTGACGGATTGTGTGCCGTTATCTCGTCCGCCGTTGGAATCTTTCGCTCTGGTGCTGGTTACACTTGCACATACTGTACGTCATTATTCCCTACTGTAGTATGTGTACAAGCTGTTTAAAAATGTGTGCAATACATAATGGTGTCAGTAAGAAACATCAATCGTTGAGAAAAATATAACAAGCCTACTAGCCCTGCGAAATATGGCCCTGTGTCTTTGTAGGTAACTTATGACCTTACTGACCCAAACATGTGTGAGCTGTATATTGTAACCACAGTGTGAATACTGAATGTTTTACCAACACAGAATTCCTTGTTATCACCCTTTTCATCGGCTAGAATTAACTGAATTTCTGTGTTGAGTAGGGTAGGAGAGGTATGTGGGTTAGATAGGGTAGAGTGGGTGTGTGAGTGGAGCTGGCTGTGTGAGTGTGGGAGGAGAAAAGTCAGACAGGTAGATGGGGGAGTGAGGTGGAGAGAGAGTCCGCAATCCAGTTAGGCCACAGCAGGTTCACTGAGTATTGCGGCAGTGCGACAATGTCTTGTGATTGTAGTAAACAATGAAACTTAAAGTGGCAGGTTCCATCAAGACAGTGTATCCCAAACCTTCACCTGGTTACTGCAAGCGTTTATATATATTTGGTGCTAGCTTCAGCTTGCAAGCCAAATTTGATGCAAATTGTGTGTTGCAGCTTAAAGGTGAGGCGTGATGTAATATGTGTGTTGTATTGGGATTGAGATGCTGTGTAATTCTGGTATAGAGGCAGTACTGACGAAATTAATTGTTTGTGACCTTTTGCCGTATGGTGAGCCGCGTCACTCCTACAGGTAATGTTAGACACTTGCCTGACTGCTTATAATGACACCAGATTAAAAGCAGAGATAACTAAACTTGCTGTGTGGCTCCAAAGGTACGGGTTATACCTCATGAGTTTTTGACAGTGTCTCTTTGCACACAGTAGTTGCTGCAGAATGCATTGTAAATACGTCCAATACTTTATTGATAATTACTTCAGAGCAATCTTCAGTATTTGGCAAAACATCATTATGTGGCGGTCGTTTCAAGTACTTGAAACATATTATATGGTAAAGCCTTATTACACCACACCAGAAATCAACTAATACCATATTGTCAAGGGCTACTTCTTATGTCGTGATCAAATAGGAAGCTATCAATTCTAAGAGCATAATAACAGGAGGGAAGGCTACAGGAGTGCGAAGGGCATGGTACATATGTAGGATGAAGCACATACCATTGGAGTGGCAGTGGCCGAGGGTACAGTACATGCCTGTATGATTTGTTATCATGGGTAACTAAACTAGATATGAATATTACAGAACTATTGTAGGGTAAGCACGTCCTGGTGCACCACTTGTATGTATACCACATGTCTAGTTAGAGGACAGAGGAATATTTCATTTTTTATTCAAGATTATTGCTTTCAAATTAATAAACTCGTGGCAAAAATTTTAATATTAAAATGTTGTGACCAGCTACCTCGTTCATTCCTTCTCCACACGTCTCCATCTATACCCCTCGTCACACCACTTCGTTCTTAACCTTTCTGTACCTTTCCTTTCTCCAGAGCATAGGATATGACCAATAATTATACCTCAGATTTTCAGTCTTTATGCTTACCGCTCCTCAATCGTACACTGTTACCATCACACTCCCTATTTCCCCCCTCCTTCCAGCCAGAGTAGTTTCAATCTGTAAGACAGTACCTAATGACCCTGTCGAGTTGCCACTGAAGCTTACGGTTATCTCCACCCCCTTCCTCCCGCGACTCTCACATCACCACTCTTGTCAGTCCTCCCTCCCACACCACCACCCTTACAAGCCCTACCTCCCACAACACCACCCTTCCCTGCCCTCCCTCCCACACAACCACCCTTCCCTGCCCTCCCTCCCACACCACCACCCTTCCCTGCCCTCCCTCCCACACACCACCCTTCCCTGCCCTCCCTCCCACATACCACCACCCTTCCACGCCCTCCCTTCCGTACCACCAGCTTTACCAGCCCTCCCTCCCACACTACCACCCTTACTAGCCCTCCCTCCCTCACTACCACCCTAACCAGCCCTCCCTCCCACTCCACCACCCTTACCAGCCCTCTCTCCCACACCACCATTTTTGTCTCCCCTCTCTCCCACACCACAACTCGCTGCCCTCCCTCCTACACCACCATTCGTGTCTGCCCTCCCTCCCACTCCAACACCATTGTCTTCCCTCCCTAACACACCACCACCAATGTCTTCCCTCCCTCCCTCCCACACCACCACCAATGTCTTCCCTCCCTCCCACACCACCACATTTGTCTGCCCTGCCTCCCACACCATCATTGTAGTCTTCTCTCCCTTTCACACCGCCACCCTTGTCTCCTGTCCCATCCACAATACCATCTATATTGGCAAAATTCAGTAAAATAAAGCTTACCCCGTCTCCTCTGCTTCACGCAATGTGGAGTAAACATTATTTTTTTTAATGTGTTGACTTGGAACATTTTTCACGTGATTCATCCTGAAGTTTTTCTGCATCCTTCCCAGGTTCGTCCTTCTTATCCAATTTTATACCTATTCTTTCACTTGTTCTCCCTGATCCTTCTGTATCTGTCTCTTTTATCTTACTTCCAACATTCCCTATTATCCTACTATTGAGACTCCATGATCAAGCGTATATTACAAACTCCTTATTGCCATCGATTTTCTCCAGAGCAGAATTACCCCCTCCTCATGTCATTTATCATCTTCTCCTGCCCCCTGTTTTCCCTCCTCCTTACCTTCCTATTCGTCACCATCTCCCATTTTATATGCTTTCATTTTCCTTTATGCAAACCCTGCTGTCCGTCACTATTATTGCGTCTCACACCCACCACATGTTGATATCACAGCACACAGGAATCTTAAACATTTCACTATATTGTACCCCAGCATCACCTACCGCCCTCAGTCACCTCACTAACTACACTGGCCAAGCCACCCACGCCATGTTGTACCCCAGCATCACCCACCGCCCTCAGTCACCTCACTAACTACACTGGTCAAGCCACCCACGCCATGTTGTAGCCCAGCATCACCCACCGCCCTCAGTCACCTCACTAACTACACTGGCCAAGCCACCCACGCCATGTTGTAGCCCAGCATCACCCACCGCCCTCATTCACCTCACTAACTACACTGGTCAAGCCACCCACGCCATGTTGTACCCCAGCATCACCCACCGCCCTCAGTCACCTCACTAACTACACTGGTCAAGCCACCCATGCTGTGTTATACCCCAGCATCACCCACCGCCCTCAGTCACCTCACTAACTACACTGGTCAAGCCACCCACGCTATGTTGTCCCCAGCATCACCCACCGCACTGGTCAAGCAATTTCACCATTTTACAAAACGTTGATGAAGTCTCGTGAGATATCCTGTAAGCAGCGTTTGTTGTGCAATACTTCAAAGGATTCCCCTCCCATTCACACAGCGGTGTTGTGTAACGTTAATCAACTGCGTTTGTGTCTCTTGTGACGGGCTCTTGTAGATCTGAGCCCTTCTCTTTGCTTTAGGACGCAATGTAATTCACACACACACACACACACACACACACACACAGAATCTCTCTCTCTCTCTCTCTCTCTCTCTCTCTCTCTCTCTCTCTCTCTCTCTCTCTCTCTCTCTCTCTCTCTCTCTCTCTCTCTCTCTCTCTCTCTCGCAAACTTTTAAAAAAATTTTGCTGCTGGCTTCGCAGATTTTTCGGAAAATATTTATCTGAAATATTGTTCGGAAAATCGTTATCGCCTAACATGAAAAGGTGAGGAAAGGAAGAATGGCTGGGATGCAAAGGGGGATCGAAGAAGATAGTGAGGTTGGGAGGGGAGGGATGCCTGTAGGAGAAGGGGCTTGGTCGTTAGGGGGAGGGGAAGGGGTAGTGGAGTGATGACAGTAGGAGTATGGGGAGGGGGAGATGCTAACTGGGAGAGAAAGACTGCGATGCCTAGATGTTCACGGGATCTCTGGTAGGGTAAGGAGGTGAGGGTGTCGTGGCGAAAACAGGTGGGATGCTGGAATGAGGAGGGGATGGGGTGCATGTGTAGGGAAGGAAGTGTTGCATGGGAGAGTGGTGAGGGAGAGGACTGCTGGGTTAACTCCAAGGGTGATGTGGTTGCAAAATTACTGGCCATGTCTTAAAGGTCATAATATTGAGATCAGCCGTAGATGATATTTCTCCAGGTCCATCTTATACAGCTTGTGAAGGAGTGTATGCCACCTGTTAGTTTGAACACTTAGTGGACACTTGGTGGACAGAAACCGGTATATGAGTGCAGTGCTTGTACCAGAGGAAGTTGTTGTCATCACCATCTTCTTCCTACATCACCACCACCACATCATCATCATCATTATCATCATCATTATTGTCATCATCATCATTATTGTCATCATCATCATTGTCATCGTCATCATCAGTCAGTCATCCATTATCATCCATCATCAATAATCATCAATCATCCATAATCATTTATCATCCATCATCAAAAATCATCCATCATCCCTAATCATTCATCATCCATCATCAGAAATCATCCATAATCATCCATAACCACCCATAATCATCTTCATCAAACAACCCTCATTCCTACTCCTATACGTGGGGTGGGTATGATCAAGAAAGAAGAAAAAGAAAATGAGAATCAGGAGGATAATTATAATCAGAATTTCCAGCAAAAATGGGCCACACCTTTATTTACTCATACATCCTTTTGAAATCCTTTATTTCATCCCATAAGCGAAATCAACCACACAAAATGTTTTAAATGACTAATTCTGTACTCGGATGACTGGGAAGTTGTGAAGGTGGTCAGTCTTTTTATATTATGTACCGTATATCGACTTAACGTCATTCGTCAGTTCCTCTTCGTCTATATTTAATTTCCTACATATCCACTTCCCATTCATTCGTGTCCTCCCATGGTTCCTCTTACCCCGAAACTTAACAACATGTCATTGCACTTTTTTCTCTCCTTTGATCAACTGACACTCTGGCTCCACATCTTTCCAGGATCTCAGTATTTTCCACCCTGTCCAAACTATGTAGCTGCCTCACATACATCCCTCTTTACCAATATATCTGTACCTCACTCATTCTGTGTTTCCTCTATTTTTAAGCCAAATTATCCAATTCTCAACCATCGTCTCAGTTCTTTCCATGGTAAATTGGCGTCATCCGCAATCTTTGTTACAGCATCCTCCACCACTGTACTTCGTTCTCCACTACTCCAGTTTATCCATCTGTGTCACTGCTGGATCCATCACTCACCATTCTTTTTATTAGCGTGACTTCTTTCTCCATCTCCGACATTACTTCTTTCTCCGCTCCAATGCTGACATTGCCTTCTCCTCCACTCCAGCATTGACATTACCTCCTCCTCCACTGGATCTCTGACATTACCTTCCCCTTCGCTGCACCTCTTCCATTGACTCAATCACTGCCTTCACCATTCCACCTATGTCACCGCCTTCACCACCACTCCGCCTTTGTCACTTGACCATCACCTCTGTCACTTCCTCCTCCACTCCTTCACATCGACCACTTCCTCCTCCACCACTCCACCTCTGCCACGTCCTCTTTCATCATTCCACATCTGCCACTTCCTCCTCCACCACTCCACCTCTGCCAGTGCCTTCACCGCCACTCTACCTCTGTCACTGCCTCCTCTACCACTCCACCACTTTCACTGCCTCCTCCACCACTCACTGCTCTTTCACCAGTCTGCCACCTACCGGCTCGTTGGTGACGTGATAAATGTGTCACTATTAGATCTTGCCGTCAATATCATCAGAGGAATTACCTGTGTAAAAAAATACAGGTTCTCTCTTCATTGCCGTCAATAATTAGCTCATTTCCCACAACCCGTGTAGGAGGGGACAACACGGAACTGCACTTAGCCAAAAATGTTTGCTTCTGTTTCAATTTCAAAAACTCTGAATATTTCATCACACCTCAATGACACGCATCAAGCACAACGGACAGTCATCCACCAGAATTCGTGGATGTCAATGAGTGATCAGTGACATGCGAGCCCATCCTCCATATTGTCCCTCACACACGGTCATGACCAGTGTCTCACGGGGCTTCTTGCTAAGAGGTTGGGTGTTGTTGACACACCTTGTTTTTCTGCGATGCCTGAGTTGAATTTGTCCTCCACCTTTGTTTTGTCTTCAGCACCCAGTGGTTTAGTGTTTTATGTGTATATTGTTTTATGAACATGTATCCGAAATTCATCCTTTAAAGAGTTCGGATAGTCAACTGTCGTCATAGGTGGCATTGGGCTTCCCTGCCCATACCATCCCATCCTTTTATAAGGCTCATTTACGAGACTTACTGTGAGTAACAGATGGGACGAGAATATAAGAGAGTATGGATCAGTTGGCTCGAGGATTGTATAAGTAAGACTGAAAGTTGGACTGCAAATGTGGGCGATTGTGTGCGTGTATGTGCCAATGCAAGATCATACAAGCAGAGTGAGAGAAGAGTTCTGGACAAATGTGGAAGCGTGCATGGAAAAGTTTGAAAGGAATGAGAGAATGTTTTTGATTGGAGATATAAATGGAAAGGTAGGAAATGGGAAGGAGGATGGAGTAGTTGGTGAGTGGGGTGTGCCTGCAGAGATGGTTGAGAATGGCAGTGCTTTAGTGGACACTTGTGCCGGGAGGGGGTTGGTGATAGCTAATACCCTCTTCAGGCACAAAATGATCCACAGGTATACATGGCGAGTGACGAGATGGGTGGGTGGTGAACTGAACGAAAGGAAGGGATTGATTGATTATGTGTGTGTGTAGATGAAAGGATGAGAAGGTGTACAATGGATGCAAGAGTATATAGAGGTTGGGGGAGTGGACTTTCGGACCACCACTTGGTGATGATCAGAATTAAAGTCCAAATAAAATGGAGAAATGGAAGAAGAGAAGGACAGGGAGAAGTAGTACATACAAGGAGAGTGGGAAAGTTACAAGAGGATGCAAAAAAGACAGAATATAAGAGGGAAGTGGAAGAGTGATTGGGTAAATGTAGATTGGAGCAGACGGGGGACGTGGAAGGTGTGTACAAGATATTCACAGAAGAAATCTGTGCAGCATGTGAGGTAGTGTGTGGGGTGAAGAGAAGACGAAAGGGGGGTGCAAGGAACAGCATGGTGGAATGAAGAACTGAGACAGGCTGTGGCACAAAAGAACAAAGCATAAAGTGAGTGGATGAGAAACAGAGGCATGGAAGAAGTTGAGAGACGGAAGAGAGAGTTAAATGTAGAGACAAAGAGAGAGGTGAAAAGATTAGTAAGAGAGAGTAAGAAGAGAGTGGATGAGGAATTTGGAAGGAACTTGAGTGTAAAGTGGAGGGAATGTAAGAAAATGCTCTGGCAAGATGTAAAGAGGGTTATACAGGGTACCAAAGAAGTTCGCTGGGGAGTGAAAGATAAAAATGGTAGATTACTAGTGGAGAAGGGAGAAAAAGTTAGCAGTTGGAGGGAACACTTTAAGGAATTGTTGAACATAGAGAATGAAAGTAATGCAAGTATAAGTGGCTGGGGAATGGCTGGGAGGAGGAGGGATATGAAAAGGGAGGAAGAAATCAGTAGGATGGAAGTTGTGGAAACAATGAAGAAAGTTAAAATGGGGAAAGCCCCAGGAATTGATGGAGTGTGTGGTGAAATGCTGAATCATGTGGAAGAGATAGTAGTAGAAAAGATGTGGAAGATGTGCAGATTGGCCTGGGAGGAAGGTGGAGTCCTGGAGGATTGGAAGTCAGGTATAATTATTCCTCTGTACAAAGGAAAAAGGGAAAAACAAGTGTGTGGTAATCATAAGAGCATTTGTCTTGTTAGTGTAATAGGAAAAGTATATGGTAGGATACTTATTGACAGAGTTAGGGAAATAACAGAGGAGTTAGTTGGAGAAGAATAGGGAGGTTTTAGGAAGGAAAGAGGTTGTGTAGATCAGATATTCATTCTTAGATCTTTAGTGGAAAAGTTTCTAGAGAAGGGAAAGAAGTTGTATGCAGCCTTCATGGATTTGGAGAAAGCATATGACAGGGTGGATAGACAAGGAATGTGGAAAGTATTAAGAATATATTTAGTAAAATGGAAATTGTTGAAGGCCGTGAAAAGTATGTATGATGGTGCTAAGGCTACAGTGCTGTGGATAGTGAACTGAGTGAGTTTTTCTCTTTGAAGGTTGGATTGAAGCAGGGATGTGTCATGTCTCCATGGATGTTCATTCTGTATATGGATGGGATTATAAAAGAAATGCAAGGGAGGGCAGTGGATGTTGGAACGGTCCTAGTGAGAGAGGGCAGTGTTTGGAAGCTACCTGTGCTGTTGTTTGCAGATGATACTGTGTTGTTAAATGAAGACGAAGAGGAGCTGCAAGGCTTGGTGAATGAGTTTGGGAGAGTGTGAAAGAAAAAGAATCTAAAGGTGATTGTAGGGAAGAGTAAAGTTATGGTCTTCGAAAGAAAAGTAGGCAGTGTATGTACAGTGAGGTTGGATGGTGAGGAAATAGAAAATGTGAGTGCGTTTAAGTACTTGGGTAATGTGATGAGCAAGGATGGAAGTTTAGATGGGGAAGTGCTTGAAAGGGTGCAACAGGGAAGAAAGTTGCCGGTTCCTTAAAAGCAGTTATAAGAAACAGGAAAGTGAGCATGAAAGTGAAAAAGCTACTACATGACAGTATTGTGATAGTGATAAGAAACGGGGAAGTGAGCATGGAAGTGAAAAAGCTGCTACATGACAGTATTGTGATACCATCTCTAACGTATGGAAGTGAAGCTTGGACCTTGTTGGAGGGACAGAAATCAAGCGTGAGAGCAGTGGAAATGAGTTATTTGAGAGGAGCATGTGGAGTCACATGGAGAGACTTACTGACAAATAAGGAAGTGAAGGAGCGTTGTGGTGTGGATGTGGATGTGATAGGAAACTTTAGGAGAAACACACTGAAGTGGTTTGGACATGTGGAGGGGATGGAGAGCGAGAGACTGACGAGGAGAGTGTATGTGAGTGAGGTGGAGGGGGGGAGAGGGAGGGGGAGGCCAAGGATGAGATTGAGGGATGGAGTGGAGTAGTATATGAGAGAGAGGGATGTGAGCTGGGAGCAGGGCAGTGAAATGGCGGGGGACAGGGCGACATGGAGGCGATTTGTTTGTGGCCACCCCTTACGGGATTAAGGCGTCAGGCAATAGATAGATAGATAAACAGATTTACGACGACACGCTGAGAATACGTGAGTAGCATTGTTTTTTTTTTTCCTGCTATACCCATACCCTGGTTTTTCCCTTTCTGCTTTCTTGTTCTTGCTGCTGGGTACCCCCCCCCCCATTTGTTGATGGGACAGGGTTAATATTATGATGCTAATGCAACCCCAAATATCAGACTGTCTACTTGATTACTTCATTTGTGTGTGTGTGTGTGTGTGTGTGTGTGTGTGTGTGTGTGTGTGTGTGTGTGTGTCTGTGAGAGAGAGAGAGAGAGAGAGAGAGAGAGAGAGAGAAAAAGAGACAGACAGACAGAACCAGAGACAGAGAGACAGAATAAAAAACGAAGGAGAGAAGGGAAGAAAGAGAATAACAGCAAGGAAAGATAGTGGAAAGGGAGAGGGGAGATCGAGGTAATCATTGTCTTCAGACCCCATTAGCCAGATGCAGGCTATTGGTATGAAAAGGAAGTGTGGGTTGAGAGATTTATCATTGTGTTTTGATGTCTTTTATCTTCCCTATATACTTATTCACCACAAACGTTCTTAATCATTGTGTGTATCATCTTTCTGTGGGATTCTTAAGGTTTTTATTTCGTGCTTTTCGACGCCCAACGATTAACTAACTCATTATCAAGAAATCGATGACTGCCAGTGTCTCTAGCTCCTAACTCACTCTCTATTTGTGTACCTGCCCATCTGTCTGTCTGTCTTTTAGGCTGTCTGTCTGGTAGTCTGTCGTATACACACACACACACACACACACACACACACACACACACACACACACACACACACACACACACACACACACACACACACACACACACACACACACACACGCACGCAGGCTCGCACGCACGCACGAACGCACGCACGTACACACACACACACACACACACACACACACACACACAGGGATTCAATCTAGGCGGACGTGCGACACCGGCGCTCCGTACCGAACCAACACTGCCAGTGGCATTACCTAAATTAGTATCTTTGTATGAGTCAAGCTCTGTACCAGGTTAGGCTAAATGATTGTTCATTATTAAAAGGAAAAAAATAATAAGTTTAAACAAGACTTGTTCAAACAGGAAAAAGAACCAAGACGAAAGAATACGCTGAGTCATCTCTGAGGTTTGTTTAGACTACAACAACACGGAGATTGTAAGTACATGCTCTGCATTTTTAGTATTGCAAAATGGATACCTACTTTATTAAAGAAAATTTGAAAAAGAAAAGGGATAAAGGTAAAAAGCAAAATGATGATTTCTACCAAGAACTGGTTGAAGTGGAGACTCACAATAGACTGGTTGAACGTGTAAACAAACTAGAAATGGCTTTCAAAAATGAAATTGATGAAATAAAGAAGCAGATGCACTTGCAAAATGAAGAAATAGAAAAACTAGGAAGGGAGGCCAATAAGAAAGACACAACCATCAGTGAACTAACAGTGGAATTGAGTACACTTAGGAAGAAAATGAGTGAAATGGCAAGTACAGTAGTCAGTCACGAGAGTGTTATGGAAGAGTTGAAAAATGACACAGAGACAATTAGGCAAGTAAACGGTCTTATTGACCAGAGCAGTGATATTGAGGAGAAGATAACACAAGTGAATGAAGCTGTGCAAAGCTACAAAAATGATGTGGAAACCACGTATGCTGAAATGGTGAAAGTAAAGAAAGACTTAGAAACAAGGGTGGAGGAAAAAAGCATTAAAAAGGAGGTGAAAAGAATAATCCAAAACAATCCAAAGTTAGTCAGAGATTCAGTAGATATAAACAAATCTATAGTAATCACTGGTATAGAAGAGGAAGAAGTAAAAAACAAGATCATAAGAGACAAAAAGGAGATGGCAAATGTAATGAGCTTACTGAAAGAAGTATCAGAGGAAATCTGTAGTAAAGACATAGAGGAACACAAAAGGTTAGGGAAATATGAGAAAAGCAAGACAAGACCTCTAAAGGTGACTTTCCAGAGTGTAAACACTGTGGAAGAGATACTAAAAAATGCAAAGAATCTTATGGAAAAAGAGGAGTTCAAAAATGTATGGATAAAAAGATACCTAACACAAGAGGAACTGGAATTACTGAAAGAGAAAAGGGAGGAAGCAAAAACAAAAAGTGAGGGAAGATCAGAAGAGGAGAAGAAGAAATTTTTTTACAAAGTAATAGGATTGCAAGTACGAAAGTGGTACACAAACAGGATGGAATAAAAAGGAGGAAGGTAGTAGAACCATGTCATGACAAGTATATAAACAAGATGATAAAGTTGATGTACTCAAATGTGGATGGAATGGTATCTAAATTACTAGAGATGAACGATTATGTCAGAGAAAATGAACCACAAATAATATGCCTAACTGAAACAAAATTAACACCAAGGATATCCAATGACATACTAAACTTAGAGGAATACAATATATGGAGAAGAGACAGAAATTTAAAAAAAGGAGGAATTATAATATTAACTAAGAAAAATCTAAAAGTCATTGAAATAAAACTAGATATACCATCACAAGTAGAACTGATTGCAGTAGAGATAAACACATCTGAAGGTAAAGTAATTGTAGCCAAATTGTACATGCCACCCAGATCAAACACATAGGAAAGAGATGAATATGAGGACCTGGCAGAGAGTACAATTCAGAGTTTAAGATCATTACTACTTAAAATGGAAGAGAAATCAGAAAGAATTATACTAACTGGGGATTTCAATACAAATATAAATTGGAATACTCTAGATATAATTAGCCAAGAAAGCTGTTGGGACCAAAAGCTCCTGGATCTCGTACAAGAGTTCTTCCTAACGCAACATGTGAGGGAAACCACCAGAAAAAGAGGACTTGATGTACCTTCAGTGCTAGATCTATTATTTACTAGGCAAGAAAATGATATTGACAATTTAATATATCACCCTCCACTCGGCAAAAGCGATCATGCAGTACTAAACTATAACTTCAGGATAGCATATGACATAGTAAACAGCAATGACAGTTACAAAAAGAGCCTAAACTATAAAAAGGGAAATTATCAAGACCTAAAGAAGTATTTCTTAGAAGTTGATTGGGAAAATGAGCTTAGAGGACAAGATTTAAATGCTGTATATAAAAAATTCTGTGAATTTTATGAAATAGGAGTCCAGATGTACATCCTACAGCACAAAGAAGCAGATAAGAAAATACAGAAATGGTTCAATACAGAATGTAAAAAATCAAAAGAAAGAAGAGATTTGTTGTGGAATAGATACAGAAGACATAATAGTGAAAGGGCATATAATAATTATAAACAGGCAAGAAACGATTATACAATAAGGAGGGAAGCCCAAAAACAGTTTGAGGAGGATATAATAAATAAAAGTAGTGATCAACCAAAGCTGTTTTACAGCTATATCAGAAGCAAAACCAAAGTAAAAGATATAATACAATCAATTACGGACGAGGGAATCACTTATACACAAGAAAAAGATATTTGTGAAGCAGTAAATAAGAATTTCCAATTAGTTTTTACAGAAGAAAAAAATTTTGAGAGGGACTATGTGGAACATGCATGTCCACACATACTACCAGATATACAAATAGCAGAAAAAGTAATACAGGAGGAGTTAAGTAGATTAGACAGAGGAAAAGCAAATGGTCCTGATGAAATTTCATGTTGGGTACTACGAGAATGTGCAAAGGAGTTAAGTAAACCATTATTTTTAATTTTCAAGAAATTCTTGAGTCAAGGTAAACTACCTGATATTTGGAAAAAAGCAAATATTGTCCCCTTATTCAAGAAAGGAAATAGACAAAATCCACTCAGCTACCGACCAGTATCACTGACCAATGTTGTAAGCAAGGTATTAGAAAAGCTTATAAGAAAAGCTTGGGTAAATCATCTAGAAGAACACAGTATGATAACAGAAAGACAGTTTGGTTTCAGAAAAGGAAAATCATGTGTTACTAATCTGTTGAGGTACTATGACAGAGTAACAAACACAGTACAGGAAAGGGAAGGATGGGTGGACAGTATCTATTTAGATTTCAAGAAAGCTTTTGACACAGTACCACACCAAAGACTTTTATGGAAACTGTACCATCAAGGAGGAATTCGAGGCAAACTGTTTTGTTGGATGCAAGACTTTCTCATAAAAAGAAAAATGAGAACAGTACTAAGAGGAAACTACTCATCATGGAAAGAAGTGACTAGTGGAGTACCACAGGGTTCAGTGCTGGCACCAATCATGTTTTTAGTGTATATAAATGATATAAACAGTAACACTGGAAATGAGAGCTATCTGAATATGTTTGCAGATGATGCAAAAATACAAAGGAGAATTACTAACACATACTCTTGTAAAGAGCTACAAGAAGAATTAAATATACTTCATGAATGGAGTAGTACATGGCAAATGGAATTCAATGTGGACAAGTGTCATGTAATCAAGTTTGGTAAAAGTGGAAAAAGACATGATTGGGATTATAAGTTAGGAAATAAAACCCAATACACATCAGAAAGAGAGAAAGACCTAGGTGTGATTATCAATAACAGACTATCTCCGGCTGACCACATCAGCGAGAAGGTACGGAACATGTATACAGTGCTTGCAAATATGAGAATAGCATTCACATACATAAATGAAGACATGCTAAGAAGGATAATAACATCATTCATTAGACCAACCCTGGAATATGCATCAGTAGTCTGGAGTCCTCATCTCAAAAAGCACATAGACAAGATTGAAAAAGTTCAAAGGGCCGCTACAAGATGGATACCAAGCTTAAGGGACCTAAGCCACGAAGAAAGACTAAATAAACTGAATCTGCCAACACTACAGGAGAGAAGGAAAAGAGGTGACATGATAATGCTATATAAGTGCATATCAGGGAAGGAGAAAATAGACATAAATGATTACTTAACATATGGAGAAGCATCAGCAAGAGGACACTGCAAAAAACTGCATAAGAAGAGAGGTGATAAAGACGTAAGGAAATTCAGTTTCCCAAACAGAGCAATTGATCAATGGAATGCTCTACCGAATGAAATAGTGTGTGCCAAAACAATTCACAAATTTAAGGATATGTACGATAAATATGGTTTAAGACACGGGACAGTACGAGCTTGACTCATTCCTGTAAAGATACAATTAGGTAAGAACAATTAGGTAAGAACACACACACACACTTGTCCCATATTTACAGCATTAACTCTGTCCTCTACCCTCACATTTTCCCTTACCCTCACCCGTACTCTGCTTATACCTTCACACATCTTCTCCCCATCCTCTTACACGTACTCTTTCCTCACTGTTTTCTGCCGTCACCTTCACACACTTCCTTACTCCTTTCTCTCACACTTTGTCCTCACCCTCACACTTACCTTGCCTTCATTCTCACACTTACTCTGCTTTCATCCTTACATTTATACTGCCCTCATCCCTCACAATTTCTCTTCTCTATCTCCTCCTCCAGTTTGAGACTCACTTGTTTCTACTGCTCTTAACCCTTCTCTTCCTGTCTCTTTCAATCACACCCAGTTTTCGCTCTAACTCTTTTTTTTTCTTTTCTTTTTTCCTTCCGGGCTTCTCGTCGCTTGTACCTATTATGCCTTTTTCCTTCTTTCCTTCATTCATTCATTTTTGTACCATTTTTCTCTCCTGCCTTTCCTCCACATTTCATCCTCCTTTGCTTTTCCTCTTCTACTCTTTCCTCTTATTACGTCTTTCCATTCATTATTCACTTTTAGCTTTGCACTCAATCCTCGTTCTTCCAGTCTTCTAAGTCATTATATTATACTCCTCCTTTACCTCTTTCTTCCCCCCCCCCGCCCTGCGTCCTCCCTGTACCCCCTTCTCCTTCCCTCTTACTCAGGCCTTGTCTTCCCTCTACCCTTCCTTGCTTACTCTCTTCCTTTCTTTTGAAGTAAATTGCTAAAGACGATGTTTGGGATTCTCTTAAGCCCTCGAGAGTCCTGCCGCAAATCTTCCGCTAAATGAGAAAAATATCAAAAGTTGGTGTTGTGTTGTGTTGTGTTAGTGTGCGTGGATCCACAAGCCAGTGATTGGCTGGGTGGGGATCTGGTGTGAAAACTTTTACATCCTCCTGTAAGCTGTAACTTGTCCACCATAACCTGGCTTGATTTTCTTCGTTTGCGATTTTCTCCTTGTACCTCAGTGACAGAAAATGGCAGTACTGCGGATCTAGAGTCTTTCCATAACACTTCATCGCGACTAGCAACATATTTTAATGTTAATCTGTTGGTACAATTTAGTATTCATGACGAAGAGACTCCAATTTTAGGTGAAGTTCAATGTTTGGTGATTGATGGTTGAGTGAGTGTGGTCATGTAAGCGTTAATCCACCTGAATATAAAGACTTCGTTGCCAAATGTCTTTCCAGCGAGTCTTGTGTTCCACGCAAATTCTTTCCCTATTGTTGTTTTCTCCATTCTTCCCTGTATTCTTCGCTCTCGCCTTCTCCACCGTCCATCTCAACTCTCATTTCTCATCTCTTATTGCACTCTTCTCTTCTCGTCATCCCATCTATACTGTTCCCCCCCTCTCTCTCTCTCTCTCTCTCTCTCTCTCTCTCTCTATCTATCTATCTATCTATCTATCTCACCATACAGTACGCAATAACCTCAGGCGTTCCATAAATGACCGTAGAAAAATTTGGAGTTTACACTTTTAATGTTTTCGTCTGTATGCGTGCAGAGTATTAATAATAATAATTAATGCAAACAGAAGCTCAGAGATTTAGCATGCAATATTAATCAGTAAGGAGATGTTAGAAAGCCTCCTAAGCCCAGCAAAATACTGCCTTGTGTCTCTGTAGTTGATTCCCAGTCAGTGAAGGACATGTTGACCCAAACACGTGTTGGCTGTGTATCATTACCACAGTGTATATGCTTTGCCATAACTCTGAACCCCATATTATCACACAGTGCTTTGGACAGCGGGTACTGTGTTGATGGGTGGGGGAGGAGAGAGTTCTGCATGTGTTGTGGACGAGGGAGGGGAGGGAATGAATGAGAGTAGAGAAGTGTGAAGATAACTGGAAAGATGAGCTGTGGATAGTGAAGAGGAAGGTGCGTGTGGTGGGGAAGGGAAGGATCGTTACTGGTTGTGCTGGAGAAGGAACTGGGTGTGTATGTTATTAGGATAGTGTGTTGTCAAGAGACTGGTGGTAATCGAGAGGATAGGCTGTGATGTGTGGGTCTGGAAGGGGAGGAGAGGAGTAACTGCGAAGTGTTTGAAATTCCCCTTTGGACCCTCTCTCTTGTTGTCAACACTTGAGGTTTGTGCATGCACTGTGGATGAGAGAGGAACAATTAGGTTATGTCATGACTCTATACTATACCTGGGGACTCGAAATTTGATGCACTCCAGGATTGTTGAGGCAGTTTGTTGTGGGTGAGGTAGTGTGGAGTAGGTGAGGCAGTGTAGTAAGGGTGAGGCCGTGTATTGTGGGAAAGGTAGTGTGGTGTAATTGAGGCAGAGTGGTGTAAGTGAGGCAGTGTGGTGTGGGTGAGGCCAAGTGGTGTGGGTGAGGTAGTAAAGTGTAGGTGAGACAGTGTGGTGTGGGTGAGGTAGTGAGTTGTAGGTGAGGCAGTGTGGTCTTTTCACTCTTTTCACGCCTCATCCTCACACTTTCCTTGTCTCCTCCTTTAGTCGAGTCTCACCTGTGTCTGCTCTATGTTCCACTCTTCCCTTCCCTCTGTTCCTCCTTCACATTCGTAACAATGTCGTAAGTTTTTATCACATTTTTTTTCTGCCTATATTGATTATGTATGAAGTAGGACTTCAACTTTTTTTTTTTTTTTTTTCAGAAAATTTTACTGCAATTTTATAATTGATATTTTGGACTCCATGCAGTATTATATACAGTACTTCTTTCCAGCCTTACAACCATGTTAAAAACTGTCAAGGGAAGGTCCTTAAGTAGAGTTCTGATTTATGTGGTGTTGTGGGTGAATTAATATCCGCCACACAGTTCTGATCGAATATTTATTAATATACCGGTATAATTTATATAAGTTTTAGATAAGGAGTCAGTGTACTGTGAAGTGAAGTAGCACCAGGCTACCCTGTATTTTAAACTTTCAGGTGATTTCGTTCTTGTTTTGCGATAGTACCATGTTCACCTGGATGTAAAGCATTAGTGAAGGAAGTAGGGGAGGGTGCGTGAGTGAGATACATCATCACTACATGTCTCTTCCCTTTGTTAATTCCACCATTACCACTAACAACCTTCTCCTTCACTACCTTCACCACCACCACTGTCAGCTTCATCTTTCTTCCATTCCACCACTAACACTGTCACCATCTTTCCGGTCCCGGTACCACAATAATTAATTAAATGACAGAGTTAGGCCTAAACCTGCTGTACATGACTGGAGTCTCTCCCCGCGTAAGCTACTCCGGTGTCATATGCACGGAGTGACTTTATGCAGGAAGTTACTGTTCCCGTCTCTGTTCAGCCTAAATTAATCTAACCTAACCAGATCTACACTAACCTAACCTAACCTTATCCTAGATCAGCCTAACCTAAATAAACTCAAATTAACCTAACCTTACTTCACAAAATGACTGATTTCACAGTCTGCCTGTAACATACCTATGTATATTTTTTATATATATACAATATCTATATATCGACCTATAGTTACATATACTGTAGGTCGATAAGACATTCAGCTATCTCCATGACACATATATTTCATAAAATGTTGTTGATAAATGACAAACTACATGAGATAACATGCAGATACTCTCAGCACAGGCACTCGGCGCATACGCACTTAGCGGAACGGTAACTTCCTGCATAAAGTCACTTCGTGCATACGACACCGGCGCTATCGCCACACAGCTTTCTCCATCCCTCCACATCTGTAACCACGCACCACCCACTATCAATGTCACCACGCACCACCCACCATCACTGTCACCACGCACCACCCACCATCACTGTCACCACGCACCACCCACCATCACTGCCACCTCACACCATCCACCATCACTGTCACCACCTGCATCACCTCTACACACACTTTTTCTTTTCAATTTCTCGAACAAATGTTCAGCTTCCAACTTTTCGGAGAGCGGAAGATGTGAAAAAATCATAGCGAGGGTGTGGTCCGGGTGGAGAGTGGCAGCTGAAGAGGTAAGGAGAAGGATGGTGCGGTAGGGAGAGAAGGGGAGAGGTGTTGGGGTAAGGCAGGGAAGGATGGTGGGGTTAGGATGGGAGAGGAGGGGAAAGGTGTTGGAGTAAGGAGGGAAAGGATGATGGGGTGGAGAGAGATGGATTTGTTTGATAGGGAGGGGAGGGAAATGATACTACCCTTTCCTTATTTGTTACCCTTTTCATCTTTGAGCCTCTTTTTACCTTATCATACACATATCTTACTCCTCCTTGCTTTAGCCAATGTATCACACTCTTTTTCTGCCTTATCCTACACTTAACAGTTCTCTCATTACAATCGTTTTTACCATGACTCACTGTAAAATCTAGGGTGCGGGTGGACTTGGGCCTCTACGTATAATAATCGTTAAACCTCATACACATAACAAACGTTTTCCTGCTTCACCTTACTCTTGGCACTGTCTTCTGCCTGACACTTTTGTACATATCTTAATCTTATCATGTTTCACCATATTGTGTAAACCTGTGTATAAAGAAATATGCTAATGATGATTAATGACAAAGAGGGAATATTCTGCTTCAAATGAGTACCTGTATTTCAAATATAAGTATAATTCAGTCTGGTCAAAGAAACAGAACACTGGATAACACAGGGATTGAAAGGAGAAATAACCTGATTTTTTTTAATGAAAAGTGTAGTAGAAAACTTAATAAATTTTTTATTTACTAAGCATTGTGTAAAGAAAAGTGGAGGGGTAGAAAGTGGAGGAGGAATTTTTAGGCAACATTTTTCCCTTGACTGTGCAGAGTGGTCTCGGGATTTTTAAAGAGGTGTTTGTGTTTGGGCGCAGGAGGGGGAGGGAGGAGGTTAGATGTTGGTGGTGTGAGTGGCCACGTTGACCCTTGGAGCCCTTTGATCTCTGAGTCTTGGTCAACGTTATCTGTTCGCTGTATTGAGCACGATGGCATCTGGCTGGTTTAATTCTTCCACGACTTGACATATTTTGTGTTATACTTTCTATCCCAATGGCGATTTTATTCATCTTCAAAGACACTCCATGTCGTGAATGGATTGGAGGTCATTTTCATGACTCCCTTCAGTAGCCTACAATAACATTCCGGATCTTTATATTTTATTTTTGTTACTGCCTGATGGTTCTGTTCAGCTGACATCTCTCGTAGTGGTGGAGGCAAAGCCTTTTAGTGCGTTAATCTTTATACTCACTTTTCAGGACAGATAAATTTAAAATTTTATTAAGTCACAGCACTCGATGCCCCACCCACACCACTCACTGCTTCTCCCATACCACTCACTGCCTCTCCCACACCACTCTCTCTCCCACACCACTAACTGCCTAACCCATACCACTTACTGCCTCACTCACGCTACTCACTGCCTCACTCACACCACTCCCTTTCTCAGTATTACGAGTATTAACCCCTTACGTACCAGGTCGTAATTACCAGTTCACTTGTTAAGGACGGGGTTTATTAATCCATTCATTACCCGTAGACCTTCTTAAGCTCAGTAATATCTTCGTTTGCAAACAAAATCAAATATTAACCATGTCTTCTGGCTGACGTGGCTCAGCATGAAAATCCAATATGGGTTCTTTAAAACAAAAGTTCAGTGTTTTGGAGGTAGATGTTGTGTTGGAGTCTGGGAAGGGAAACTGGTAAACCGATTTTGCGACACTGAACTCGCATATGGGAGATACACGGTACTGGAATAATTGACCGTATACAGCAGGCAGTTTGTAATTTTAGTATAAATTCTACTTTAGTCGTTCACAATATCACGCTGCTGGAATGATAATAAAGGCTGATGCAAATTATCAGGGGGGCTGGAGGGTGGAAGGGAAGGACGAGGGAGAAATTTAATGAAAGTCTGAAGCGGGATTTGGGCGACGAAAACAGATTAACCTTTTGACGGGCATTTGCACACTTCATGATTTTCTGCTGGCTAATGCTAACGACCTTATACAGCTGAGAGAGAGCCGGTCATTCTAAGAGCATGTGGAAATGAGAGGATGATAAACATAGCGGTATTTAGGAAGACAACGATGACGAGATGCTGGCACCAAGTAACGTTACCAGATAGACAGGGAGGTGGGTAGTAAATAGTGAATACCTTTGAAGCTTCTCATGAAAATGTTGGACAGTAACAGATGATGTTTGAATGTCTGTGGTAGGTGAGGGCGCCCACCATCCACACTTTTGATGTAGTACTGCCTTCAAGTGACTTTACAAAAAATGACAGTTAAAATGATTTCCTGTTAACCAGGAAATCATTTACTACCTTGGGTGGTAATCATATAACCAAATAACTCCTGGTGGTGTAGTGGGTTAAGGCGTTCCAGCCAAACCGTGCCTTTAAGCGTTTATATTGGATAGAAGGCTGGAGTTTATTATCTGCGTAATTCCACTCAGGGGCGAGTGAGGCTGAAAACCCTCGCCTTAAATGTTGTGACTGAGCAGGATAGAACCGCGTTCCTATGCCCCTGCTGAAAAAAGAAGAAGAAAACTTGAATGATGGATGGGTGGATGGATGGATGGATAGATAGACAGATATGCAACTACTTTAAATCTGCCGTATTCTGTCTACCTCCACTCAGCTTTGTGTGTGTGTGTGTGTGTGTGTGTGTGTGTGTGTGTGTGTGTTTCATAAACTTTTGAGTAAATGAAAGAGTTATGTACCGTGAGTGTGGACAGTGAGTAAGGGGTGTGAAGGTGAGAGGATTTCAACATGAATGGATTAAATGAAGTTGCCAGGGAAAATGAGATGCAACAGGAATTAGAAAACTAATACCTGAAGGGAAAGAGGAGGGAATGTTTTGAGATGGGGAGCCAAGGCGAGTGAGGTATGCAAGAGGAAATTGAATTGATGGAAAGGAAGATCCCAGCAGGGGAGATAGGAAGTGCACTCGCCTTTGCTCACTGTGCTGGCTGGGGCTTGGCAGCTTTGCAACTAACCAGATTTGTATTGCCGCTACTAAAACTCCAATGGTTGCATGTACAAAGTGTCCCTTAAAATGTTTACCAGGGTGCAGAGTTTGCTGTATATTCACATTACTCGCCTACACACACAGCAATTGTATGGGGTGTCCATACATACATACATACATACATACTGGATAAGAAACAAATTGGTCAGAAAGCAGACCACCTAAACTGAGTCATACCAGAAGGACACAGTACCCGGCACCATCGGTTGTCCTGCCGTAGCTGCCAGTGTTTTCCTGGCCAGGTTTTACATCTGCCACACTTTTTACTCAGCATATAGGCTTCTGCCTTCCCTGGGGAAATTCCTTTTAAATTTCATTAGGGGAAGGGATGTAGTGAGGGCGAGGCGGAATTAATTTTTCAATCTCTCCGCCCCACCATCCCATTTCCCGATTGCTTCCTCCCTGTATCCTTCTTTCCTCTTGTGTTTTTGACTTCATCCACGCCATCCCTCCCAGTGCCTCTTCTCACAACTCTTGCCCCCCGGCACGTCCATTTCCCCCTCCCCTCACCCTTCTTAGCACGAGTTATTGCTGAAACATTTTCAAGGTCATACCTCCTGTAATAAGTATGCTGTTCATGGCGTTTTTGGTGTTATTCATGCTGAGAATCTGCTTCCATACGAACACTCATATTTCTGAAGACTAGGGAACAGAGTATGACCTTCTCGTTTCCCATAGGCATAGGCATTACGAAAATGATAAGAAAGTAACAGTTTACCTCTTTTTTTTTTTTTTTTTGTATGAATTTTTCTGACAAAATATTCCAGTTGTGGCTTTAAGATTTCATATGTTTTCCAGATTAATGTTCTTAATGGCAGACTAACACTCTTATCACGATGATATATTGACTGCACTTTCTTATTCATGACGTGAGTGGTTATACGTATCCGAATATAATTAATCTGTCCTTATCTGTCCTTTGTCAGTCTATTTGCATCTTCAACATCCATACATACTTTTCTTTCCCACACATTCATTTACCATTTCAAGTCATCTCCCTTGCATTCCACTGCTTCCACCCTCCAATTCATTTACCCACATCCTTTGTAGCACTCCAATTTGAACCATTATCTCTGTGTAATCTGGCCATTCATCACTCACTCTTCTGGGAAAATATGTTGTATTTCATATCTTATCCAACCTACACAGCCATCACACATTCCTTAATAGCTCCATTTCCTCATCTCTTATTCTTAACTTTCCAAACTCTTGCCATCCCAAGTCTTTCATTCAGACATTATTATAGCCACTGACATGCTTTGCAACAGCCATCATGCAGCCTCTGTTGTTAACCCTCTGTCCTATTTGGGCTTCACAAAGACATGCCTCTTTTCTTCCTTAGCCACTCTGTTCTCAGCATCCAACACACTCCTCACAGTATGCTTAAAGATCATCCAACAGCTCACGTCGTTTTTCAATCATCACAACATGATTGTGTGAGGGTGTACTATATTGATGTAGGCTGTCGTCCCGGGTGGCAGCTCCGCCTCCCCCGGGTTTATTATCACCCCCATATTCACACCACAACTCAACCACGACAGTAGTAACCTTATGCTTCCTTCTTTTGTGTCCTCCCCCCATCTCCCAGTTTTCTTCCCCTTCTCACTAACCCTTTAATCTATCAGCAGCTCCCATCACCAGTCTCATTCAGGCTGAGTTTTAGGAGCAGGGAGAGAGAGACAAGGTGAGGGTAGAAGGAGACGCGAAAGGCAAAAGGGAGAGGTATAGAAAGGGTTAGTCGTAAAAGCCGGGTATATGTGTGATAAAGATTTTATGATGATACAATTAGCTGTAAAGCAGCTTTGTGTTGGTGCGATGCCCACTTGGAGCTTCAGTCCTCTGCCGCGTGACTGACAAGGAAAGCATCCAGCTCTTCCAAGGAATTCGTCAGGCACCCGTTGCAGTCTGTCGTGTAGCATGGATGGTTGGACATCTGTACAGTGTGCGGGGCATTTACCTCTGAGATCATTTACCCTGGTGTACATATTGTTCCTCTTGCTCCGTCCCTCCTGTTTCGTTGTGTCACCCTGGTCCTTGGATTCCTCCTTGGACACACACTTTGTATCGTTGTGTTCTTCTAAGCCTTCAGTCCGCCTTCTTGCTCTTCACGTATATATACTGTTTATAGTTAATCGCATGAAACCCTTCAAGTGTACTTAAATTGCCATACCTGCCTCTCCGAACCCAGCTCTGTGATTACTCAGTGTTTACTTTCACTTTGTTTTATTGTTCCTCCTCTTTGTTGACCTGTTTCTTTTCTTCTTTCTTTGTTCTTGAAACTCTTTCTCTGAGTGATATTCCCCGCACCTGAATATTGAAAAATCTAGTCAGTCAGAATACACAATAATTCTCAGTAAATGGAGGTAACTTTTCCACGTTTTGATGCTCTCTCAGTCTTACATGTCGTACAATCTTGTTGAAAAGTTAGTTTAAAGGCATCACACTGAATGACGTGAACTGTTTATCTCTTTTCGTCGTCCTCCTCCACCTCTTGCATTATTCTCTTTCGACTTCCTCCTGCACCTCCACTATTTTCTCTCCCTCCTCCACCCAAAGCGTTATTTTCTTTCATTTTCTCCCCCACCTCCTGCAATAATTTCTCTCTGCTCCCTCCTCCACTTCCAACACTATTTTCTAAATTCCTCTTCCACATCTTGCAGTATTTTCTCCCCATTTCCTCCTCCATCATCTGGATTATTTTCTCCCCATTACTTTCCTCACCTCTTGCATTACAGTATTTTCTTGCCACCGCCAGATGATTTTATATAACTTCAGGAAATACCGCTTCCATGGACGGATTACAAACAGTCCATTAACCCCATTAGTGCGGTGGCGCCCCCTCCCGCTTTTTGTTATTCTTGCTACCGACATAATTTATTTGCCTTGGGAGAGGCCTTTATTACCGTATGGGTTGGAAACGGTTTACATGAGCCCTTTCAGTTCGATTTTTTTTTTTTTTTTTTTTTTTGGCCAGAAACAAATGTTTCCTTCAGTTATTGGGAAACTTGTAGCGAAATGGGTCAAAATGTCCATCAACCCTTCTACTGTATACCAAATCGACTTTATTGGCCTTAAGACTCCTTTTTCTGAGCATTATGAGAAACTGTAAACAGATTATAGGCTCAGAAGGAAGGTGGTGTGTCGTGGGAAGAGGGGTTCTACATAAGTACGAGAAGAATTATCTTTTTAGGCCAACCCTTACATGATGTGCTGTCAGTCAGTTGATTACATAGGTACCGTATGTAAAATTATTTCCTCTTCATTTACTGATGGCGTTTTTCAGTGGAAAGTTAACAGTATAAAACCAACAGGTTGTCACGCTTATATAGACTAAAAAATAATGTTATAACCTACGTTAGATATTGTTCCTTTTGTCTTCTTCACTCCACCTACTTCTTCACAAGCTGATACTAATTGTTCTCTTTTGTTTTTTGGTTGTTCAATATCGATATTCTACCCTCGCTTTTCATTCTTTTCTCTCCCGGCACCACTGCTTCTATTACGCTGTCTTTTCTCTTTATTTAGTTCTCACTCCTCTGCCTCCTTCTTGAGCAGCTGTTTTGATTTAATAACTTTGCTTCAGCCCTCAACTTTTGTTGTCATTTTTGTTTTTTGTTTTTTTGTCAGCATAAGTGAACCATCCTTACTCATCACACTACCCAAATACTTGAATGCATTCACATTCTCCATATCCTCACCATCCAACCTCACTGTACATTCTATGACTACATTCCTTTCAAACACTATAACTTTACTCTTGTTTACATTAACTTTCAGATTCCTCTTCCTACACACTGTCCCAGATTCATTCACCAAACCTTGCAACTCCCATTCGTCACTCAACAATACTGTATCATCAGCAAACAGCAACACCGGAATCTTCCAAATCTCACCTTCATTCATTAAAGCCACCCCCACATCCACTGTCCTACCTTGCACCTCATTTACAACTCTATCCATGTATATATGAAACAAGGATGAAGTGCGTAAAAGGGTACAGCAGGGAAGGAAGGTTGTTGGTTCACTGAAAGCAGTGATGAGAAATAGGGAAGTGAGTATGGAAGTTAAGAAGTCACTGAATGATAGTATTGTGATCCCTACCCTGACGTATGGAAGCGGAGCGTGGACCTTGTAAGAGAGGAACAAGTCAAGAGTGAGAGCAATGGAAATGAGTTACTTGAGAGGAGCATGTGGAGTGACATGGAGAGACAGGTTGACGAATGAAGAAGTGAAGGAACGTTCTGGGGTGGATGAGGATGTGGTTGAGAAGACTAGGAGAAATACACTGAGGTGGTTTGGACATGTGGAGAGAATGGAGAATGAAAGACTGACTAAGAGGGTGTATGTAGGTGAGGTGGAGGGAGGGAGAGGGAGGGGTAGACCGAGGATGAGGTGGAGGGATGAAGCTGAGAGGTATATGAGGGAGGGGGGGTGAGTTGGGGGGAGGGTAGTCAAATGGTGGGTGACAGAGCGACTTGGAGGGGTTTTGTCTGCGGCCACCCTTTGCGGGATTAGGGCGTCGAGCTCTAGATAGATAGATAGATTATTGTGCTTGACTTCCTTCTCTTCCAGGTCTTTCCCCCTGTTCGTCCTCCATAGGCCATAAGAAACTGCAAATGACGCTGACTCTTGATATTTATATAAACAGAGACGTTATTAGGGTATAGTATTATTAAAACTCAATCTGAGGGTGATGGTGATATCTGCTTCTGCCTTACCCCATGCCATGTTTCCAAACGTTCGAAGGTCTTCAGGTGTTTTGTATCAGCAAAATTCTTCCTCCCTGTTGGCCTCAAGCCTCGGTCGTGACAGTGTTATCCCTGTGCTCTGTTTCAGGTGTGAGTCTTGGTCGTCCCAGCGAGTTCCCTTGGCATCTGTTCTGGCACACACGACTGCAGTAGTTTTTCTGAACATGCTGGTGTGGCCTTGGTTCACTCGTTCACTTGTTTAGCGTTAAAGGGCCAGACAGAGTAGCCTAGCCCCAGACTCCTGTGCTCTTGTTGGAACAATGAAGGATGGGTCCATTAGCCTTTCAAGTGCTTAGTTTCTTTCCAGTTCAATCATCTCCATCGCTTCTCTTCATGTCATTGCTTATGTATGCTGTATTCTAAGCCATTTTCAACATATTTCTTCCAAATGCTTATCGTCCTTTCTGATTAGGTGTTTTCATCGCTCGTCTCCCTAATATTGTTGTGTATGTTATGTTCACTGTCATGATCAACATTCAGTACATCATTTTTTTCCCATAAACTGTAGAATTTTCGTCCCCACCCAATTTCTTCTATGTTTCTTATTCCCCCTTCTTGTTTTCTTGGCGATTTTAGCATGTGTCATTATAATCACGTTTAAACGAGGTGCTTTTCTCTGTTGCAGGTAAGAACTGAAAGGATGGCAGTGAAGGATTCACTCGGTATATGTGAGTATGATTTTTATTGTTCTTGTAACATTGTAGTGGAATCAGTTATGTCCAGTAACGAGCACGTTGGCACAACATGGGACAGTAGCGTGTGGTTGTTCCAGCCAGGGAAATGTATTGCTTCATGATTAATACTGCTTTGGTCTCTAGTACAGATGCGGTTCTTGTGTTGTTCTGTTAGAGAGTCCTTAGGAACAGTGATAATGACTGGCCATCAAACGAAGTTCAACGTTTTCAACAAAAGTCAATCCTTAATTTTTGTCTGCCTTTTCCTCAGGCTTCTTGCTGGTCTCGTTTCTCATCACATTCCTTTCATTTCTCGCTCAGCCATTTTGCACCTCCTCTTTACTACAGCCCCGCCTTCTCCTCCATTTCCTCCCTTTTTTACTCCTTCTTTCTTTTAAGACCACGCCTTCGCATCCATTTCCGCTCTTTTTATAACTACTCCTACTGACTCCCTGTTCGTCTTTCTATCCCCTCACTTCGTGTCTCTCTCTCTTTCCCCTCACTCTGTGTCCTGTCTCCTTTCCCTTCTCCCTGTCCTTCTCTCCTTCCCCCTCTCCGTCCCCCTCTCCCTGTTCCTTTCTCCTTCCTCTGCTACTCACGGCCTGTTTCTCTCTCCCTCTTCTCACTTCCTGTCCCTCTCTCCGGCCCCTTACTCCACGTCCCTCTTCCTCCCCCTTACTCCCAGTCCCTCTGTCCTCCCCCTTACTCCCAGTCCCTCTCTTCTTTCCATTCTCCTTCTCCTCTCTCCTTCCCCTTTACCCTTTCCACCTCTCCTTCTCTCTCTCCGTCCCCCTCTCCCTGTCCCTATCTCCTCCCCCTTGCTCCCTGTCACTATCTCCTACCCCTTGCTCCCTGTCCCTATCTCCTCCCCCTTGCTCCCTGTTCCTATCTCCTCCCCCTTGCTCCCTATCCCTCTCTCTTCCCCTTTGCTCCCTATCCCTTTCTTCCCCCTTTCTCCCTGTACCTTTCTCCTCCCCCTCCATCCTTGTCCCTCATTCTTCACCCTCCCTGTTCCCCTTTCCTTCCTTTCTCCCTCTCCCTCTCCCTCCTTCCTCCCCCTCACTCCCTGTCCATCTCTCTTCCAACTCACTCCGTCTCCCTCTCCTCCCCCCCACTCCTTGTCCCCCACTCCTCCCCCTCACTTGCTGTCCCTCTTCCCTCCCCCACTCTCCTCCTTATCACTCCCTGTCCCTTTTTGTAACTTATGACTTTCCTCCCATATACTCCGTTTTACTTGTTCACTGATCCTCCATGCTAAGAGTCTCATCCTGCGTTGTGAGGACTGGACTACAAGGGAGGTGTGGTTGGTTGTCTTTTCCTCTCCTCCCTCCTTGTTCTGTATCATAGTCATCACTACGCCACCCACCTTCAGTTTGGTCGTGCACACGGTAATTAATTTTGCTGCCTTGGAAGATGTCAGTCAGGATATTAATGATAACTGGGTGTTATTGAGTAGGAAGAAGTATTATGGCGTAGGCAAAATAGCATTAATTCTGTACGAGTAAATTTTTAGCATCTTTTGTAAAGACGCTAATGAGTGTTATGGAGTCTTTCCTATTCTTCACGTTTCTTGGCTGACATCGTCGTTGTTGTTGCTGTTCGTCTATATCAGATGTTGCTGCATTAATGCACCAGTGGAGAAAGGCCACACCTGACTTTCTCCTCTGACCATTACTTGTTACCATGTTCCATTACCCTTACAGAAAATTATGGATTTCTTCCCTTCATCAGGTTCTCTGTATTTCATATACAGTGTAAAATCAGTTTTCGAAAGACATTGAGCTTCTCTCCCTCCGTCCTTCCCTCCACCACTTACCTCTCCATCATCGTCTCCCCGTCCCCCTCCCACCGTCCGGCAGTTTTGTTTCCGATCATTAGGTAATTATCCACACTCGCCTGACGGCTGGGAGGGTTGCACTGAACTGTGACCTTTACCACAGATATCAAGACCCTTGTGGCCCTACCAGGCATCCGTGAAGTGACACAAACTGTATGGTAGCTTTATAAAGTATTCACAGCAACACACGTGACTGGTAGTGAGGCACCAGGTCCCACCATCAGGTAGGTCATACAACTCATACAAGGGTACAGCCACACCCTTTTCCACTTCAGTGTTACAGCTTCACTCATACACAGTTCCTATCACTTCCTCAACCACTACTTACAGTGCCATATTATATTCATGAATATTTCCCTGCCATTTTATTCAGTTGAGGAATATTTTATTTACTTTTAATACGACATGTCTTTCCTTGGTTGAAAAGAAATTATCAGAAAGTAGAAAGTATTAAATATAAATAGACGTCGTCGGACTGTATTGTTTTGGTAAGTAATTGCAGTTCCTTCACCACACTTTCACATTTCTGCACATAGCCTACCTAATCAACATTCACTACCATCCTTTCCTTTACATACAATATATTCATAGCATTCATCACTGTACAGTTGATGTATTCTAGGACATTACACTCCCTCTGTGTCGACCACAGAGCTTAGTCATATCAACCATTCCTTTTCTTTTGTCATTCCTGTAAGGGAATGGTAATGGACTGGATATTAGGTCAAGATATTCAATGATGTGGAAGAAATTCTGACAAAAGATATTTTCTGGTCTGAGCATCAGCTGGTGGATATGGTTGTTGTGACATGATTTGCTTTGAAGTCATGTGTAGCTGAGGATATTTTCCTACGAATACAAGAAAGAGCATTTGGGATTTGTTGACCAGAATTCCTTTATCTTGCCTAGAGGAACAGAAAGGAAATTGGAGTTATACCCTTTGGGTTTGCCACGACCAACATACGGGAGGAGGAGAATGGGAGCTAGACGGGACAGACAAAAGGATGAAGGTTGGAGGAAGGGGAGGAGGGAATTTAAAAACAAGGAAAGTTTTTTTTTTTCCTTCTTATACTGACATTAATTAGGCAACGGTATATACTGTAAAAAAAAAAAAAAAGGAGTATCCCTGACATGGTGTTTCATATCGATAAAGCAAATCCCATACTACCCCTTGCAGTGCATAGGAACTTAAGTTTATGCTGTTGTAGTCCAGAACATTTAGCCATAGGAAACCGACCTTCGTCCTCGGTAGTATTACATGATTAACTAGAGGGGCACTCAGTGGAGCGCATCTCTCCGACAAGGGCAACATAATTTCCGTACCACGCATCATAATGGGTTTGGTTTTCTCATCATTGATTGGGGTTTCACAAAAAAAAAAAGTTTTCCGGATCCAGAATCTGTAATACGATCCGGATTGATCCTATAAGTTAATCGATTGTTCCCTGGGACATGGGCTATCAACCCACTAAATTTGATCCAAATCTCTCTTTTAGTTTTGAGTAATCTTTCTATGACAAACAAGGGAAGTGCAGTTTCTAAATCACTCTTCATAATGGGTTAGGGTTTCTCACCATTGATTAGGGTTTTGCAGAAGTTGTTTTCCGGGTCAAGAATCTGTAATACGATCCGGATCGATCCCAAAAGTTAATCGACTGTCCCCTGGGACATGGGCTATCAACTCACCAAATTTGGTTCAAATCTCTCCTTTAGTTTTTGAGTAATCCTGTTAACAGACAAATTAACAAATAGGAGTGAAAACATACTCTCCTTGTCGGAGAGAATAAACCTCCAGTCAGCTGTGAATTAATCAAACATTTTGCAAGTAGTGCTTCTCATTGTTCGGTTTTCCTCTTATTACAGTAGTTGTGAAATCTGCAAGCATATCATAAATTCAGGCTATAGATGAGAAGGAGTAAAGGAGACCGAGTGAATGCGGAGTGCCAGTAAGAGTACATGTGATGAAGCAAGAGTGCTGGTAACAGCACTGAAACAGACTAAAGCATTACTTCCAGGCGGTGCTAGTACATTCAGCAGGAGGACGTTTACACCTTCAACCATTCCTTCATGACCTGCCAACCCGTCTCCTTTCCGTAACAATATTGTCCTACACCAACGACGTGCCAGTAGCTTCACAACACTCCAAAACTCGGCAAGGAGCAACTCAACTCTTGCTGTACCTACGGTATTCTTACTATGATAGTAGCTTAGACAGTGCTGAATTATTGCGTCACCAACTGAGTCAACCATTACCCACTTCACTCCAGACAGATGTGAATTTCAAACACACCCTCATGTTTCCCTCTTCAGTCAACCACTCCAATTGGAAAGACACTCTCCAATTCTAGAACGTACTTTATGCCCCAGTCACACTGAAGGTACGACTTGTCGCAAACCTGAAAATTCCGGAACCAGTCCCCGACCATGGAGGTCTCCGAGCAGTCATGCCACCGATCGGCTACTGGTGGTCGTTCAGTGTCTGTCCAGCGTCCGTCCGGTGGGCGGCCGAACGGCGATCTTGGCCAGGCACACACAGGTCAAGACACTGACAGGTGGCCGGCCGGTTGTCGGCAGGCCACCGACAATTGGTGGCCGGTCCGCATCCTGTCACAGTTTAGACCGGGACCACTAGACTGACATCGGCTGCGGATTGGCTGGCGGCTGGTCTCGGTCCAGCTCACCACCTGTCGCTCGATCAATCACTGGCTAGACGGCGGCCGGACTTCAACCACCACCCTGGACAGGAGGCTTGTGGACAGCGGCTGCCGCAGTCCAGTCATCGCCTTGATGGAGTGTGGACGGTCACAGCACAGATCGGGCGGCAACTGGCCTCCATCCGGATGGCAACCACAGCTTAAAAATCAGGTGTCATTGACCAGTCGCAGTCCGTAAGCCGGCCAGATACAGTCCAGCTGCCCACCACGTGGCTTCCGTGCCATGACATCAGTGGTCGCCGGGAGGTTTTTCGTGCAGCACGAAAAACCTCGCGACGATTTTTTGGTCGCCATGGTGGCCTGCGGCTAGACCGAGACATATGAAGACCAGTCGTAAACCTCACCAAAACCACCCACGACGTGCAGGTCGCAGGTAGTTTGCGATAAGTCGTACCTGCAGTGTGACTGGGGCCTTAAAGACACACATGACCATTCGGAATTCCATGGCGAATCAACCGCCCATTGACTTTTGAGTCTCACGTTGCAGTAGGCTGGTCAAGCGATGTCAGGCTACTGAATGTTTTTGTGTAGGCCACTAAGTATTCTGGATTTCAAGATAGAAACAGTACAAAAGAAAAAAATAGAGTGATTAGCTACTAAGGTACATTATAACCAAGAACACAAACTTTCATCTCCATTGTTTTAAAATCCTTCTTCAGATATTTGCGCTTCTGACTCCGAAGGTGAGAAGTGTAATTCCTAGAACTGTATTGTTTGCTGCTGAGGAGAGGAGCCGGGCAGGGTGGTGAGCTTTAATCCACTGTGTTGTGGTCCATTATATAATACGACTTCACAAAGGATCCACAGATTTTTAAACACTTCTGAGAGATTTTGTCTTTCCGTGTGAAGACGTATTTTATATTTAATGTTTGGCTCCTCATAACATTTTTGTTCAGCTTAGAGAGACTTTTCCAACTGTAGAACTTAATGCTTTCATCACCTCTGAAAAACAGTGGGTCTTTCTCACTCACTTTCACCCACACCTGTCCGTGCACACGATATTATTCATACCCACACCTACTCTCACTGTTATCCACACTTACTCCTACATACCCACACTTACCCACATTAACAACTATTGTACACTTCCTCTAACCCACGCACACATCTATACCCCAGCACCCACTGCCCTATCCTATCATGCCTTGTCCTGCTTTTCCCTGCCCAGCCCTGCCCTACCTTAACCTGCCCTGCCCAGCTCTCCCCTCCCCTGCAGTACCCTGCCTTACCTAGCCCTACCCTGCCCCCTGCCCTACCTGACCTTTCCTCCCCTTGCATTATTAATATCTGTTTCTTCTAGTCATCCTCTTGCCTCTATCATTTCTGTTTTTCCTTCCCTCTCCTTCCCTCCCTCACTGGCCGTATAATCTTCTAGCAGCCGCCATCGCCATTCTCTTACTGGCTGAGTTTTAGATCCAATACAGATGGTGGGGTGAGGGAGGCAGGCTGAGGAGGAACGGAGACAGAATGAGGGGAAGAGGGAGGCAGGATGAAGGGAAGATGGCGGCAGGGTAGGGGAAGAGGGACGCGGGGTGAGGGGTGATAGGGAGGCAGGGTGAGGGGAATATGGAGGCATGGAGGCAGGGTGAGGGGAAGAGGGAGGCAGCGTGCGCGGAAGAGGGAGGCAGCGTGAGGGGAAGTGGAAGGCAGGGTTTGAGGAAGAGGAGACAGCGTGAGGCGATGAGGGAGACGAGGTGAGAGGGAGAGGAAGGCAGCATGAGGAGGACACGTTGGCGAGATCTGAGGGAGGGAGGGAGGAAGAGGCAGAAATGAGAAGAAAAGGGAGACTGGACAAGAGGACACGGGAGGCTGGCTGAGAGAGTGAGGGAGGGAGGGAGGAAAGCGTTGGGACGATGCGAGTCATGAGAGTGAGTGAGAATGAGGGGGGAAGAGGATGGGAGGGAAGTGGGGGAGGGAGAAAAAAGGAATTTAGTGAGCCAGACTGGGGAAGCAAATATAGAGAACAAGTCTGCGTAATAATGGAAAGCAAGATAAGACAGACTTGGAATAGTCTAACAGAGAGGTGTATACATATCTGGGGGAAATGGGGTCTTTATTAGACAGTTTGCTATTGCTGAGGCTGTGAATGCGCTTTGTACACTGTACACTGTGACAAAACACTGTACACTGTACACTGTGGCAAAACACTGTACACTGTGGCAAAACTAGCGTTAGCCGAACTGCGACAAAAGAGTTGAGTATGTTGGTTATATAGTAAGGAATGCTAAGTGTGAGTAGTAATGCCTATTATTCCATCCCTTTTTCCCTGTTTCCTTCTTCTTCTCCCTTCGCTTAACTTTCCCTCCCTCCACGTTTCCCTTTCTTCCAGTATTCTTCCACTCTTCTCATCCTTCTCTTATTCTGCCTCCCAATCACCAACCTAAACAGCCTTCAGTATCCAGCACCTCAAATATTAAACGGTTTACCTTCTGGATGTCGGTAAAACAAGGAATGTGGAGGAATGGAGAATGTGCCGGTGGCGAGACAGGGTTTGGGAGGAGGGTAATGAAAGTGAGGAAGGCAGGATGAGGGAGGTGAGAAGTTAGAGTAGAGGAAGAAGGGTGAGGGAGGATAGGTATGAGAAGGAGGGGTAGGAAGAGGAATGGAGAATGAGAGAAAAATAGTATGAGAACAAGGGAGGTAGGGAGAGGGATGGCATTAAAGGAGGGAGGGTGTGGATTGAAAGGTATTACTGAAAGAGACAAGGAATTAGAGAAACGGGACCAAAGAAAGATAAGTAAAGAGCAGAGGGCAAGGGATGCACCATGTTAGTTTACAATATAATATCACAGCAGTGTGAAAAAACTATGTTGTAAAGTTTGCATTAAAATCAGGCTGTTCTGTATTTATGACCTACTACTTCAGTTGTGTGAGAATTTCTGTGAATTTGCAGTTACCTATCACAAAACTTGTTTAAAAGTTCCTCTCCCCTCCCGCCATCCCATGCATTAATATGTTTAATGTTGAATTGTTATTATTCAGTTTTTTCCAAGCACTCTGGGGAACGATTTTACTGAAAGCTAAGCAGGAATGAGTAGAATATGGCAAGAAAAACCCAAACTGGCAAATAGAGCGTGAAATAACCAATCACAGACACAATATGGTAGAGCATTGATATACAAGACACTGTAACATAACGGGTTCACACGGGAATACATAGGGCTGGGGAAGTGGAAATGAATATTAAAACAAATGTCTGTGTGACAAGGAGTCTGAGGCTAAGGACATGGGCAAGAGGGTGAGACTGTCCCTCAAAACACCATAACGAGCAGTTAAATATTGGCAAAACCCAGCAGTTAATAAACGATGCGGTCTGAAGTGGACCATAAGTGGACAAGCTTCAGTATGATGGCAGACTGGGTGAAATGTGGGAAAGTTACAGATTTTGATATATTTCTTTTAATAATCTATGATATAAGATTGGGCGTGAAGGTATACCATGACCTCGTCTAGATGGTAGTTCAGTTGTTTCCATTACATGTACAGTCCCCCCCCCCTCTCTTATTTTTTTTTTTAGGTTCATTTGCTCTTCTCTGACGATATTCTTGTCACGCACAATTTTCGTCGTTTGTTCTCTATTGTTTTTGTATTATATTCCAGTTATTACCTAATACCTTGTGCTGCCTTCCCTGGAGATATTCCATTTTAATTACGTAGGTGCTGCTTGTTATCTTCTAGGCCTGACAGGGATTAATTTTCCAATCTCTTTGCCCATCCATCCAACACCCCTCCTTCCAGCACGTCTCCTCGCTCTTCTGTTTTACTTCTCCTTCCATTTACTCACCTGATTTCTCACCTTCCCCCCACCCTATTTGACGTCCTTGTTGAAGCGGGATTTTTTTTGACTGTGCCAAGAATTTTGACAAAGGTTTTACTGGTAATAAGACATAGACTGTTATAGAAGCTTACTCCTAGTCTTTTGGGGTGCACTGCTTCTTTACACCCACAACATGGCAGCACAAGGGGTCGTAATTAAAGTTTAAGATGTTGATGGTGTTAGGACAGGACGTAAAGAGTTGGTGTGTCGGGATGAGGTGATGTGTTGTGGTGATGATGATAGTTTGTTGGTGTTGGTGGTATCGTAGTAGATGTTATGATGTGTTGGTAATTATTCTGGTTGTGTTGGAATGGAGTGTCATAAAAATGTTCATGAGTCTTTGGTGGCATGATCCATTGGTGGTGGTTATGGTGTGGTGTGTTCTGTTGTGATATAGGAAGAGTGAGAGGACAGATTTGGAGGGAGTGGAAGGTAAGGGAGAGACCAAGGCAATGAAAGGGAAAGATATTGGAAGGTAAGAAGGGAGAGGGAGGGGGAAGAGTCTTAGAGGAGGGAGGTAGTAATGGCAAGCTGTTTTGTATTTTAAGAGCTGTATTGAAATGCAGGGAATATTAAAGTGAAAAGTGTATAAAACATTATCAGCCGCAGAGCGTGTTTTGGATATAAAAATGAGGTAAACGGTGAAATGCTGGAGTAAATGAAATGAATGGGTGCTTTGCCATGGTTTTTACTGATATGTTTGTTTTCTGTTAGAAGTAGGTAGCTTTTTTGTACTTTGACCTCGTCATACGATCATATTTTTTGTTTTCCATTAAGCACTCTGCTCTTCACTTCTTTTACACGCATAACAGTCTTTCTATCACGGCATCGAATTACTTAATAATCTTCCAGCTGCTCAGGTCCTCCTTGATTCACCAGAATTGTACAACATTCTTTTAATTACATTCTAATTTTAGTGCTTTTACTGCAGGGCACACAAAGTTCACACAGATAAAGAGGTAAAGCCTCGAACGCTCTTCCTCTTCCTCTTGCAACTTCAGTTTCTGTAACTGCTCCTGTGTTGATCATCTCCTGCTGTTCCCATCTTTCCTGCTGCCCCTTTGAGTTCCGAATGTGGGGGCGGCGTCTAGTATTTGGAGGCGTACCGATAACACGACCCTCTCTAGTTGCCAGCAGCGGCAACTGGAGTGCATTGTGTGTCATTTAAGTCGCTACAGTGATAATTGATTTGCCTATTGAAAGGTTCCTGTGCAGGGATATTTTTCTATATATAACGGTTAACATTAATGAAAAGCAAACATGCTGCAACAAGTATGATGCTGCTGACTCTCCTTAGGCTGTTTGCAAAGAGAGCAGAGTCCGATTTAGATAGAGTCAGTAGTCATTTTTAAGTATGGAATAGAAAAATACAATATTTTCCCTTCCCTCGTCTATATCACAGGATGTCAAGAAGACGAGAGTATAATTAACAGTATCCCGTCAGACTTCAACCAGCATGGACTAATTCTCTCGCAGAAAATACTTGATGTGGATGTCCATCTGTACTTTTACATAATCCTGTGTATGTAAATGTGACACATGTTGTCACAGAGTAAATGCCATATGAAACATTTGCCTACTGCTTAAAAATGAATCAATGACCGCTATCATAAATTATAATTTGCCCTACAGAATTCAGCTTAAGATGGAAATTCTTTCTCTCGTCGCTGGTATAATAGAAAGCATAGATCTTAGAAAACTCCAAGTTTCATGGCGATGCTGCCACCGCAACTGAGTCTATGACTGACGAGAAAATAGGTCAGGCCGTACTGAACTCAGCTACTGGTGTAGAGACAGCCTTATGCAGCGTACACGCCAAAAGAGTCCAGCTGAGTCCTGGCCAGTCCAGTTACTCTATAGGACTCGCCAATTTTTTCCGCCTATCCACCACTTGAACCAAAGACCCTGGTGATTAAGGCAGATATATATGTAAATACATATACATATATGTGTACATATATATACAGACACAAATATATACAGACATACACACACATACATGCAAATATACATATTCACCTTCATACACATCTACATATGTATATATTTTATTTTTATTTTATTTTTTCATTTTTTTTTTTTTTTTTTTTTTTTTTGATAGACTCGCCATACGATCATTAAATTACAAGATACTACAGAAACTGTTCACACCGGGTAAGTTTACTTGATTCGAATCACTCCGAGGCTGTTCAAGGCAAGTACAACTGGATCCATTTGGTTTGGTCACCAGTCGTGTTGAATCGCTTGCGCTGAGAGCCTCGCCGAAAAAATCAAGTTAATAAATCTTGTTCCCGGGCGCCCTGCATCCCGTGATTCCAGTGATCGGAGCCACAGACATCTTGTTACTGAACTGGTACTGAACTAATGGCGCAGGAGAGATTGTAAGGTAAGATAGCTGTTTATGAGAACAGTTTGTTTTTAGGTTCCTGCACTGTTTCCTTTCCCTGCTCCTCCACTCCCTCCATCTCCTCCTCCACTGAGCATCCTTCACCACAACTTGTATAATCCTCCTTGACTTCCCCTTAACATTTCACTTCCCGAATACCTAGCTCTTTTTATTGTTTTTGCCGTCCTGCTGCTTTCCTGTTGCGCGCGCGCGCGCGCGCACGCACACACACACACACACACACACACACACACACACACACACACACACACACACACACACACACACACACACACACACACACACACACACACACACAGAAGCTGCTGGTTAACCTCCATACCTCACCTTGGCTGTGTGTGTGTGTGTGTGTGTGTGTGTGTGTGTGTGTGTGACAACTACTTTTTCTTTTATATTACTCTAACTTCAGTTTTCAACTTTTCGGGGAACGGAAAAGTGTGTACAAATTGTAGAGGGGGTGGTGGCTGGGTGGAGAGGGGCAACTGAAGAGGTAAGGAATAGGTTGGTGCCGTAGGGGGAGGAGGGGAGAGGTGTTGGGGTAAAGGGGGAGGGATGCTGCTGGAGTAAGGAGGGGAAGGATGATGGAGTGGAGAGGGGATGGACTGTTGGGTGGGGAGGGGAGAGGACGAATGCTACCTTCTCCCTCACAGTACGAGTAAATGTAATACACAGAGGCTAGTGGATTCGTCACTCTTTTCATCTTTGAACCTCTTTTTACCTTATCATACACATATCTTACTCCTCCTTGCTTTAGCCTATGTATCACACTCTTCTCTCATCTTACTCTACACTTAACAGTTCTCTCATGACAAACATTTTTACCATGACTCACTGTAAAATTTAGGGTGCGGGTGGACTTGGGCCTGGACGTATAATAATTTTTAAACCTCAGTCTACAGTACACACAACAAACGTTTTCCTGCTTCATCTTACTCCCGGTACTGTTTTCTGCCTGACACTGGGGGCACGGTGGCTCAGTGGTAGAGCATCGGAGTCGTGATTGGGGGATTGCGAGTTCGAGCCTCACCCGGGACTGCCTTGCCAGGAGTGGTAGCATGCTCCTGTAGCCTAGCAGGGCTATATGGCCATAGTTGCCTAGCTCGGGGATTAAATTTCTTCTGCCTGACACATTTGTACATGTCTTCAGCTTACCATGCATCACCATATTGTGTAATCCTGTGTATATAAAAAATATGCTGATGATGAGTAATGACAAAGAAGGAATATTCTGCTTTACATGAGTATTTCAAAGATAAGTATAAACTCCAGTAAGGTCAGAGAAACAGAACACTACATAACTCAGGGAATGAAAGAAGAAATAACCTGATTTTTTTTAATGAAAAGTGTGATAGAAAACATAATCCAATTTTTTTACTAAGCATTGTGTAAAAAAAAGTGGAGGGGTAGAAAGTGGAGGAGGAATTTTTAGGCAATATTTTTCCCTTGACTGTGCAGAGCGGGCTCGGGAATTTTAAAGAGGTATTGTACCTACATTAGGTTTGGGGTTGTGTGGTACACCGTTACCTGTGTGAGGTGCCGGATCAGGTGTGGTACTGTAAGGATCAGTGCCCGTATTAATAAAAACTCCTAGGAGTAAAAAGTTCCTCTCAAAGTGAAATTTGGCTCCTAACTTCTAGAAGTACTCCTAAAAGTTACTTTCAACTCCTAAGTTTACTCGCAAAATTGCTAAAAAGTAAAAGTTCTCCACAAGGACTTTTTTTAAGGAGTTAGTAGGGCTTTTAGTGACAGTTAACACAGTAGCTGTGTCCCTCAAACACCAAGAGACAAGACAACACAGACCATGCCTGACCGACACCACCCACCACGCAGAAATTTTCGAGCTCGGAAGGATGCATTCATGGAATATGGTGATCAAGAACTTGTGAGAAGGTACCGCTTCGATCGTGAAGGCATTCTGTTTATTACTGATTTAGTAAGAGATGTACTGGAAAGGCCCACACATCGAAACCATCTTCTCACACCCAAGATGAAAGTGTTGATACTATTAAGATACCTTGCAACTGGAAAAATGCAGCAGTGTAATTGTGATGCCTTTGGACCATCACAGCCATCAGTGAGCAATGTGATAACGGAAACACTCTATGCTCTAACTGCTCCACACATTGTTATGAGGTTTGTGAAATTCCCCCGTACACTCCCTGAACTACAAAGAACTGAAAGAAAATTCAGGCGAATTGCTGGCATTCCTGGGGTAGCTCATGTAATTGATGGGACTCACATACGAATTGTGGCACCAAACCAGTATGAAGAAGTGTATGTGAATAGGAAAAATTACCACAGCATGAACATTCAGTTGGTGTTTAATAGTTAATATAAAATACTGGATGTTGTTGCAAGGTGGCCTGGATCAACACATGATCCCCGAATTTGGCAAGAAAGTGGATGAGAGGAAGCAGCATTCACGGCATTTGCAATCTCAGCCCATGCCTGCTTTTTCATATCCGAGGTGTTCCCCGGGCCGAATTTCCCTTTTATAATTCTTTTTCTTTCTCCAGTGCCTTCTGCCAGCTCGAGACACTCTTCCTCCGTCCAGTATCTGTTTCTTCGGAATTTATCTGCAGCAGTGGTATCTTGAAACTGTGCCATTGTGGACGGTCACTGTACCACGTGTACACACAATGCCCTGATGGTAGCAGGCACGATCAGCTGACCACACAATGTGTTTATATTTTATCCATTTTATCGACATTCATAAAGAATCATAATATATGATCACACAGATGTTGTTTCTATATATAAAAACTAGTTTTTCATTTTTAAACTATTTACTGATACTCTAAGGCTTTTAAATGGTTATTTTTAAAATAAATTAAGCAGAGATTCTTTGTGTTGGTAACACTTCATGGAAGGAGCAAAATTACTACTACGAGTCCTCCTAGGAGGACTCTTTTAGGAGCAACTCTCAGCTACAACCACTTTTAGTAGTAATTTTAGGGGTATTCCTAGAAGTTTTTATTAACCCCTTAACCACGGGGCGTCACTTTTGTGATGCTTGGGCGCAATGGATCATACCGCGGGGCGTCACTTTTGTGATTCTGTGTTATTTTGAATTCACCCTGGCGTTCAAGTGGTGGCTTGTATCATCTGTCAGTTCTGCCAATGTCCAACAATAGTCATTGCTGCTAATGTCATCTGTACTCCCATCCATTGTTGACAATTTAGCCATTTTTACCTATTTTTGACTCCCCTCCCTACCTCCCCTCCATTACTCTCTCCTCTTGCCTGCCCGGCCATGCTGCTCTAAGCAAGTCTTCCCCAGATTTTTCCACTCATTTCATCCATTGAAATTAGCCCTAGGCCCTATTCTTATACAAAATAATATATACAAAAATGAAATAAGGTAACTGATTGTGCCATACACTTCGAATTGGCTAATTATCACCTGGCAACACCCCACGTGCACTCGTTCGCTAATTTTCCCTGGTAATTTCCCCTTGAAATATGCCATATGATCTATTCTCGTAATAAAAATATAGATAAGAAAGGAAGGGAGAAGCCTAAGTGATATTTACATTCACCTGGAACTACCTAATTTATTATGTATTGTCTAGATTTCCTACCAATAATTTCATAGCATATAAATTAGCAGCTGTCACCACACTGATATTGTCAATCCTTGGCTGCCCATATACACCGCATCATTCATTTCTTTGTCATCCTCTGAGGTGAAATCATGTTGCACTCGTGCCCCGCCATTTCTGCCGATTCTGCGTCCATTGCAAAGGGCCCTGTTACCTCTACCCCTACAAACCTTAGTGTGGGAAGCAGTAAAGGACTAAGTGACTCTGCAGTTGAATGTGAACTGGCTGAATTATCTATGATAATGATGGATAGTGACTTTGATCTTTCGAGTGAATCTTGTGATGAGCCTGGGGAGGAAATCGTGACAGAAACTCCTAGTACGAGTGCTTCAGTGTCCCAAGTTATCCCTAGCTCCAAAGGAAAGGAGCCATTAGTGCAGCAAGGGAAGGAATTTGGGAAGGGAATGAAGAGGAGGCGGGTTAGCCCTGGAACAATGGCCCTGCATGACCCAGCCCGCCATGAGTTCCAAGGTGAATCACCTCCCTGCTCTCCCAGCCCCACTTTACTAATTTCTTCCTCCTCTTCAGTGAAAATTTCTCCTGAGTCTTCGTCGTCGGAATCTCCACCAGCACCTACAGTGAAGGCAGGCCTTAGGGGACGAGGTAAATCCCTGACTCATCGTAAAAGTAGAGTAGCATCTAGAGTAAGGGCTGCTAGTGCTACATGGCAACCTAGGGTCAGTCAGAGTGACCTTGAAATAGCCCAATCTGCCTCACAGCCACCCTCCACCCTCACCCACCACGAGAGGGAACCCTGGACGCCTTCGTGTGGATGGAAGGTTCTGATTTCGTCCCTGAACAACTCTAGTTTGACGAGAGTTCCTCAGGGATACAGCCTGCCTTCACTCTTGACGAGGATGCTGAGTGTGTGGACTTCCCTTTGGCCTTCCTCTATGACGAAGTCATGCAGCACATATGTGATGAGACCAACAGGTATGAGTCCCAACATGCTGAAAGTGGTGCAGGTTCAGCAAAAATGCAACAGTGGACCGTGCCTGGAGTGCAGGAGCTGTATGTGTCCTTTGCCGTCATGCTTCTCATGCCACATTCAAAGAAGCATTAGGTGGAAGATTACTGATCCATGGACCCCTTACTACCCTCACCCACCTTCAATAAGTACATGGCCAGAGATCGCTTCTGTAACATCATGGGAAACCTGCACTTCACAAACAATGATGTACCTTCCCAGACTGACCCACTCTGGAAGCTCTGGGAGCTTCTGAACAGAATGAAGGATAAATTTATGTCATTCTTCCACCCATTTCAGAAGGTTGTCATAGACGAATCCTTGGTTCTGTTCAGAGGACGTCTGCGGTTCGTACAGTACATTCCAAGCAAACGTCATCGCTTTGGAATCAGGTTCTTTGTACTGTGCGACTGTAAGACTGGGTACATCCTTGACTTCGTCATCTATTCAGCCAGCACTGTCGATCTGGACAAAACACACCCCCTTGGCTTCTCAGGCTGTGTAGTGAAAGTGCTGCTTGAAATGTAATTTGGTGGGAATCATGTGCTGTATACTGACAACTACTATACAGCACCAAAACTTGGTAAATACCTTTCAGAGCATGGCATCGGCTCCTGTGGCACTGTCAAGAGCAATTGTGCCAACTTCCCCAAATTCCCCGAGGCAGGAAACTCGCAGCAAGGAGACGTGCACCTATGCAAGTCTGAGAAGATGCTGGCAATATGGTGGCATGACAGGAGGGTCGTGCGCATGCTCACCACCGTACACAAGGGGGAACTTAAAGACAGTGGGAAGGTCGACCGTAGGACAGGCGAACCTGTGAGGAAACCTGATCCTGTCATCGACTATAATATCAACATGCGGCTGGTGGACAAGTCCGACACGATGATTGGAGAGATCGTCTGCCTCGGGAAGAATACTAGATGGTACAGGAAAGTTTTTCTGCATCTCATTGACATGATGATGCTGAACGCCTTCAACCTGTACAAGATGAAGGTAAAGTCACCCAAGTCCTTTTCTCTGAGGTTGTTCGCCAGGACTTGTGTTCAGCAGCTGCTTGAGAGGTATAGTAGGGTGAAAGCAACAGCTCCAAGGCACCATTCTGTAAGATTTCCTGACAGACGAGCAGAGGGCGTACATGGATCGGCACAGACTGGTGCAAATGCCTGCCACAACGAAGAGGAAGGCTGCGATCTGCAGGTGCCAGGTGTGTGCACATACCACTAGATGCATCTGAGCACAAACGCACCTCTTGGCAGTGCGCTGAGTGCCAGATTCCCCTCTGTGTAACATGCTTCTTTGTTTACCACAGCCTGAAGCCGTTCTAAAACAGTGCAAGTGGAAAATGTAAATAATGTTTAAATAATGTGTAAATAGAAAGTGAAAGCAATGGATGTAAATACGATTGAACAGTGGAATATAGTTTTATAAGTTACTGCAAGTGACAGTGCATAACATAGTGTAAGTAAAATAGAAGTGTAAATATTGAAAATACAATAGATAATGTAAATAGAAATTAAATAATTAGTAATATAAGAATATGAGTACAAATACTTGAAGTAATGGCAGTGAAAGTGAAACCTTGGCTCTCTACGTAGTTTACTGAAAGAGAAAGTGAATGCCTGTAGTGACAGTAAACTACTACTACTGAAGGAAACATGGATAAATACTGTAGATATATATAAGTGTAATAAAGTAATAGGAATATAAAGTTTGAGTGTTTTTATGAATAATAAATGACAGAATACCAGCTGGGAACGAGGACGGATGGGAAGCTCGTACACGCTCGTAATTTGCATTGCTTTCACAGTGTTTTTTTTTTTTGGAGTATGGATTCCAAACTACTTGAAAATCATAGAACAATGTTTCTAGTGATAATATCAGTCTCTTGTAATCATATTACTGGGTGTCGGAAAGTGTAAAGTGGAGATTTCGTTACCCAACTTCAGAAGTCTCCACAAGTCCTACGGTTGTCGACGAAGGCTCATCAAACATCCCAGGAGAAAGCTGAAGGTATGTGCCATATGCATATATAATTATAATATTCTAGGGCTAATAACTGATTTTTGGTAAAAAATGTAAAAAAGTCAGTCGGAGCGCGAATATCTCCGCGGGACGCGTAAGGAGCGGCGAAATCATCCTCGCGGTGTAGGGGTTAATACCGGCCCAGATGTATGAAGGTGTCGTACTTGGACAGATGGATCAGGATCTGGCTGTATTTAATGATCACACGGTTGTAATATTGGATGGTTGAGTGCCAGGAAAGGTGGTGGTGTGTGGTGGAGTAGCAGGAAAGGTGGTGTTGTATGATGGAGTGGCAGGGCAGGTGGTGATGTGTAGTGGAGTGGCACGGCAGGTGTTGGTGGTGTGTGGTGGAGTAGCAGGGCAGGTGGTGGTGGTGTGTGGTGGAGTAGCAGGGCAGGTGGTGGTGGTGTGTGGTGAAGTGGCACAGCAGGTGGTGGTGGTGTGTGGTGGAGTGGCACGGCAGGTGGTGGTGTTGTGTGGTGGAGTGGCAGGGCAGGTGGTCGTGTTTTGTGGTGGAGTGGCCGGGCAGGTGGTGCTGTTGTGTGGTGGAGCGGCAGGACAGGTGGTGCTGTTGTGTGGTGGAGCGGCAGGGCAGGTGGTGGTGTTTTGTGGTGGAGTGGCAGGGCAGGTGGTGGTGTTTTGTGGTGGTAGTTCCTTTGAAGCGCCAAAAATGAAAAAAAAAATCAAATCGACCACCTTATTTTTAGAGGGTTTAATATAAATCTGTTGATGATTTATACACGTAGCATATGTAGGCCTTTATGACGTATGATTCGTCGTTAATGGATTCCTTGGCAAAAGTTTTCTACCCTAAACAGTTTTGTGTGAGCTGGAGAAAGAAACTAATATATTCGTCCTCCCATGCGAGAGAGAGAGAGAGAGAGAGAGAGAGAGAGAGAGAGAGAGAGAGAGAGGAGGGGGGAATGCGTAAAAGCGTGGGCGTGCACTTTTTTTTTTTTTACGTAGTTTACATATTATTTTTCTTGCATGTGTACAATATACACATGTGTTTCGATCCGCCATGTCGACTGATAAACATAAAGGGTGAGGGAAGGCGATTGGTGCATTTATCATCACTATTTTTACTGGTGCGCAAAATGTCTCTGCACCTCGGTCTCTCACCTTGTCCAGTGGCAGCACAGGTGGTGATAATATGTGCTAATACCATCTGATCCTTTGATTTTATGTAGCAGTTGTCAAAACCGGGGTGGAAATGTTTCTCATTTTATTTTTACCATTCATGGGGCGCTCTGGTGTTTCTCTGAGTAACGTTGTGTAAATCCCTTCGTCAGTGCCAGTGTATGTATATCTGTCTATCATACACTCGTGTGTATATTATGTTACAGGGAATATGTGTAACCATTGATTTCATGAAATCCCTAGGGTAATCGGGATATGAGTTTAAATTAGGATGGGTTAATTAAGGTTTTTTAAGGTTAATTGGGTTAATTTAGGCTGCGGTTAGGTTAGGCTGGGATAATCTAGGTTAAGTTTAGGCTATGTTAGGCTAGGTTAGTTAGGTTAGGTTAGGTTACGTTACGTTACGTTAATTAAGATGAATGCATAACATAATGTAGCTTTCATCTAAATTTACCTAACCTAACCAAACCTCACTAACCAAGCCTAAACTTAACCTAGATTATCCCAGCCTAACTTAACCACAGCCTAAACCTAACCTAACCTAACCCATCCTAATTGAAATTTATTTCATGAATTCACTGTAGTCGCGGTGCGCGACTCTGAGGTTGTTATTATCGTGCCCTGGCAACCTACCATTCAAAAGTGCGTCTCATTTCGTGTATAATATGAGACCCTTGTGATTCGTGTATAATATGTTCGTGTATCTTATGTTCGTGTATAATAATATTCGTATATAATATATTCGTGCATAATAATATGATTCGTGTATAATATGATTCGAAATCGGATAGGTTGCCAGGGTGCGATAATGACAACCTCAGAGTCGTGCGCCGCGACTATAGGGATTTCATGAAATCACTGGTTACACAGATTCCATGTCGCTGTGTGTGTGTGTGTGTGTGTGTGTGTGTGTGTGTGTGATACTCTGTCCATGTGCGTCAGTGTCTGTCTGTGTCTATCTTTCTGTGTATTAAAGTTATAGCGCTGGAATTCTTTACCCACAGGTAGATATCATTTTACCATATCTAAATATGCTCGGCCATGGAGGCCATGGGTCAGTGGTCAAAATCAGTTGAATAAAAAAAAAAATCTTCAAGTGGACTCTTGGTTCCACCCTGGAGGCAATATTAGCAAAGATTATTTATTTTAATTCTGTTGAATTGGCCACTGAACACTGAATGTATTATATGAAATTAGTCACATGACCTGGCTGGATACTACTTCCATAAATTCATGGAAAAAAATTTCCACTGTAAAATATTTCATTTGAATTAATGGGCTGTTATACTGACTCAGCAGCTGAGAGAGAGAGAGAGAGAGAGAGAGAGAGAGAGAGAATTATGGTGGAAGACAGTGGTACATTAGATATAAGGCAGGATTGAAGGAAAGGAATTAGGAATACATAAAGAAATCATGAGGTTAGAGGCAGGATTTGTGATGACGGGAGAGTGTAATGGATGCAGGACGGGAGGGAGGGCGGGAGGTAGGGAGGTGGACTCAAAAAAAGAAAAAACTTTCAGTTAAAGACCATATGAATGAGAGGCTGTCAGTTTATTGTTTCAGCTCAAGACTTACCTCATCCATGTACCTTCATGTCACATCAACCCCCTCCACAAAGAAATGAAAAGGAACAACTGCCCTATACTACGCTACATGGAACATCCGTGCAACACTCCACCCTAACTCCACACACCCCACACGTCACAAACACATTCATAAGCACATGGTTATCACACCCATTAAAACCTCCAACCAAATAGCATCTACCTACTCTCTCCCTCCCTCCCCCTACCTACTCTCTCTCTCTCCCTCCCTCCCCTTACCTACTCTGTCTCTCCCCCTCCCTCCCCTTACCTACTCTCTCTCTCTGTTCACGAACCTCCACCAGACACACATCCAGAGAGACACGAGTACATCTAGCCAGACTGCCATCCAGTTTGTACGGTGACGTCATTAGGGTATCGCCTCATTAAGGCTTAGCGCTTAGTGAACTGATCTCTTTGCCTCTCTCCCCTATCCTCTCTGCTTTTCTTCCTGTAGGCTACGCCCTTCTATGACGCAAGCGTGGGAAGGCCTTCAGGTGTTTTCATATTGTAAACTTTTCTCTTTCTGTTAGTCACAAGCCTCGATCTGTATCAGTGTTATCCCTGTGCTGCATCTCAAGTGTTATCTCTGATCGTCCCAGAGAATTCCTCTAGACTCTGACATACGACTGCAGGATTTCTCTTCACGTCCTGCTACTGCCTTGGGTCAGACATTCCCTTACTTTCACATTTAATCGTGTACAAGTTTAACATAAGAAAGCTTTAATGACGCAGTTCATAATTTTTTGTTGCTTTTTTCGACTAAATTACATGAATCGTGCATAAGTAAGACATGTGAAGGAGTGAGGCAGGGAGCTGTGGAAGAGTGCAGTTAAAGCAGAGGGTAGATGGTCGTGAGGACTGGCAGGACTTTGGCAATGAGTGAGTGGAACTCATGTAACCTCGCCTGGCTAATTGGCTGGTGGGCTACTAGTCTTACCTGACAGTTAACCTGCCCTAGCTATTGACTTTAGCTGTACTGACTGACAGTTTACCTGTTGTTCGTGATGCTGACGTTTGTACTTTGATATCATTCTTTGTCTTGCAGTTGTCTAGTTGTGTCATCGGGTTGTGGTGACCGAACTTCCCACCAGCTGTACATACCACGATACACGAGTGTGGATGTTGGAACCAGTAGCCCCAGAATTATCCGTTGACCCATGTCCTTAAAGAGATAAAATGCTTGCTCTAAACCTCCTCAACCAATGATAAAACTGACTACGATGTGCGTGTGTGTCTGAGGAGGTACTTGGTAGTTAATGGATATGTTCCTACTCACCCCACTACGTATCATCTGTGTTCGGGTATCCGCATCACCAAGGTAATTCCAAGATTCCTCTCTTCTCCCGGATAAGTTTCATTGTTTTACCCAAAGTGTAAATTTTTTCCATGGCGTCCAAGATATCACTTCAAACATTTTTCTTCCCCACCCTCTCACTCTTGTTACACTTTTTGAACGTTTTCTTTCATGATTATCAACCGTTCCTCCTGGTTAGTTTTTGACATCACTTTTCGAATGTTTTCCTCTTCAAGTTTGTATGGGGCAGTCTGACAAACAGTTACCTTATATCTTTCTACTGTTGGTACCATGAGAATGGACTTCTTTACACAATTCAATTGGTTTTATTAGCAGACTGTTTCTGTATTTTATTTAAACGCTAAGTTGTTATCGTATCCTCGGTCTTCCATTTTTCATTGATATCTCAGTTCACAAATTCTTCCGCTACCTTTGGCCTCTACTACACGATGACATCATTCATGTATTATTCGTGACATCATACAAATATTTTTTTATCTCGGAATTACTGTTTTAATTGGAGGATATAAGTACTTCCTTTAATAAGCTTTTTATTGCAAGAGGTGTCCCCTAAGCTGCATAAAGCCTCTGGTGGTAGTAAGAATAAAGTAAAAAAAAGACATATTGAAGTGAAATTATTTTATCGACGAACCCTAAAATTGTTAGTGCGTTGTTGAACATCATTCCACCACAGGCTAGACTCTTCTTTTTGCATGGTTTACCCACTCTTGGGTATCAGGGTATCAGTTAGCCTAATTGTCTCATCTTTATGTAAAAGTTCTCATTCTTGGTATAAGTTCTTCCTTTGTGTATTTGGAATTTTTCAGTATTAACGGATTAAATTTCCTTATTTATTGTGCCTGTTTGAAGATATGGTTGTTGCTTGGTTTAGATGTTCTGTTATAAGTGTTTAGTTAAATTTGTATATATTTACTTGTAGTTCTTTGTGCTGCAAATATATCAATGTATATTATCGTATGCATTATATACCACAGTATGCACTGTTCATAAATAAATTGTTGTACAGAAGTGGTGTATACGCTTTTTGTGTCTCCATTGTTTCTCGGGAATTATGGGTACTGCTTCCCGCTCTTTGGTTCGACTTGAGTGATGTCTGGGACAGTCTTAGGTCGGTGCTGGTAAGTGACTGTTCGGATTCGGAGAGCACCCATTTCTCACTATTTCACCAGTCATCATTTGGGAGGCAACGTTGTGAGTACTTTATTCATGATGATTCTTATGCACTCTTATTTTCATTTCATATTGTGATCTGTTGCAACAGATATTAGTTTATGTGAATGTGTTCCTTAGCCCCAGCTGTGTTACGACACTGTCTTGTTATAACTTGTCCACTTCGTATGTTAGTCATTATGTTTCATGTGATTATGACCTTGGTGTATTGAGCTGTAATATAAACCTTTGTTCTCAGGTCGAAACCCACTATCTTATTAAATACATGGTTTTATGAGATGCTGCTTTGATTGACTGGTGATCCACTTTGCGTTTTAGCTCAGTCTCAGATGGCCATCCTTCCCTCCTTCTCAGCACCCTACTCTACCCCATTACACATACGCTTTCATATAGTCGTTCACAGGATTTGATGGAAAGTTTTATAATACTTATTGTTATAATGTCATTACAGTAACTAATATGCAAAATCCTACAACGACTACTCACCCACCCATCTCATTTCTTGCTTCCCCATCTGTGACTGTCATCTTAAGCTTACCTACCAAGACCCACTATCACCATCAGGGTATGGCACCTACTCACACACTATGGCTTGTTCTGTTTATAGCTCTCACCCCTCAAGCCGCCAGTCTGTTCGCCATCCATCGTAATGACGCCATTGTTCTCCACCCTGGTGCTACTATCTCCAGTCCTCAGTCCCCTCCACTCGTTCCTCCTACACAAGCATTCTGAACCCTTTTTCAGACAGCTGAGACTTATCCTAAAATGCCTAACACCGCTGCCGGACTGCCGCTGAAACTTATGATTATTGCCATAACCTTGACGCTGGTGAGGTGGTGGTGGGGGTGACAGCCGGACTGAAGTTTACCTCTGTGGCCGCTGCTGTGTTCTTACTAACTGCATGGAGGCAATTGTGGAGGGTGATGAAGTGTTGGTGATCTTGATAAGGTGATGACGGTGACCCAGCTTAATTTTACCCATGTTACTGTATCAAAATGTCTTGCTACTCATTCCTTGCCTCTTACAGCCAGCGTGGTGGCAGTATTGAGTAGTTGCGTGGGCGTGAATGGGTACAGTGTTGTTACGATGCTACAGTGCACTGGTCATAACTATGACTCACAATTTATTTGAGGAAAGAGATGGCAGTACGATTTTTTTTAAAGATAGAATAATGACAATTTAGTGTGGTATGAGTATGTGAGGGATAAATGGAGAACTGTGTAGTTCTGATTTGTTGGAAAAAAGTTATATATTGTATTAGCCATATTAATTTGCATTCCTGACCCCTTTGTGTCATTTGCTTAATTAAAATCCGCTGATATAACTACTGAATGAAAATTGTGGATTGTTCTGTGAAAAATGCTTATACAATTTTAATTTGCCTGCCGAGCCACTAATAATGTTTATGATAAAAAAAAAAAAAAAATCAACCACTATCGGATGGTTAGCGAAAACTGTGCATACTGCTGAAGCAACGGTGGTTCAGTGGTTATCTCATTCACCTCGTGCTGAGCGGTGCCCTGAGACTGAGTTCGAACCAAATTAATGAGAGTGCTGGTAATATGTTCCTGCATATGCCAACATTATGTGCTCACCCTGTCAGCTCATACCCAAAATTCGTCCCGTACAGGCCGATATATTTATACACAGCCATTGCAACATTTCACATTTTTTCTTGCACTGCTGTGATGAGACCCTCCATAACATACTTGGCCACCATGAGGACTGGTTCACTTTTGCTGTCCCTGTCCCTCTGAGGAGATGATCCGGTGCAGGAGCGCCTCATACACACTGATGCAGATACAGATACACAGCTCTGCAGTTATCCTTTTCACTCTCACCGTCCTTACCAGTCGTTCTTAACTCCCTCTCACCCATCTAACTCAACCCCCATTCCGTTCCTCACCCTTGTTCCTTTCCTCCCCTTCCAACCACTCTCCTTTCTTATTCGCTACTTCACCCTTGTTCCTTTCCTCCTTTTCTCACCCTTTTCCCTTCTTTCTTGATCCATTTTTATTTCTTTCATCTTCCCTTCCCACTGTCTCCTCCCTCACCGTTTTTCCTTTCCTCCAACCAACCCACACCCCCACCTCGTACCTTCCCCAAGCAATACCGTGGCCTGGGTTGGCCAGCCCAGTGGGTGTTGTATTGAGGGCGATTTACCTCCCCTTCCCCCACCATTACCTGTGAATATTCTCTCTCTCTCTCTCTCTCTCTCTCTCTCTCTCTCTCTCTCCTTAAATAACACCAGTAAAGTTAGGCTTCACGGTTTTCCCATGTCTCCCTTCCTTTGCTCCAGCTGCTGTTTATTTCCATCTCCCACATTTTCCATCCATGGCGCCCTGGCCGCCAACTCCCATCGCAAAACCAGCACAAGCGGAGGAAAAATGTCAAGAGGCGAGGGTGGCGGCAGAAATGGCTGTTTTTATATTGTTTCATTTTATTTGGCTTATCTTACATGAAACCTTGTATGAAAAGGAAAATTGCTCTGCCTTAACTTGCTTAAGCTATAGTAATCCTGCATCTTATTACTCTTCTCCACACCTGTAACACTAACTTGTGGTTTAGGGAAGAAAAAAAAAAACTAAGGCCTATTTCCTGAATGCATGTTCATTAAAAAAAAAATGTAGGGAAAAAGGAAACCAAAAACGAGACCCGATCAGTTATAGATGACTGGACACATTGTTTTTACATAACATGTAGGGCATAGGCAGTGACATAGACAGACTGAGGAAATATTGACCAGTTGTTTATATGAAAAACTGAGAGTTGTGAATAGTTTATACATAGAGAGTTTGAAAGATGAGATTGTAGCTAGACGTGTGCTGGATGCGCGATGTCACTGGGAAGAATGCAACCCAACAATTCAGAAGAGCTGATCCGCGTAGTGTCTCTTATTGGCGAACTTACGTCCCTTGCATCATACCCCCGCTTGCTGTCCATTACTTTCCCAGTGAACCTCGTCCATCACTTCTCTTTATGCGTATCTCTCACATCTCTCTAATGCTCACCTTTCTTTTGTTAACATCAAACTTTTATCCACACCACCCGGTTCTCATATTTTTTGTGCTCTTTTTCCAAGTAGTGAATATTACCCAATTCATGTACTAGTGGAAAAAAGTTGGGGTGATATTGATGATGATGATGATGATCCACATGCAAGGCAATTCTTTTTTCCTCTCCCAGCTCCTATCCTCCCCTCCACTTATTTTTCCCCTACCCTTCCATTTCCTTCCCCTTCTCCAACGCTGCCATCATCTTCTTTTATCCCCATATCCTTGTTTCCTTGCCTTCCCATTTCCTTGCTTTTCCATTTTATTCCCTTTCCCTTACCCTGCACCCCTCTTCTCTCTCCTCGTTTCCTCTCTCATGCTCTTTGTCATCCCGTCCTGCTACGTGTTCCTATCCTTGCATTCCCTTTCCCTGCCTTTTCCCCACCAGTTTATCTCACCATGCTTCACTTACACTTCCTGTATACCTCAACCGCCAGTCATCATTATTCGTCCTCACGTGTTGATAGTCTTACACCCATAGCACACACCCAGCCTGGCACCCTGGCATACACTCTTACCTTCCCTGCCTTCTTTCGCACCCAAATTGATATACTCACTGCAGTTCACTTCCATCCACCTGTTTCTTGTATTTCAACCTTGATTCACAATCACCTTCATTATCAGCTTCAGTCTTCCTGCATCTCCCCTTCTTCGTTACCAAACCCTATCCTCACCTTTGGGCCTTGTCTTAACTACTATCTTACTTTCATGTGCGCTCTCTGAGTGTTGTGGCCAAGGACTGGTGGCAGAGTGAGAGTGGTGGCAGAGCGAAGGTGTTGAAGTTTACAGTGAAGTACATTGGCGTGAGAATAAACACCGATGATTCTTTTTCACTTGCGTTACTTCATCTCTTCCTTACCTTGTCTTACTTCATCCTTTTAGTTTGTTTTACTATACTTACCTTTCATAGGCCCTTCACTTTCGCCTTTCGTCCCTCTTGTCACACAAATATTCACTCATTCAGTTTCGTATCTTTCTCTTTTACTGCTTTTTCTTTCCCTCTTTTTCTCTCGCCAATCGGTAACTTCTTCCAATTCCATCTCACCCTCTGTCCACCCCACCTATGCATCAGCCCACCTCTCCTCATCATCATCCCATCTCATTGTCATCTCACTTCACCTCACCCCTGCTTTGATCACCCGAGAGTCAACATACCGTCTGCATATTGCCTTCTGTCCTCGTTCCACACCCGGCCAACAGGTCATCACCTTCACCTCCACTCTCATAGTTCTTTCGGGCTCACATCTTTCACAGTATCACTGATTGGCCAAACAGGTCTGTACATCACATGCAAGATCATTGACTTCTAAATGATGTGTTCTTTCCCTTGTGACTGTATTTCATGCTACTTATTCTAATTTCTTTTCTTCACCTCATCTCGTCACAGACTCTTCATAGTAATTCTCTTGTGTTGTTCCTTTCTTATTCATGACCCTCACTCCTGCTTCTCATTCTTCCCACTCTCTGCACCAGCGCTGTCATTACCCCGTGTTTACTCTCTTCTTGTTCTTGCTTGCTTTTTCATCCTAGAACGGCATTCTCCTCGTATGTTTCCTCTTCCCTTGACTTTACCGCTTTGAGGTTTTCTGTATTCACTTACCTCAGACTGGCATGAATTAATTTTTCATCAGCCTTCCTCTACTGCCTACCAAGGAATGGGGTGGGAGGATCTAGAAATAGAAATAGGGATCACCAAAGTAGGAAAATTATCAGCAGAGTGCCAAGTGAAATGGACTAAGCATTCGTTTTCACGCAAAATCTATTTTCCCAAGTTGGTTATCGTCAGCTTCAGATTTTAACATTACTATGAAATGAAAGTTGCTATCACATTGACTGGAATGGTGAGAATGAGGAAAGGAAGAGGGGGGTGAGAGGGAGGTAGGGGTGCAGGGGATTGGGAGGAGGAGGGAAGAGCGAGAGAAGAGAGAGGGGAGAAGAAGGGGTGAAAAAGAAATGGAGAAGTAGGCTGATAGGAAGAGAGATCGAGAGTGGGGGCACAGTGGAAGACAGGAGTAAATAAGAGAGGGTGGAGGAAAACGTTACAATGATGATGTGAAGATAAGATAGCAAGAAATAGGAAGGAGAGAATAATGGATTTGGAGGGAGGCAAAAGTGGGGTGTCTGTGATGCCTTTCTCTTTCCAATATCTCATTATCTCTTTTCTTTCTCTCCTTTCCAGCGTAGTTTTTGGCTTTTTTCCCTTTCGTTCTCCAATATTTCACTCGCTCTCCATTCACGCGTGTTCTTCAGTCTCAGTCCTTGTTTTCCTCTGCGCCCTCCCTCTCCTCCGTCTCCCTCTCTCCCTCTATGAGTCTGTAAACTTTCATCTCCCTGCTTGGCCATTCTCACAAAGATTTAAATTAAGTGCAGGGGACAGAGTGAAGAAAAGGGAAAAAAATGTGAGGAGTGCAGAAAAGAAAGTGAGAGATAGTGAGGGAATTACGAGAAGAGCTGAGAGAGTAAGAAAAAGAGAAAAAGAGTGAAAGACATAGTGAGGAACGAGGAAAAGGAAAGAGAAGTTCAGATATGGTGGACAATAAGGGTGGGGGAGCAGGAGCAGGAATATGGGGTGGGAGGAAGGTCAGGCAGCGTGAGGCATACAGTTAAGTCAACATTTGGTTATGCTTAACGATCGGATGGTTGTGATGCTGGATGATTGAGTGGCAGGGCAGGTGGTGGTGTTGTGTGGTGGAGTGGCAGGGCAGGTGGTGGTGTTGTGTGGTGGAGTGGCAGGGCAGGTGATGGTGGTGTGTTGTGGAGTGTCAGGGCAGGTGGTGGTGTTGTTTGGTGGAGTGGCAGGCAGGTGGTGGTGTTGTGTGGTGGAGTGGCAGGGCAGGTGGTGGTGTTGTGTGGTGGAGTGGCAGGGCAGGTGGTGGTGTTGTGTGGTGGAGTGGCAGGGCAGGTGGTGGTGTTGTGTGGTGGAGTGGTAGGGCAGGTGGTGGTGTTGTGTGGTGGAGTGGCAGGGCAGGTGGTGGTGTTGTTTGGTGGAGTGGCAGGGCAGGTGGTGGTGTTGTGTGGTGGAGTGGCAGGGCAGGTGGTGGTGTTGTGTGGTGGAGTGGCAGGGCAGGTGGTGGTGTTGTGTGGTGGAGTGGCAGGGCAGGTGGTGGTGTTGTTTGGTGGAGTGTCAGGACTCATGGTGGTGTGTGCTGGTATATCCAATGAAGTCATTTAACACGCCCAAGAATAGGGTTTATATTTCAATTCTCCCTCCTGTTATTAGAGTTTGGTGGAAGTAGTAGCCTTCACTGTGACTGGAATGGTGAGAATGAGGATAGGAAGAGGGGGTGAGAGAGGGACGTGGGAGTACAGGGGATTGATTGGGAGGAGGAGGAGGAGGAGGGAAGAGAGAGAAAAGAGACTGGAGGAGGAGTGAAAAAGAAATGGAGAAGCAGGCTGATAGGTAGAGAGACCGTGAGTGTGGGTACAGTGGAGGATACGAGTAGATAACAGAGGGTGGAGGAAAACGTCATAATGATGATGTGAAGATAAACTAGCAAGAAATAGGAAGGAGACTATAATGGATTTGGAGGGAGGCAAGTGGAGTGTCTGTGATGACTTTCTTTTTCCAATATCTCATCCTCTCTTCTCTTTCTCTCCATTCCAGCATCAGTTTTTGGCTTTGTTCCCTTTCGTCCTCCACCATTACACTCACTCTTCATCCTCGCATGTACTTTAGTCGTCCTCTGCGTTCTCCTCCTCCTCCGTCTCCCTCTCTCCCTCAATGAGTCTGTAAACTTTCATCTCCTTGCTTGGCCATTCACTATCTATCTATCTATTGCCAGACCCCTCAATCCCGTTCAGGGTGGCCACAAACAAATCGCCTCCACGTCGCCCTGTCCCCCGCCATTTCACTGCCCCGCTCCCAACTCACACACCCCTCTCTCATATACCTCTCCACCCCATCCCTTCATCTCATCCTCGGCCTCCCCCTCCCTCTTCCCCCCTCCACCTCACTCACATACACTCTCTTCGTCAGTCTTTCACCCTCCATTCACGCGAAGATTTAAATTAAGTGCAGGGGACAGAGTGAAGAAAAGGGAAAAAATGTGAGGAGTGCAGAAAAGAAGGTGAGAGATAGTGAGGGAATTACGAGAAGAGCTGAGAGAGTAAGAAAAAGAGAAAAAGAGTGAAAGACATAGTGAGGAACGAGGAAAAGGAAAGAGAAGTTCAGATGTGGTGGACAGTAAGGGTAGGGGAGCAGGAGCAGGAATATGGGGTGGGAGGAAGGTCAGGCAACGTGAGGCATACAGTTAAATCAACATTTGGTTATGCTTAACGATCAGATGGTTGTGATGCTGGATGGTTGAGTGACAGGGCAGGTGGTGGTGTTGTGTGGTGGAGTGGCAGGGCAGGTGGTGGTGTTGTGTGGTGGAGTGGCAGGGCAGGTGGTGGTGGTGTGTGGTGGAGTGGCAGGGCAGGTGGTGGTGTTGTGTGGTGGAGTGGCAGGGCAGGTGGTGGTGGTGTGTGGTGGAGTGGCAGGGCAGGTGATGGTGGTGTGTGGTGGAGTGGCAGAGCAGGTAGTGGTGCTGTGAGGTGGAGTGTCAGGGCAGGTGGTGGTGCTGTGTGGTGGAGTGGCAGGGCAGGTGGTGGTGGTGTGTGGTGGAGTGGCAGGGCAGGTGATGGTGGTGTGACAGGGCAGGTGGTGGTGGTGTTTGGTGGAGTGGCAGGACTAATGGTGGTGTGTGCTGGTATATCCAATGAAGCCATTTAACACGCCCAAGAATAGGATTTATATTTCAATTCTCCCTCCTGTTATTAAAGTTTGGTGGAAGTAGTTTCTTTATTGAACTTATCCCATAGTTGCTGATGGCCTTGTCGAATCCCATTGCCACGAATTCACTGAATAATATTTTGCACCCTAAAACGTAACCCGTCGGTGATAACTGAGCATGACGTATCCTCTCAGCCGTTAGAGAGAGAGAGAGAGAGAGAGAGAGAGAGAGAGAGAGATTATGGGGGTGTTGGGGTCGCACAAGGAAGGGAGAAGAAAAGGAATGAAAGGTTGGTAAGTCAGGGAGGGAGGGTTAGAATTCCCAATGTAACTAACCAAGAAAAAACTGCCACTCTTCACCAGATTATTTAATTTTCGACATCAAAGTCGGTCAACTAAACTCCGTTCATTTTATATGCCCTCTTTGTCACTAAAAGGAAGGGAGAAATTATAACATTATTTTACTCCCTGCTACAAGGAAGAGAGGCTGTAATGTAGTCAAATACAATAAAACAGGTGATGGTCTGAGTCTACCATCTCGGTTTGGGGACGGTTATTATTCTTTCTTTCCTTAAATATCGATAAGCTTTATTTTACATCCATTCCATGTATTTGTCCACAAAACAAAAATAAACAGTGTTATGAGAAACATGTAACGATTCTTCATTAAGAAGTATTAGCACGACACGGCTGAAGATCGTAACTTATGATCACAAAATAACAAACTCACGTGTGTCTGCTGCCCCGGTGGCAAAGTACATGGAAAACCGTTGCACAGAAAAACGGACAGTGCCTAGAATGAAGTATTTCCTGATGTGTAGAGGAATACCCGGTTCAGGGTACACCATTGGCGTGTTCTTTTGACTTTTTGTACGGTATTTTGGAGCCCTCGGCATCGTCGGATTTCGGCCGGCGGTCTCGTCTCTGCACGATTTCGGCTTTAAACACTGTACAATTTTCATTTGAAAAACTCTGCAGATTTTCTTCAGCATTTTGGAGATTGTTTTCAAATCAAAGGTGCAGCTAGAGACGTGTAAATATGTGATGAATGCTGTCACACCCGGTGTGCTTTCACGGCTTCTATAGTAACGTTTTCCTGCATTTATCGCATTAAAGCATATCTAGGAAATTAGTATAACTACTAATGAATAATATCATTAAGAACTTACGTACGGTATATCAATAAATATCATGGGAGTGATTTTTAAAGATATGTTACTTCTGTGGTCTCCGCACGAGTAGCCCGACTTCTATATTGAACTAGCTGGCGATCAATGGCATCTCTTGAGTTAGTGACGGTGGGAATTTCTGGGAAGTTCAGGAAGAAACAGAGTTATAATTAGGGAATGAGAGTAGGGATAGTTGAGTTAGCGATATAGGAGGGATGGCAGGAGGGAATGTGATTAAGTGGTATGAGTAAATAAAGGTACCGTACTTTTCAGTCTTGGGTACGCAGAGTATTAAATAAAACTTAGTTGGTCGATAATAGTCAATAGTATTGATGATTTTCTCTTTTCTTTGCTCTTTTCGAAGATAGATTAATTTAGTTTGTAAACGTTTTTAAGTGTTAAGTTTGATGGCCGTATAGAAGTCTGCCACTCTGAGTTAGTAAAAAGTTTGTTTTCCAGCATAAGATATTTCCCAGTAGATGAGCTAAAGTGACACATCCGCTAAGCTGTTGTAGGGCTGTGTGTGTCTGTGTTGTGTTGTGTTGTGTTGTGTGTTTAGGTTTATCCCTGTGGCACTAACAATAAAGCCAGGCCCCGGCAGTGTCCCAGTTCTATTGTTTAATCCTTCCCCTGTGTGACCCAGGTCCCTCGGTAGCAGTCACACTAATATGCCCTCCCTCCCACACCACCACTCTTGTCTGCCCTCCCTCCCACACCACCACTCTTGTCTGCCCTCCCTCCCACACCACCACTCTTGTCTGCCCTCCCTCCCACACCACCACTCTTGTCTGCCCTCCCTCCGACACCACCACTCTTGTCTGCCCTCCCTCCCACACCACCACTCTTGTCTGCCCTCCCTCCCACACCACCACTCTTGTCTGCCCTCCCTCCCACACCACCACTCTTGTCTGCCCTCCCTCCCACACCACCACTCTTGTCTGCCCTCCCTCCCACACCACCACTCTTGTCTGCCCTCCCTCCCACACCACCATTCTTGTCTGCCCTCCCTCCCACACCACCATTCTTGTCTGCCCTCCCTCCCACACCACCACTCTTGTCAGCCATCCCCCCCACACCACCACTCTTGTCTGCCCTCCCTCCCACATCACCACTCTTGTCTGCCCTCCCTCCCACACCACCAATCTTGTCTGCCCTCCCTCCCACACAACCACTCTTGTCTGCCCTTCCTCCAACATAATAACACTTGCCTGCCGTCTTTCCCGTACAGCTACACTTGTATGCCCTCCCCCCCACGCTGTGTATGTTACCTGTGTATCTCACACACCCTAGTCATCAGTAATGCCTGCTTGACCTAAACTTTGAAGCATGTTTTATTGCTGAACTTTGTAGGAAACAATGAAGCTTAATTAACTAGACTTTTTTTTTAATTTGGAAGCTGGTGTCACTTTCATGTTGCTACTGTATCATAAAAGTTTGACTGAAGTTGCCAGAACTTCGTTCATCGTGCGTGCACCCCCCCCCCTCTCTCTCTCTCTCTCTCTCTCTCTCACACACACACACACACACACACACACACACACACACACACACACACACACACACACACACACACACACACACACACAGAGTGCTGCCAGTATGTTTGAACTGGTCAGTGAGAGCGAGGCAGGAGTGGTGGTGTGGTGGTGGGAGTGAGACACGAGTGCTGATATGGTGGTGAGGGTAAGGCAGGAGTGGTGATGTGGTGGTGAGAGTGAGGTAGGAGTGGTGATATGAGTAATGCTGGAGTGGACATGTAAGTGAGGCTGGAGTGGTGATCTGGTGGTAATATTGAGACAGAGTGGTGATGTGAGATAAGAGTGAGACAGGAGTGGTTGGGTGGTGGTGAAAGTGAGGCAGGACTGGTGGCGTGATGGTGCAAGTAAGGCAAAGGTGGTGGCGTGGTGGTGAAAGTGGGGCAGTAGTTGTGGTATGAGTGAGGCGGGAGTGGTGGTGTGGTTGTATAAGTGAGGCGGGAGTGATAATGTGGTGGTGAGAGTAAGGCAGGAGTGATGATGTGGTGGTGAGAGTGGGGCAGTGCTGGTGACGTGGCGGTAAGTGAGGCAGGAGGCGTGGCGTGGTGGTGAGAGTGAGGCAGGAGTGGTGATGTGGTGGTTAGAATGAGACAAGATTGGTAATGTGCTGGTGAGAGTTGAATAGTGCTGGTGACGTGGTGGTAAGTGAGGCAGGAGTGGTGGTGAGAGTGAGGTAGGAGGCATTTTTCTCATAATGCCTCACGTCATACCCATTCTTCCCTGCCTCACCTGAGCCTCCTCGCATTGCATCCGGCGTGTGATTTCACTTACTGGAAATATTCTTTGGATTGGTTGTTGACAGATTTTTTTTTTTTTTTTAATAATAGCCTATTGATCCTCTTGACCTTCCTCTCTGTCTTTCGTGACTTTAACCTCGTCTATCTGTTTAATGCTTTCTATCTCTATTTTTCTGTTTTATAGTTTTTCTCTGCTTCTCTTTCCTCCTTTTAATCTACTTTATCACCTTATTTTCTTATGGTGACTAAAGTCTCCTCTCGATGGTTAGTACTTCCCTTTTCTGCTTTTCTCTCATACTTTTTCTCTCCTTCTCCTTCCTCCTTGTCATATACTTTATCATCTTATTCATTTGCTGTCTTATGCTCTCTCCTCGAGGCTGATTTATACTCCTCTCTTATCATTCATTCTCTCTTCTTTCATTCTTTTTCTCCCCTTGATTGATATATCTTTCTGTGAGGTTTTTCGCCCTCACAGCTGTGTGTGTTTGTCTTCTATTTATATCTTGACTGATGTATACTCCGCTCAGTTCATTATTTTTGCCTATTCTTCAGTCTGCTATCTTTCACTCTTTTTCTTCCCTTGTTGCTGGGTTATCATTCTCACTTTATTCCTTCCTTAGTTCTCTCTCATGGTTGTCCTCTTATCTTCCCTGTATTGCTGCCTCATTTTTCTCCTTCTTCCACTATCAATTTCCACTGTTGTTTTATGCCACCTAACCATATTTGTGTCTACTTTCTTTTATCCTTTTTTTTTTCGCCATTGGTTTTTCTCTTGATTTAGTCCTTGTTTTCTTTCCGTTCCGTTCACCTCTTGCTTATCCAATAGCTTCGCGTCTCGTCTCCATTCTAAGCATGTTTGTTTCTCGTATCAACAGCGCAAGAACACCCACCACGTGATTTTTTTCCCCAAAATACAAAGCTATATCCAAAGCAAAATTTGCCATTTAAAGTTCATTCCCTTTCATTTTTCGTCCAGAATTTTTTAACTCATATATTTAACATCCCATCTTCTTCACACTCCCATCTCTATAAAGGAATTTCTTCCTTTTGTTTGCAGTAAGCCATTGAAACATCTGTCTATCTATCTATCTATCTATTGCCAGACGCCTCAATCCCGTACGGGGTGGCCACAAACAAATCGTCTTCACGTCGCCCTGTCCCCTGCCATTTCACTGCCCTGCTCCCAACTCACCCCCCTCTCTCATATACCTCTCCACTTCATCCCTCCACCTCATCCTTGGCCTCCCCCTCCCTTTTCCCCCCTCCACCTCACTCACATACACTCTCCTCGCTAGTCTCTCACCCTCCATCCTCTCCACATGGCCAAACCACCTCACTGCGTTCCGCCTAACGCTTCCTATCACATCCACATCCACACCACAACGCTCCTTTATATCCCCATTTGTATGCCTGTCTCTCCATGTGCCTCCACAGGCTCCTCTTAAATAACTCATTTCCACTGCTCTCACTCTTGACTTGTGTCCTTCCAGCAACGTCCAAGCTTCACTTCCATACGTTCGAGTTGGTATCACAATACTGTCATGTATTAACTTTTTCACTTCCATGCTCACTTCCCTGTTTCTTATCACTGTTTTCAAGGAACTAGCAACCTTTCTTCCTTGTTATACCCTTTCAAGCACTTCACCCTCCAAACTTCCATCCTTACTCATCACACTACTCAAGTACTTAAACGTACTCACATTTTTCGTTTCCTCACCATCCAACCTCACTGTACATTCACTGACTTCACCTCTCTCAAAGACCATCACTTTACTCTTCCCTACATTCACCTTTAGATTCCGTTTCTTAGACACTTTCCCTAACTCATCTGTCACGAATCAAATTCACGACATTTCCCTTTTGTGAAAAACACGAACTATTAGTGGAAAACTCACTGTGTATCGCTCAGTTAACCGTTTCTCTCTCCACTTCGGTGGTATACTTTTCAAAACATTCGTCACTGTTTCAAAAGTGACCGATCTAATGCACGTCACTAAGTGCTCTACTGAGCGATACTATTGTTTCTTTATTGTTCGCCCCTGCTTGCCTCAACCGTTAGCCACGCCTTCTTCCGGTGGTCTGTGCGTTCTACCACATGCATCGTTTGAATAGTCAGTCCAGTGTTTGCTTTGACGGAGAAAGGTTCTGTGATCCAGCAGTGAGAAGTCAGCCCAGGCTCTACTAGACTACAGTTTCCCAGACTCCCACCCTTGATTTGGGTGATACACAGCATTCATTGACCAGTATTTCTTTTCGTTTTCCTAGTCTTAAGAGTTTAATTAAGGTGTTTTTCCTAGGCGTAAGAATTTAGCTTTTGAGTGAGTGAGTGAGTGCGATCTCATTAATTTGATTTTGAAATGTAACGTTAAATTTATTTTGTAATCAATAAATTTAACAGTTCTTTTTCTTGAGCTTAATGTAATGTAAACTTGTGTTTCATTTTTCCGCAATTAAGCTTATTTCTTTTATAGCTCCTAGCTTGCATAAACGTTTGCCATTCATAACTGGTACTTAGGCCAGTCTTGTGTATTAAGCTTAAAATCAGTTGTGCCTCCTAGGAGTTAAGCATCAGCAAGAACCTGATACTGTTATTAGTATTAGTTATTTATTGTCAGGGGTGAAGAAACTTTCTCCAGAGGCTACAGTACAAATAAACAGCAATTGAGTGATTAGTCTCTGCTGTGTACTGTCGAGAAAGTTTATAAATTCTCGTTCTTAGAGAATCGTGCGAAGCAAGTCAGCGTAAAGTAATCGTTGCTTGATTTAGTAAGACAATCATTGTCCCTGCTCTTCAATATTATTGAATATTATTATCATTTAAAAAATATAAGCTTTATATTTTAAAAACCCCGTGACATCATTCACCAAGCCTTGCAGCTCCCCTTCGTCTTCACTCAACAACAAAGTATCATCTGCAAACAACAGTACAGGGAGTTTCCAAACACTACCCTCTCTCACCAGGGCCACTCCAACATCCACTGCCCTGCCTTGTACCTCTTTTATTACCTCATCAATGTACAGATTGAACAACCATGAAGACATGGCACATCCCTGTTTCAACCCAACCTTCAAAGAGAAAAATTCACTCAGTTCACCATCCACACGCACTGCAGCCTTAGCACCATCATACATACTCTTCACAGCATTCAGCAACTTCCCATCTACTCCATATATTCTTAACACTTTCCACAGTCCTTGTCTATCCACCCTGTCATATGCTTTCTCCAAATCCATGAAAGCCGCATACAACTTCTTTCCCTTCTCTAGAAACTTTTCCACTAAAGATCTAAGAATGAATATCTGATCTACACAACCTCTTCCCTTGCTTAAACTTCCCTGTTCTTCTCCAACTAATTCCTCTGTTCTTTCCCTAACTCTGTCAATAAGTATTCTACCATACACTTTTCCTATTACACTAAGAAGACAAATGCCCCTATGATTACCACCCACTTCTTTTTCTCCTTTTCCTTTGTACAAGGGAATAATTATACCTGACTTCCAATCCTCCGGGACTCTACCTTCCTCCCAGGCCAATTTGCACATCTTCCACATCCATTCTTCTACTATCTCTCCCCCATGCTTCAGCATTTCACCACACACTCCATCAATTCCTGAGGCTTTCCCCAAGTTGACTTTCTTCATTGCTTCCACAACTTTTATCCTACTGATTTCTTCCTGTCTTCTCACCTCCCTCCTTCTCCCATCCATTCCCCAGCCACTTATACTCACATTACTTCCATCCTTTATGTTCAACAATTCCTTAAAGTGTTCTCTCCATCTGCTTATTTTTTCTCCCTTCTCTCCTTGTAATCTACCATTTTTATCTTTCACTCTCTTGCTAACTTCACTGCCACCTTGTCTTACTCTCTTCACCTCCTTCCAGAACATTTTCTTACATTCCCTCCACTTTACACTCAAATTCCTTCCAAATTCCTCATCCACTCTCTTCTTACTCGCTCTTACTAATCTTTCCACCTCTCTCTCTCCCTTTCTACAAATAACTCTTTCTTCTGCCTCTCAACTTCTTCCACACCCCTATTTCTCATCCATTCATTGTATGCTTTCTTCTTTTGTGCCTCAGCCTGTCTCACCTCTTCATTCCACCACGCTGTTCCTTGCACCCCCCTTCCGTCTTCTCTTCATCCCACACACCACATCACATGCTGCACATATTGCTTCTGTGAATATCCTGCACACAACTTCCACGTCCCCCATCTGCTCCAATTCATATTTACCCAATCGTTCCTTCACTTCTCTCTTATATTCTGCTTTTTTCTCATCCTCTTGTAACCTTTCCACTCACCTTGCAGCCACTCATTCCTCCCGTCCTTCCCTTCTTCTGTTTCTCCATCTTACTTGGATCTTGATTCTGGCCACCAAGTAGTGGTCAGAAAGTCCACTCCCCCAGCCTCTATAAGCTCTTGCTATTGAAACATTATTAACTATAATTCTTTCCATTTTCCCCAGGCATTCCAGGTTCGTTTGTTCTCAGTGCAGTCATTAACTCACCTCTTCCCTTTGTTGATATCCAACTCATACTGTTTCGATTCTCAATCCTTTGACTTTTTTTTTTTTTTTTTTGCTTCTTTCACTTTGAAAAACCCTTTCTAATTTATTTTTCCATCTGCCTGCTCAGCCTGATGTTACATTCTTTGTCCATATAATCTCTCTCTCTCTCTCTCTCTCTCTCTCTCTCTCTCTCTCTCTCTCTCGTAGCTCTTGAGAGATCTCATGATTTGCCTTAGCTCATTGTGAAGTTATGAAGTTCCATTATCATGTCTGAGCTGGCTCGTATGAAGGAAGGAGATAATGTCTAATACAAACCCCATTTCTTGTACAGCACATATAAGAAATTTGTAGCACAGGTGATGGCCTTTGAGGTACTCAGTATCCTGCACCACGGTTCGGGTGTGACATCAATATTCAGAGTAATACACTGTACCTAATACATGATGGTTGCAGACTATGTAAGCTTATACCGCCTTGGTAAATGTCGTTTCAGTTTAGACATTGATGTTTAAAGGATCAATACGGAGATTTTTTTTTTTTTCTAGATTTTATAAAATACTGTCAACTTCGTCTTGCTCATGTAAATTAGCTTTCTTGGGCTTAGTATTTTGTCAGAGTATCGTGCCTTTGACCTGAATACAAAAGTTTTGCCTTTGTTTCCTAATTCTGTTGTCCGCTTTTATCAGCTGTTTCTCCCTCACTCTTGGATATTGAAAAATTTCGTATCAATGTAATGTTTACTTTCATATGGGTATCCTTTTAAAAGTTATATTGATATTATTTGGAAATATTATTTGGAAAAATAATCACCCCACAGTATGATGCTAGACCCGGGCGTTGCGAGTTAGGCCAGCTGGTGTGAGACTTTTGTTAACAATGTGATGATGGAACGGTGTTGATGTGATGGGGGTCTGAGTGGACTAGTTGCAGTTGGAAAGATGTAAATAATATCATGCGTCCCAGCCAGAAATGATATCAACATTCAGTAATAAATATGTTGGTTGGGCTGCTGGGTGTGGTGAACATAATGCAAGTGTTACTGTTATCTGCCATCAGTATCCTGACCACAGCTGCCTGGATATTACAGTACACCCAGTAGTGAGTATTCCTGTGTTTCAAGTCAAAGCCGTCCATTTTCATTCACCGCCCTCCTAATTTTCCTACTGACAGATGTACGCGGTGTTTATGATAAATTATACACATCATAGCCCACGATACGTGAGCACCTTCTCGCACACACTTATTTTTAGCTTTCATCCCTTCATCCAGTCTGTTGCTCTTCATAATGATTGCATTATTCCTTCCTCTTCCATGATGTCTTGGTCTCAGATCCATCCATTCTTCCCAATTCCTTCCGGGCAGTTTCCCTACTTGTACCCTGGAAATGCCTTTTGGTTCCCTCTCATCTTTACCCCTTTTCTTATTTTTCTCCCTTCCTCTCTGTTCTCTCCCTCTATGTTCCTTCTTCATCTATGCTTCCTGTCTCTTTACTCGTCTTTAGCACAAACTTCTGCCTCAAAATTGGTGTGTGATGTTGGAGTTAATTTGTGCCTGCTTGCATGTTTCTCCTTCGTGTTATCCTCTCCTCTTTCACCTCTCCCCTGCAGCCTTCACTCAGCTAATCTTATTCTCACAGTCTCTCACCGTATTATAATTTGTCATTTCTTTGTTCCAGGTGAGTGTGTCGTGAGTGACCTTCCCAGCTCCGTCCTCCTGTGGGGCAAGGAAGGCCAAGAAGACGGTGGACGGATAATGGAAGTAAGTGTGTGGATAAAGGACGTGTGGAGGTTGAGGAAGCAAAAACATGGTGATGGTGGAATGTGTGGTGGTAGTGACAGGCGTGCTGGTGCTTCCATTGATTATAATACTCCGGGTGAGTGAAATGCCCTAGAATTTATCCATGATATTTTGAAAGGAAAATTATCCCAGACTTACAAAACAAAACCGCATTTTTAAGTTCTCGTTTCCTTTGCTCTCTCTCTCTCTCTCTCTCTCTCTGTTCCCTTTCAGTTACTTTATGAATATTGTTAGTTTCCTTTTTTCCAATACTGCATCCTTTGTGAGGGGGGGGGGGATAGTCTTTGTGATGAGGGGGAACGTAGCAGTACCATTCACGACTTTATTTATTTATTTTTTTTTTTGTTTAACTTTCTTTTGAAAGGGCAACTTCCTCAGCCTGTATTATTTTTCCGTGTGCTTTTGAAATCATTTTGATAATGTGGCCCTGGGCCAGGGAGCAGCCGGCCCAGCTCTGCTGACTGACTGCGTTTCCTCAGTGCGTAAAGGTCTGTTCACACGAGCAAAATCGCGGTCGTTTTTTGCCGGATTTTGCTTCCCGGTAGAATTTCCGGCAGCTTTTTTCGCCGGTATGGAGAGACCGACATGTCGGTCTTTTTTTGCCGGAATCGGGAGAAAGAAGCCGGGCCGATTTAAATGGAAGCACCAAACAAGGCAAAGCTCTGGGAACGAAGACGAATACGACATCGTGTTTACACTATTACTACAGGCCCTCTCCCACTTCGGCGAAAGTGGGAAAGACAAAGTCACGATGTGTCAAAAATCCCTAATCGTGGGTATTCGTGATCAAAATCTTGTCCATTTGTGGCATGTCGCCGATACGTCAGACGAGGTGGAAACTTATCGTGGGGGGCCACGACGTTTTCACGCAGCATGAAAACGTCGTGGCCATCCACTATTTTGTAAAATTTTGCAGATTAGTCGTCGGCAACAAGGCGACGCCTCGGCGACGTCGGCGATTACCTGGCGTATAAACCGCGTATGATCTCCGACATCGGCGAGGCATCGGCGGTGAAAAAAAACGTTGAGATGTCGTATGGTCATACGGCGAAGCGTCGGCAATGTATTGGCGATGGATCGGTGAGGTTAATACAACATAGCCTATGTAAACCGTACGATACGTACCGGGTTGAGCGACAGTAATATTTCATCTTATGAATGTCGGTGATATATCGCCGACATGTAGGCGAACTCTGAGGAATAACGTCGTGCCTCTTGTGCTGATGCATTCGCCGACACATCGACAATACATCGTCGACAGCACGCCGCCGTTGTGCCTTTATCGCCGTTGAATTGCCGTAAAAAAAAACGTTAAAATTGAATTTAGAATAATGCTTGCGCATTACGCCGACGTATCGGCGATATGTCGGCTACTTGTCGCCAGTTATATCGTATACTCTGCCGAGGTGTCGGCGTTTTGTCGTACTGGTGTCGCCGGTATTACACCGACACCACCATTCTTGGTCAGAGTTGGCGACACATCACCGACTTCGGCCACGATTTTCATCGTGGTTTCATCGTGCCTATTTACGCCGAAGTGGGAGAGGGCCTTACTACTAATTTCGCTTTAGCGTTCATTCCAGTTTGGGTGTATCTGATATGAGCATGGGTATAAAAGTAAAATTATTTAAGTATGAGTTAAAGGTAAAGGAATCTTGTTCATGAATTATGCTTAAGAAAATTTATGTATACGGCCCCTGAAGCCCCCGGAAAGCTGAGTGGCCGTAAAGGCCTATTCACAGGAGCTAAATCGCGGCCGTGAGGGCTCATCTTAAAGGCCCTCTCCCACTTCGGCGTAAATAGGCACGATGAAGCCACGATGAAAATCGTGCCTGAAGTCAGTGATGTGTCGATGATTCTGACCAAGAATCGTGGTGTCGGCGTAATACCTGCGACACCAGTGCGCCAAAACGCCAAAACCTCGGCGGAGTATACGATATAACTGGCGACTAGTAGCCGACATATCGCTGATATGTCGGTGTAATGCACAAGCATTATTCTAAATTCAAATTTTAACGTTTTTTTTTTATGGCGACTCAATGGCGACAAAGGTACAACGGCGGCGTGCTGTCAACGATGTATCATCAATGTGTCAGCGAATGCATCACACGCACCTCGCAGACAAAACGCCGAGGCCATCGCAGGTGCCTCGCCGTCATCGGCGTATTAAAGGCGATTAATCGACGGTTCATCCGCGAAATGTCGGCGATATATCACCGACATTCATAAGATGAAATATTACTGTCGCACAACCCGGTAAATATCGTACGGTTTACGTAGGCTATGTCGTATTAACCTCACCGATGCATCGCCGATACATTGCCAACGCTTCGCCGTATGACCGTATGACATCTCAACGTTTTTTTTCACCGCCGATGCCTCGCCGATGTCGGCGATCATACGCGGTTTATACGCAGGGTAATCGCCGATGTCGCCGAGGCGTCGCCTTGTTGTTTACAACTAATCAGCGAAATTTTACAAAATCGTGGAGGGCCACGACGTTTTCATGCAGCATGAAAACGTCGTGGTCCCCCACGACAAATTTCCACCTCATGCGACGTATCGGCGCCATGCCACGAATGGACAAGATTTTGATGACGAATACCCACGATTAGGGATTTTTGACACATCGTGACTTTATCTTCCACACTTTCGCCAAAGTGGGAGAGGGCCTTGAAGTTGGAAAAGTGCAAGTGCAAGAGCTGCACACCTAATACGAGTACGGTGGTCCATCTTTGTAGACACTGTTGCCGCGTTCCTGCCTCTGCAGTCCCCGTGCGTGTGAACACCTTTCCGGGAGAAATGCCGAAAATCAACATTTTTTTCCCCGCAAATCGGCGAAAAAAACGGCCGCGATTCAGCTCGTGTGAACCGGTCTTAAGAGTTTGTTGTTGGGTGGGGGCTAGGTAGTTGAATGCAGGGGTCGGGATGGAGTGTTATGGCTTCTGAAGATATTTGTTTTTGGAATGGAATGCTTGGATCGCTGGAGTTTCCCTAAGCTTTGGCGAAGCCTCTGGACTGGTTCCCTCTGAACTTTACCGAGGTGAACGACGGGGGGGCGTGGGCTTGAGGAACTGGTGTTGCATACGATGACTATAACTATTCAGTTTATTCTCTGAGTTATCAAGCTGACATTATAACCTTTGAACTGATTCCGAAAAAACAACAATTACTCCTTGTGTATTTCCTCAACCCTGCATTATACTTTCTTTAATTTCATAAAGTTTAAATACTGATTTCGGGGATTATGGCTGTTGCCTGTCACGTACATTTACGTATAACTGTTTATCATGATATGTTTCTCCCAGTGGGCTAATAAAAAGGTGGTGGCTGGGTGTAGTTTTTGCTGAGAGAGAGAGAGAGAGAGAGAGAGAGAGAGAGAGAGAGAGAGAGAGAGAGAGAGAGAGAGAGAGAGAGAGAGAGAGAGAGAGAGAGAGAGAGAGAGAGAGAGAGAGAGAGAGAGAGAGAGAGAGAGAGAGAGAGAGAGAGAGAGAGAGAGAGAGGGCGAGAGAGAGAGAGAGAGAGAGAGAGAGAGAGAGAGAGAATTTCGTCGTGGCACATTTCACAGAGAACAGAGCAGTGGTATAGGCCAAGCCAGTATTTAAGGTTCTAGGTCCTGTCATCCCACACTTGATGTCATTTTCCAGCAACATAGTGACTGACTTGAACCAAAGTTGCTGGAAGGGTTAAAGGTTAAGTAAGAATGACGTAATTCAGTTTTGAGAATAATCTGTTCAAGGTAAAGGTCACAGTGTAAAGTCATTCTATTCGGATCTTAGATAGGTTGGTTGGTGGGCACGGGTGTTGCACTCGAAATGTTCATTCTTGTTATGTATTTAAATCATTTGTGTAGCATAATAAATTCTTCTTCGCTCCAGTTCATTCCTTCCTTCCATCGTAAAACGCATTTTGCTTATTGGTACTGGTGTCTGAGCCTTCCAGTAGGCCTAAGCCTAAAGGCCTGACTATTTCAAGACAAAAACAAGCAGCTCCTGGCACCAGCGGAAAATGAAGTCTCTAGTAACCTGATTACTGTGTTGGCCGTCACGTCCTCCTGCCTTCCCTTCCACCATCTTATTAGGTTTGTTTTAGGTAAGAAAACACCTCTTGAGGTAAATATCGTAATAGCGTTTCGCTCTACTGTGTTTTCTCTAAATTAGTAACGCATCCTAAATACTTTCTTAGATACCCTGACACAGTGAGGGGATATGGCGGTAAGGGGAAGGGGATCAGGTATAAATGGGGGTGTGGTGGATGGGGTGTTGATGTGTTGGGCGACGTGGGGAGAAGGAGTTAAGGAAAGGGGGAGGGGGATGGTCTGACACACCACGTGCTGGGGTATACATTTAAATACATGTATACATATACGCACACGAATATAACTCTGTTCACATAAGGGTTTTAAACCATTAGAATATAAGATAAAAGGACAACCAAAGAATAAAAATGCATGCTAAACCTTGAGAGTGTATGGGGGTATTTGCCTAAAGAAAAATTTAGCTAAGTTTCAAGCGAATTTAATGAAGGAAAGAATAGAACCAGAGTGAATAGTTTTAAGAAGTAAAGAAGAAGAAGAAAATGAAGTAAGAACGAAAGAAAAACTGAACAAATAAAAATTCAGTATACTTGTGTGGATACTACACAGGCCTTTTCCTTCATATTTCCCTCATTGCTGCCTGGCCGTCACCGCCTGGATTATTTACTGCAGTTTACCCTGCTTCATAACACACACACACACACACACACACACACACACACACACACACACACTCTCTCTCTCTCTCTCTCTCTCTCTCTCTCTCTCATCCAGCTTGCAGCACCTCAACCCTCAGCAACAACCACAATCTTCCAAGCATTTTACTTTCTTGATGCAACAGTTTCTTGTCACTGATCGTAATATTTCTGCCTCACCCTTCACTGCTCCTCCCCCACGAGGTGTTCTCTTTATATAGGAATGAGGTGAGAAGGAGTAAAAATGAACGGGAAGAACGAAAGGAAATGAGAGGCAGTCGGAAGGAAGTAGAAGGGAAAGAGTTGGAAGGAAAGGAGAGAGAAGTGTTTGGGATAGGACGCTAAGGCGAGTGAGAATGAGCAAGAGGAATGTGATTTTGAGCTGGTGGAAAAGAAGACATGAGAGGAAAAGCAGTGGGAGGAGTAGCCAGTAGGCGAGATAAGAAATGCACTCGCCTTTGATCACTGCGCGGGCTGGGGCTTGGCAGCTTTGCAACTAACCTAAACTGTAATGCCAGCTACTGAAACCCCAGTGGCTGCATGTATAAAGCATCACAAAAAATATAAATCAGGATGCAGAGTTTGTGCCATGTGCACCTACATACATACAGTACTTGGCAAACATCCATATATAATACATACATAATTACATATACATACGTACGTACATACATACGTACATTCATTTATACATATACTCAGTCATTGATATAGTTGATTATATAAGTAAATTAATTAATAAGCAGACAATCTATACAATCAGACCAATAGTAAACAGTATCCGGCACGATCGGATTGTCCTGCTGTAACTGCCAATATTTTCCTGGCCAGGTTTTGCAGCTGCGCTACGTTTTAATCAGTATCTCAGCATTTTTCTTCCCTGGAGAAATTCCGAGTAAATTTCATGAAGGCGAGCGATGCTGTGAGAACGAGCCGGGATTAATTTTTCAGTTTTCCCATCCTTCCACCCCACTCCCCTTTCATTTTCTCCCAGTATCTTTCTTCGCACTTCATATTTGCATGTACCCTTCTACTTTTCCAGTGCCTCTTCTCACTCATCTTTCCCTCGACCCCTCCGTTACTTCCTTCCCATACTCTTTACATTACCTCTCCTCACCCATCTCTTGCCCTCGCCCTCTGGTATTTCCCTCCCCACGCTCTAACAATACCTCTCCTGATCCATCTTTTACTCTCGCCCCCTTCATTAACCCCCATGTCCCTCCCCATTCCAGTGTCTCTCCTTACCAGTATGTATGTCGCTTTCGCTCTGTCCAGTAACTCTCCTCATATATGTCTTTTGTCAACCTCTCATTCCTGGTACTTATCCAGCTTTGCGTCCATCACGTGCGTTTAATCTCACCGATGAAGCAAGAATCTGTATTTTAATGTTATGCCATCGGTGCCACGACACACTGCAATTCTTTTACCGTGGTCGACAACATCCCCTCCTCAGGACATCTCATGGACCTCTGTATACTATGGTTTCTTGATCGATGAAGGAGGGGTCATTACTGAGTAGATAGTATTGCCTGAAGGACTATTCATGGAAGTAACCTCTCACAGTATGCAGCGTGTGGTTGTAGATAGTTACATAAATTTATATAAATATATCTGTGCTGTTTACTTATCCCCTAATTCTACTGACTATCAAAAAATTTTCGACTATCTTACTTCTACAATGGAACACATTCTAACCATTTCTCCTTTCTCTGAAATCTCCATTCTAGGAGATTTCAATGTTCACCACCACATTTGGCTCTCCTCTCCTTTTACGGATCCACCTGGTGGACAAGCCTACATCTTTTCTACCCTTAATGACCTAGAGCAGCTTGTACAGCACCCTACCCGTATCCCTGACCGCCTTGGAGAGAGCCCCAACATACTTGACCTCTTCCTCACAACTAATCCTTCTGCTTACTCTGTTAATCTTTTCTCTCCTTTGGGCCCCTCCGATCACAACCTTATTACCTTAACCTGTCCTATCACTCCGGTACGGCCTGTGGACCCTCCAGGGAAACGTCGTCTGTGGCATTTTGGAGCCGCGAACTGGGAGGCCCTCAGGCAGTACTTCTTTGATTTTCCCTGGAATGATTATTGCTTCCATGGCCGGGAGCCATCTGAGTGTGCCTTGCGCATTACGGAGCTTATTCTCTCGGGCATGGAAACATACATTCCTTTCTCATATCCTTTGACTAATGCAAGAAAGCCTTGGTTTAATCATGCTTGTTCTAATACTGTCTGCAACAAGGAGAGGGCCTACAAAAGGTACTGGAGCCAACCCACCCCTGAATCACATCATCTTTACGTTTCTGCCCGGAATCGTGCTAAGTCTGTTCTTCGCTCTACTAAAAATAATTTCATCCATACTAAATGCTCTCAACTCTCCAACTCGAATTCTTCCCGCTCCTTCTGGCACCTTGCCAAAAACCTTTCTAACAACTTTATCTCATCATCCTACCCTCCTCTTTTCTACTCTGATGGTTCTGTAGCTATTTCTTCTACTGATAAAGCAGATCTCTTCGCACAGACTTTCTCCTCCAATTCCACCTTAGACGATTCCGGTGCTGTTCCTCCATCTCTTCCCCCCTCTGACTTCCTCATGGCTGACATTAAAATTTCTTCAGTTGATGCATTTTCTGCCATTACTGGCCTCAGTACAAACAAGGCATATGGGCCTGATGGGGTCCCTCCTGTTGTTCTCAAGAACTGTGCTTCTGTGCTTACACCCTGCCTAGGCAAACTCTTTCGCCTTTGTCTGTCAACTTGTACCTTTCCTTCTTGCTGGAAGTTTGCTCTCATTCAGCCAGTCCCAAAGAAGGGTGACCACTCCCAACCCTCCAACTATCTTCCAATTGCATTAATGTCCTGTATTTCAAAAGTTTTCGAGTCAATTCTCAATAGAAATATTTTAAGGCATCTTTCCTATCACAACCTTCTTTCCGATCGTCAGTATGGGTTCCGTCAGGGACGCTCCACTGGCGATCTTCTCACCTACCTTTCAGACTCCTGGTCATCCTCCTTTCGGGACTTTGGCGAAAGCTTTGCCATTGCACTTGCCATCTCAAAGGCTTTCGATCGAGTCTGGCATAGATCTTTAATTTCCAAACTGCCCTCTTACGGTTTCTATCCTTCTATCTGTGCCTTCATCGCTAGCTTCCTTTCTGGTCGTTCTTTAGCCACTGTTGTAGACGGCCATCGTTCTTCTCCTAGATCTATCAACAGTGGTGTTCCTCAGGGCTCTGTCCTATCACCTACACTCTCCCTATTATTTATCAATGATCTTCTAAGCTGTACATCTAACCCTATCCACTGATACGCTGATGACTCCACCCTTCACCTTTCCATTCGGTTCCCGCAACGCCCATCTCAACAGTTACTTCATCAAACAAGGGATGAGGCTATGGCACACCTAATGTCTGACTTGGCTCGTATCTCTGACTGGGGTAAAAATAATCTGGTTGTTTTTAATGCATCTAAGACTCAGTTCTTACACCTATCAACCCGACAAAATCTTCCACAGGTATACCCACTAATGTTTAATAATATTCAGCTTAATCCTGCATCATCCTTGAACATGCTTGGGATTTCATTTACTCGGGACTTATCTTGGAAAGATCATATTACATCTCTTGTAAAATCTGCTTCCAAGAGATTGGGTGTGCTAAGCTGACTCCGCTCTTTCTTTACCCCTGCACAATTGTTGACTCTATACAGGGGTTTTATCCACCCCTGTGTGGAGTACAACTCTCATGTGTGGGGAGGCTCCCCACATACAGCTCTTCTCAATAGTTTGGAGTCAAAGGCTTTTCGTCTCATTAACTCTCCTCCTCTTACTGACTCCCTTCAACCTCTGTCTCTTCGCCGCACTGTTGCATCTTTATCTCTTTTCTATCGCTACTTTAATGGTCACTGCTCCTCTGAACTGTCTGCTTGCATTCCTCCACCTCTACGACGGGCGCGTAGCACCCGTCTGGCAGCAAACTCTCATCCCTTTTCTGTCCAACTCTCTGATACAAGAGTTAACCGTTACTCCCAGTCTTTCATTTATGCAACAGGTCAGCTCTGGAACTGTCTCCCTCTGTGTGTATTTCCTGCTGCCTATGATCTCCAGTCTTTCAAACGCAGTGTGTCCAGGCATCTCAAAATGATCGGATCTTGAATTTGGCTCTCTATTGTATTTTGTTTTTCTCTTTGAGGGAACTGTTACTGCGGGCTCATGGCCTTTGCTTCCTTCTTCCTCGCATATATATATATATATATATATATATATATATATATATATATATATATATATATATATATATATATATATATATATATATATATGATTCTTGGATATATAGAGTGAGAGCATTCCTTTTACTTCATATCCTCGCCTAACAAACTGCTATCAGACTTTGTTGTGTACCGAAATTAATATTCATGATCCACTTATCTGCTGCTAATTCTCCCAGCACCAGCACTCTCAGTCATCTGTGTTTACTGTCTCTTCGATCATGAGTCTCCATTGCTGAATGTTTTTTTTTTTTCCTCCCATGTTTGCCTCTCTTGACCTTTCCTGCTATTTTTTCTACGAGTTCGAAGTCATCTCTTAGCACGTTCCTTAATCTTGCATAAATTAGATCATCATCATAATTGTTACCCACACATAAATGGGCTGGACAGTTTCCACAGAGGTTGTGGCTGAGTTGGTAGAGTGGTGGTCTTTTTGGCCCAATGGATGCAGGTTCTACTCCCATCTGGGTCAGGGAATAGTTTAAAGGGTTTGAATATCAGTAATGTAGCCTCTTCTGATCTACCATAACACCCGCAGACATGTAAAAACACGCACACTAATACTAATAAACCAGTCTTACATGCGGCAGCCCAAGCATGTCTTCAATATGAATGCAGGATGTTAGCGCCGAGGTGGTGACATGTACAGGTGCATGGTGCGTGGGAGGGCTGCTGGGCCTCAGGAAACGGCTGTTAAAGAATATGATTAGAGCTCTTTGCAAAAAAAAAAAAAAAAAAAAAAAAAAAAAAAAAAAAACAGTCCGGGAACGTCTTTTATCATCTAGCCATTTTGTATAAGGAAAGATGATTTTATTCATTTTAGTTTAGACGTTCCTGGCCTGTAGGAGTTGGCATACCATTCGAAATTGTCAATGACTATAAGGAAGACTTATAACGCCTGCATCCCTTCCTCTCCGTCTCCATGTCTGCAAGCGTGGGAAGGGCTTCAAGTGTTTTCGTATTAGTAAACTTTTCTCTTCCTGTTTTCCACAAGTCTCGGTCTTCATCAGTGTTATCCCTGTGCTGCATCTCAAGTGTTTTCTCTGGTCGCCCCAGATATTTATTCTGCTACACACGACTCAAAAGTTTCCTTCCACCTCCTGATGCCGCCCTGGGTCACTCATTCATTTCTTCTCCATATAATAATTTATTAAGTTTAACATACGTGGCCTTGTTAACGTCATTATCCCTTCAGGTGCATGTTCTCCTTCCTGCCCAGGTGTCTCCATCTTCTCCTTCCTGTCACAGTAATTAATCCATACTGTTTTCAGTCATTGTCAACACTGCACCCCTCATCATTTTTAATATCTTTTGGCCAAGTCAACAAATACTGCATAATGGTAACGTCTTATTAGCAACAAATCTTCCACAGTTCGTTTGCTTTTCCTTCCTTTTGTTATCATTCGTGATAAAACGGGGTAACCAATGTCATGAGTTTCTTTTCTGTTTCATGTGAGAATATACTGGATGTTAGTGAAAGATTAACTCTGTGTGTGTGTGTGTGTGTGTGTGTGTGTGTGTGTGTGTGTGTGTGTGTGTGTGTGTGTGTGTGTGTGTGTGTGTGTGTGCTTTGTCTATGTTTTTTTTTCCGCGTCAGGTAAACAATTGTGTTAATAATGAAGCTGAGGTGTCTACTCAGGACAGAACGAGAAGAGAAAGAGAAGAGAGAGAGAGAGAAGGATATAATGGGGAAGGCAATGAAGAGAAAGGAGTGAGGGAAGACAGAGACAGAGGCAGAGAGGTGAGGAGGGACAGGACTCCAGACGTGTTATATGTACGGAACATAAGATTAACACATATCACCCATTTGAGGAGAGAGAGAGAGATAGAGAGAGAGAATAAAACTCAGTAATGCCGATAAGAGGCAGAGGTAAGGAGATGGTGGAATGGTTGTTTAGTTGGACGGCGATAGTATCAAGTAATTCCTTGTGCTGAGGTGGAGGTGTTCCCGGTTGCTAATGGACCAGGATAAAGAGCCTCTTACATAAGAAGTTCCCTGCCGACCAGTGAATTATTGATGGTGGTGGAGAGAATGCCAGGAAGAAAGTGAATAGCTAAGAGTACTTTTCTAGTCTTATTTTAGGTTACATAGAAACGTCTATCTATCTATATACCTAGGCTGCTTCCCCCAAGGAAAGGGAGGTAGCCGAGACAGGACGACACACTCCCCATTTACTCATCCATTCAAACACATTCATTCGCATCTTAGCCCCAAAGGGGAGAACGGACAGATCCTCACCGCACCACACCGCACAAGAGTCAACTGCACAATGCAATCAGCGACATCCACAGCAGGGCCTGACAGCAGAACTTGTTTACCCCTGCCACATCATAACAGACCCATCCCCTTACCCGCACCTGACCTGACTAGCTGATCAGACCAAATGCGGGAGAATATCCCCTCAGGGCTGCGTCATCACTTATTCATTCACAATTTCTCTCCATTTATTTGTCACGCACAGCCACTCTTCCTTGCTCAACAGACATCCCTCTCGCATCCAGCACTCTCTTCAAACTGTCCATCCATCCAATTTGTGGTCTTCCTCTCAGCCTGACACCTCTCACATAAGATCTAGTTATCTTTTTCACCAATCGCTCATTATCCATTCTCTCCATGTGCCCAAACCATCGCAACACCCTCTGCTCAACTCTACCAGCCATCTCCCGAACAACCCCAGTTCTCCTTCGCACTTCATCATTTTGCACCCGATCTATACGCGTCACTCCACACATACTCCTCAGACACCTCATCTCCATTACATTCAAACTTTTCCTTTCTGCTACACCCATATTCCATGTTTCAGCCCCATATAATGCAGTCGGTACCACAACACCCTCATACAGCCTTCTCTTTACATCCATTCTAAGCAAACGACATTTAAACACTTTTTTCATTCCTCCCAGCACCTTTCCTACTTCATTTATTCTAAACTTCACTTCTGCATCTATTCTTCCATCCACAGCAACATGTGACCCTAGATATTTAAAACAATCTACCTCCTCAAGCAACTCACCATTCAAAACTATATTCATCCCCCTACCATCTATCAACCTCGTACACTTCATCACTTTACTCTTATTCTCATTTACTTTCAATTTCCTCCTTTCACACACCCTTCCAAACTCCTCTACCAACTGTTTCAATCTCTCCTCTGAATCAATCACCAGTGCAGTGTCATCTGCAAACAGCAGCTGCTTCAGATTCCACTCTCCACCATCAACATTCACCAGACTCAGACCTCCACCTAAAACTCTTGCATTCACCTCCCTTACGACACCATCCATGTAAATATTAAACAACCAAGGCGACATCACACATCCCTGTCGCAGCCCCACTCTCACGGGAAACCAATCACTCACAGCACTTCCCACTCTTACACACGCTCTACTATTTACATAAAAACTTTTCACCCCTTTTAGTAACCTACCATCAAGTCCATACAATCTTAAAACAGTCCACAAAGCCTCCCTATCGGTTCTATCATACGCTTTCTTTAAATCCATAAATGCCCAAAACACATCATTGCCTTTCGCTAAATACTTTTCACACACTTGTCTCACAGCAAACACCTGATGAACGCATCCCCTCCCTCTCCTAAAGCCACACTGCTCATCACCAATCACTCCCTCTGTACCCTCTCTAACTCTCATAATTAACACTCTACCATACACCTTACCTACAACACTCAACAGACTTATACCCCTAAAGCTAGTACATTCATACTTATCACCCTTGCCTTTATACAACGGGACCACACAAGCACTTGCCCAGTCAATTGGCACCATACCTTTCTCAAAGCACACATTCAACAATCTTACTAACCAGTCAACAATAGTCACTCCACCACCCTTCAGGCATTCCACAGCACACCCATCCATACCTGCAGCTTTCCCTGTTTTCATCTCCTTTACTGCCTTCTCCACTTCCTCCTTCGTGATCAGAGAATCATTCAGCTCTCCCAACACATTTATTCCTTGCACCCTTCCATCCACCCCAATCTCAGCCACCCTTTCCTCCTCTACATTTAACAATCTTTCAAAATACTCTGCCCATCTCATCCTTACTGCATCCATCTCAATTAACATCCTTCCATCCTCTGCTTTTACTCGTTCTTCCTTCTCAGACTCTCCCTTTCGCACCCTTTTCACCTCCTTCCAAAACATTTTCTAATTCTGTTGAAAATTCTCTGTCAGCCGCCTACCCCACCTCTCATCTGCTGCCACTTTAGCATCACACACAGCCCTTCTCGCTCTATTCCTCTTCTCCTTATACTTTTCATATGACATCTCATCCTTCCTCTGCAGCCACACTTCATATGCTCGTCTCTTCTCAGCCACAGCCATACTTACTTCCTCGCACCACCATTCACTTCCTTTTCTTACACCACCACCCACACGTCTCACACCACACACCTCTTCTGCATGCCCCACCTGTTACATAGCCTATGATTTCATCATCCTTTGTGTAATTTTAACGCACAGTATGCTGCATGTCTGATCACGAGCATGTTCTGCCTCAGTCCCCCCCTTCTACCGTTATAGTAGAGTAAGTCGTCCTTTCTGTTATTCAGTGCGGGATTGTCGACCGTTTGTCCCCATCGCTTCATTTGCGCGTCCTTATTACAAGTTGTGTCAGGCTCTGCCGGCCCCTATATAATGAGCTCAGTCTCTGCATCATTTCCACTTAGATCTGCTCCTCATTTTGTTCACATCTCTGTCCTCCCCTGTACAATTATTATTATTGTGAGTGCTCAAGAAATCTCAAACCATCTAGCAGCTGTGTGTAATTTGAGTATAACTGTTGTTGTATTTTTTTCTTGTACTGTATAGCATAAGTTTAATTTGTAGGCCTAGTGAAGTTTTTGTAATTCGTGTGGGGTTCTTTATGTCAGTCATTTTTGATAATAGTTTGTATCTGTAATTATTTATCTGGCATTCACTGAGTATTATCTGGTATCTCATTTTATCAGGGCTGACTTAGATAAATTTATTCTTGCTAATTTCGTGTTAATAGAGGCTATTGCAGTTAACCATATATTTAACCTGTTTTTGCCATTACATTATCCTTATGAGTCCTGAATGTTTTGTTGTTAGTTTGAGCATTAAACTTTAACTTGTAATTTTACCTAACTCTTTTGTTTTGAACCTGGAACTTTACGGGACAGTAGTGACTCTTCGTATTCTCACTTAAAGTGTACATTATCTTTCTCTGTTCCGTAACATAAATTTGGCGACCTCATATCAGGATATTCAGGATATTATCATAAGGATATTGCTTGATATTTTGTGACTGTTACTTATCCATGATGGCTACTATTTCTACACTTGATGAAGCCAAAGATTTTTTGTCAAATGTGCAAACAGTGTGTGATATAGAAAACAGAACAAAGAATGAACTTAAGCTCGTTGCTCAACAATTGGGAATTGCAGTTCACTCTCATCATTCTAAAGATCAAATTGTTGGCATGATTAATAAAAGCTTGTTTAATGTAACTCCTCCAAATGAGCAAACGCAGATTGAATTAGCTAAGTTACAGCTAGCTCTGCAGGAGGCTCGTGCTAAAGAAGCTGAATTTCAGGCAAATGCTAAGCAGGCTGAGTCTCAGGCTAAGGAGGCGGAATCTCAGGCTCGGATTCAGGAGGCACAGATACAGGCACAAGTTGAACTTGCTAGGATTCAGGCAGACCATGAGTATCGCATGAAACAAGGTGGAACTGGATCATCTAGCTCTGATGATTTTGATGTGGCTAAAAATGTTAAACTTGTCCCTCCTTTTAATGAATCTGATTTAACAAAGTATTTTCAGTTGTTTGAGAGGGTAGCTACAGGTTTTAATTGGCTTAAGGAGTATTGGCCAGTACTCCTTCAAACTGTTCTCACCGGTAAAGTTCAAAAGTAACATATGCATCTTTGCCTCAGGATCAATCTGATAATTATGATGTAGTTAAGAGCTTGATTCTTAAGGCCTATGAGCTTGTTCCTGAAGCCTATAGAGTAAAATTTAGGACAACTTACAAGCAAGATAAGCAATCCCATGTTGAGTATGCAAAAATCAAAGAAGATCTGTTAGAGCAGTGGTTAAATTCTAAGAATGTGGATTCTGATTTTGGTAAATTTAAGCAGATGATTTTGCTGGAGGACTTCAAAAGGTGTATTTATAAAGATGTAAGCCTATATCTTGATGAGAAAAGAATAGATAATTTGTCTGATGCTGCAGTTTTAGCTGATGAGTATGTTCTCACTCACAAGAGATATTCTAAAGAAAAAGGGAAAGCTGAGAGTAAGTACGTTGCCTCTACTCAGAGTACAGGTAACAGGAAAGAGAATAAAGATGATGTTTCTCAGGAAGTAAATACCAGCTTCACCTCTAGATTTCAGAAAAGTAAATGTACTTATTGTAGTAAGCTTGGTCATACTACGGAGAGATGTTTCAGGAGACAGCGTGATGTGAACAAAAAGGAGTCTTTAAATATTCAGTCAATTGGTCTAGTGTCCACTCTTGAGAGTTCCCAGAATTCTTTAACTGAGTTAACTGAACCTGCTTTGAGGGGTAACTTAAATTCTCATGATGGAGCTCCTCTTTTGAGCAGTAACGTGGGTGACACTCTCAAGAGTTCATGTGCTAATTTCCTGTCTGATGGTTTTGTCAGTCCTCTGGACAGTAATGACAGGAAATCAGTTAAAATATATCGTGATACAGGTGCTTGCCAATCCCTTATGCTGACCAGTGTTCTAGGCTCTAATGTTAATTCCTCTGATGAAACTGTAATCTTACAAGATGTAGGGAATAATTACTTCTCTGTTCCTCTGTGCAGAGTGAATTTAGAGTCTGGTTTTGTTAATGGTTCTGTTATGGTTGGGTTGGTTGAGACACTCCCAATGTTAGGTGTAACTTTCTTACTTGGAAATGATATTGGTGGAAGTCAAGTGTGTCCAGCTCCTCAGTTGTCTAGTGAGCCAGTGGCTGCGTCCCAGGATTGTGATGTCCCTGATGTGTTCCCTGCATGTGCTGTCACTAGGGCTAAGTCTAAAGTTACTGGTGATTTAGAGGATAATGATGATGATGATGTTATCCTAGCTGACACTTTTCTTGCTAATTTGGACCACTCACCAGATGAGGCAGTACCCCGTAGTGTTGATAATTTGTCTCGTCAAGAGTTGGTTGAGTTGCAGGTTCCTGACCCTGAGTTGAAAGGTCTAGCTAACTCTGCTTGCAGTGAGGAAGAGTCAGCTGGTGCTTCTTCTTGTTATTATGTAAAGTCAGGAGTACTTATGAGGAAGTGGAGACCCCCAACAGCATCAGCCGACTGTGAATGGGAGGTTGTACATCAAGTTGTCATCCCTCGTGTTTGTAGGCAGGATATCATTAGAGTGGCTCATGATTCCAGTTTGGCAGGACACCTTGGAGTGAGGAAGACTGTGGCACGCATTCTGAAACACTTCTACTGGCCAGGTATCTTCAGGGATGTTTCCTGGTATTGTAAGTCTTGTCACACCTGTCAAGTTGTGGGGAAGTGTAATCAGGCCGAAAAGGTTGCACCTCTAGTTCCCATTCCTCCTTTTGAGGCGCCTTTCACCCGTGTGTTGGTGGATATTGTGGGCCCTCTTCCTAAGACTTCTTCAGGATTTTCTTATGTGTTGACCATGATTGACATGGCTACTCGTTATCCTGAAGCCATTCCACTTAGAAACATCTCAGCAAAGAACGTGGTTAAGGAAATGCTGGGGTTCTTCACAAAGTTTGGTCTGCCTAAGGAGGTACAGTCAGACCGGGCAAGTAATTTCATGTCAAACGTTTTCAAGCAGTCTCTGAAAGAGTTGGGCATCACCCAGATCACGTCTTCAGCTTACCATCCCCAGACCCAAGGAGCGTTGGAGAGATATCATCAAACACTCAAATCGATGCTCAAGAAATACTGTTTGGAACATCAGAAAGACTGGGATAAAGGTCTTCCATTCGTTGTGTTTGCTGCAAGAGAATCTCCAAATGAATCACTGGGCTTCTCACCTTTTGAACTACTGTTTGGCCATGAAGTAAGAGGACCCCTTAAGTTACTCAAGGAATGCTGGCTGTCGGAGGAAGATGACGTCAACCTGGTGGAGTATGTGATGAATTTCAAAGAACGGCTGTCCACTGCTTTACAGCTGGCGAGAGAGAATTTAGGAGCTGCTCAGAAGATGAAGACTTGGTATGATAAGAAGTCCAGGTTACGCCACTTTCAGCCAGGAGATCAGGTTTTGATTCTGTTACCAGTTCATGGGCAACCTCTTCAAGCCAAGTTTAGTGGCCCTTATTTCGTGGAGAAGAAACTCAGTGATGTCAGCTATGTCATCGCCACACCAGATCGTAGAAAGAGCAAGCAACTATGTCACATCAACATGCTAAAGTTATATCACAGGCGGGACGAAAATAATCCAGTCTGCACTGTAGCTGTTCCACCCGAGTCTACAAGTGAAGTTCTCCCATGCAGCATGAGCCTGAGTGATAGTTTAGGGAAGAATCCTGATATCATGAATGATCTCCAGACTAAGCTTTCTCATCTACCTCCCAAGGAAAGGCAGGAGTTTTCGGCATTACTGCAGGAGTACCCGCAAGTGTTCCGTGCCACTCCAGGAAGAACTACTGTGTTGATGCATGATGTCGATGTTGGAGACGCAAAGCCAATTAAATTGCCTCCTTACCGTGTGAACCCAGTGAAAGTTCCTCTCATCCAGAAGGAGCTTGGCTACCTGTTGGACCACAAGATGATTGAGCCCTGTCAGAGCGAGTGGAGTTCTCCTGTCACTCTAGTCCCTAAGCCAGGTGGGTCACATAGGCTTTGCATCGACTACAGACGTGTTAATCAGATAACTAAAACAGACACTTACCCTCTCCCTCGTGTAGAAGATTGCATAGACAAGATCGGAAAGGCTAGGTACATAAGTAAGTTTGATTTGGTAAAGGGATACTGGCAAGTACCTATGACTGAACGTGCTAGGGAGATCTCATGTTTTGTAACACTAGGAAAGGCTTTTGCATGTTCTGTAATGCCGTATGGTATGAAGAATGCACCAGCCACATTTCAGAAGCTCATGAATGTTGTAACAGAGGGTTTGGCAGGGTGTGTTGTTTATATTGATGATGTATTAATCTTCAGTGACAACTGGAAAGATCATCTATGCCATGTCAGTAAATTTCTTGACCGTTTAGTTCAGGCTAATCTTGTAGCTAATTTATCAAAGTGTGAGTTTGGTCAAGCTAAAGTTCAGTACCTTGGGTATGTAATTGGTGATGGACATGTTGCACCACCAGGTGCTAAGGTTCAGGTTATAAGTGATCTTCCCAGACCTAAAAGTAGGAAGGAGCTACAAAGATTTTTGGGAATGGTAGGTTATTACAGGAGATTTGTTCTTAACTTTTCTATTCTTGTATCACCACTTACAGACCTACTGAAAAAGGGAGTTAAATTTGTCTGGACCGATAACTGTGAATCCTCTTTCAACAAACTTAAAGCTATTCTATTAAGTCAGCCAGTGCTCGCTACTCCAAATTTTGCTAAGCCTTTTAAGATGGCTGTTGATGCAAGTGATACAGGAGCTGGGGCTGTTTTGCTGCAAGAGGATGATCAGGGTATTGAACATCCTGTATCTTATTACAGTAAGAAGTTCACTCCACCTCAAAAGAACTACTCAACTATTGAGAAAGAGCTTTTGGCCTTGATTTTGGGTTTACAGCATTTTTCATTTTATTTGTGTTCTGGTTTTGACCCCATAGTCATTTATACCGATCATAACCCACTGAAATTCCTTAGTAAGTTTAAAGATAAAAATCAGAGATTGATAAGATGGAGTCTACTTCTTCAGGAGTATTCATTAGACATACAACATGTCAAGGGGAAAGAAAATGTTATTGCAGATTGCTTATCTAGACTTTAGACAGATTGTTTTAGAGTAATAAGAAATTTCCTTTGTAAATTTCTTTTTCTTTGTGGGGAGGTGTTACATAGCCTATGATTTCATCATCCTTTGTGTAATTTTAACGCACAGTATGCTGCATGTCTGATCACGAGCATGTTCTGCCTCAGTCCCCCCCTTCTACCGTTATAGTAGAGTAAGTCGTCCTTTCTGTTATTCAGTGCGGGATTGTCGACCGTTTGTCCCCATCGCTTCATTTGCGCGTCCTTATTACAAGTTGTGTCAGGCTCTGCCGGCCCCTATATAATGAGCTCAGTCTCTGCATCATTTCCACTTAGATCTGCTCCTCATTTTGTTCACATCTCTGTCCTCCCCTGTACAATTATTATTATTGTGAGTGCTCAAGAAATCTCCAACCATCTAGCAGCTGTGTGTAATTTGAGTATAACTGTTGTTGTATTTTTTCTTGTACTGTATAGCATAAGTTTAATTTGTAGGCCTAGTGAAGTTTTTGTAATTCGTGTGGGGTTCTTTATGTCAGTCATTTTTGATAATAGTTTGTATCTGTAATTATTTATCTGGCATTCACTGAGTATTATCTGGTATCTCATTTTATCAGGGCTGACTTAGATAAATTTATTCTTGCTAATTTCGTGTTAATAGAGGCTATTGCAGTTAACCATATATTTAACCTGTTTTTGCCATTACATTATCCTTATGAGTCCTGAATGTTTTGTTGTTAGTTTGAGCATTAAACTTTAACTTGTAATTTTACCTAACTCTTTTGTTTTGAACCTGGAACTTTACGGGACAGTAGTGACTCTTCGTATTCTCACTTAAAGTGTACATTATCTTTCTCTGTTCCGTAACACACCACAGCACTCTTAAACAACTGCCATTCCTCCTCCACACTGCCATTTTCCCGATCTTTCACTGCGTTCCACTCATCTTTCAATTTCTCCTGATACTCTATCTTTTTCTCTCTTTTATCCAACGCACTGACTTTCAAAACCTCCCTGCCACACCTAACCCTCCTAGCTCTCACCCATCTCTTACCTACTCTTAACTTTCCCTCCACCAGGTAGTGGTCATACATACCTCCACCCTCCCCTCTCAGAACTCTCACATCCAACAATCTTCCTATTGCATTCATAGACACAACCACATAGTCCATCAAAGCTCTATCAACAACCCTTCCACCCTCCTGTCTCACCCATGTATACTTATAAATATCTTTCTTCTCAAACAGCATATTCCCAATCACCATCTCTCGCTCAACACACATCGCTATCATTCATTCCCCATTTTCATTTCTTCCAGGCACACCATGCATACCAACTACGCCTTCAACTGCTACATTTCCCACTCTAGCATTCAAATCTCCCATCGTTACCACATTCACATTCGCTCCAAAACTCTGCAGACACTCATCAACATCATTCCCTTTCACTACCAGGCTCATACGCACTCACAAACACCCACAACTCACGTTCAAATTTCGCTTTCACCCACATCAGTCTCGATGACACCTCCTTCCATTCAATCACACATTGCTGTACTTCCGGACTCACTAACAAGGCCACACCTTCTCTTGCCCATCCTCTATCAACACCTGACAATCTTCCATTCACACTTCCAAACATAGACTCCCCCTTCCCTTTCATCTTCGTTTCACTCAAAGCTAACACATCCAACTTTCTTCTCACAAACATTCTCCCAATCTCCTCCCTTTTAACCTCAATCGTACTACATCCACGCACATTCATAGACCCAATCTTCAGGGTACGGGGATAACTCCATCCCCCATCCCTTTCTCTGGCCCGTCTCTTTTTAGGACTAAAAAACAGAGGAGGGGGTCCCTAGTCCCCTCACCCCGCCCCTTTTAGTCGCCTTTTACGGCATGCAGGGAATACGGTGGCAGTATTCTTCCTAACACAGCCTTGCCGCAGAGTAGTAGTACCACCCCATAGTGAAGCCAGGTTGTGTCCCCCCCCCCGCCACAGGGGGATATAGAAACGTAAGAAAAGAGAATAACTTAGATTCATGTCCAGAGTTCTTAGTCTCGTTCCACATGATCATGGTTTTAGTGCTGGTTATATTTTAAACCTTTTTATGAACATTAATATTGAAATGAGGCTGGATGACCTTTGAGGAGAGAGCCTAGTTGTCTGTTGTCTGTTTCCACCTTAGTCATCATTGACATTTAGTTTGCAGTTTACTGTATACGTATACTTTTTTCCTCTCCTTCTTCCCTGTCTCACATCCTTTGGTCTCCTTTCTTCTTCTCCGCTGTCTCTTCCTTTTTACTCCCTATCCTTATACCTTGTCTCTTCCCTTTTGCTCTCTTTCCTTCTGCCCTTCCACCCTTCCTTTGCTATATTTCTTTCTATCCCCCCCCCCTTCCCTGCCTCATTCCCTAGCTCTGTCCACTGAAAGTGCTCTGCCCATCTCCTCACCCTACCAACTACTATCTCATACACTCTCATGGATGCCTGAATTTCCCAAATTTTGTGACCTCAGGAAGGTAATTTCATTGGAATATATTGCATTCCTTTGTCTCCCTACTCAATTATCTCCTCCCTCATATCAAGTCTCTCGCCCACACGCTTAATATTCTCCCCCCCACCTCTCCCTACATACTGCTGCCCCAGCTGTCACTCTTCATCACCTTTGCTATCACAGGTGCATATTTAAACACGTTTTCATAATTTGCACTTTCCTTGTTGGTTCCTGCCTCGTCATATTCACCCTCCCTCTCTCTCTTCTTTTCATCAATCGTCTAGCAATCCACCTCGCTTCCTACCTCCCTCACTCTCTCATCCCTACCAATCCTTGGCCACTGATTGCTCACCAGTGTCTGTCTTCACTCCTCTTTGCATTTTCCCTCGTTGTCTCCTCCTCCCATTTCTTTATAGCTTTGCATTTACTTCCATTCTTCGTGTTCTTCGCCTTATTTCGACTACTTTATATGTCATCTTCCTTTATTATAATTATCATCTCTTTCATTGCAAAATGATATTCCCTCTTTTGTGTACCTCCTCCATCAGTTTGTTATTTATTTCCTCCCCCTCCCCCCCTCCAGTATTTCCAGTCCTTTAATCCTTTGTTAGTTACTTGGTCTCTCTCACCTCTGTTAATTCTTGTGACACTACCCTCACTTCCTTGTTTAATTCTTATTCTCTGTTTCCTCCCCTGCTTTCCCAATTCCTACTTTCCCAATTTACTTCTCCCTCCCTGTTCTCCCCTGCCCTCCCAGTTTACCTTTCCCTCCCTGTTTCCACCCTTGTTTTGTCTGTTTACCTCTGCCACCCTGTTTCCTTCCTTGCCTTTCCAGGTTGCCTCTGCCTCGCTATCACCTTCCCCTGCCTTCCCATATTATGCATATTCTACCTCTCCGCCACTTAACATCAGACTGCCTCCCTCAGACTACCTCTCTGTCTCACCGCACCGTTCTGTCCTTTCAAGATAGGCATATTATTTCCTTGCGTTGGTCATTGGTTGTACTGAGGTGTTCAGATGAATCTGTTGTGGATGTATCACGAAGTAAGAGCCTGGATGCTCCTTGTCAGGCCAATCTTAACAGAATTATCGTCAAACTGTACATACATAAACAGACAAGTAGGTTAAGTTTTCTTAGTTTTGTGATGGCGCTTTACTGCTGGAAGAGAACGAGTTGATAGACCTTTATCGACTGACAAATATTGGGACGATAGATAATGTTCTGTTATTATACTGTCTTTTTTCCTTCTGCTCCTTACCTCACAAGCTACCAGCAGGAATTAATTTTTGTCTTTTTTGTGCCGTTGTTTGATATTTGTTCTTTAGTCAACAGTGAAGTTTGAAAAATAATTCTCTAAGGAAGAATTATCGGAAGCTTCTTTAGCCGACGAGAAAACTGCCTTTTGTAACTGAAGAATTTGTTGTCCCAAAGATGTGACAGTGTAGATTTTACCGTAACAAGTGTCAACATTGTACAGAAACTGTGAACCTGTTATCTTCCAGTGCCATAGCCAGCGGGTACTATACTGTGTTGTTGACTGGGGGAGGGGAGGGGAGGGGTGGAATTAAGAGGGTAAGTGAGGGAGTGGATGGAAGAGGTGAGGTGAGAGGGTGGGTGTGCGTAAGACCTGGGGAGAGGAGGTGGGTATGCATGAGAGGTGGGGAGGTGGGTATGAGTGTGAGCTGGGGAGGTGAGGGAGTGGATGCGAGTGAGGGCTGTGGAGGGAAGAAAATGTGCGTGTGATCTAGGGAGAGAATCATCTGGATGTGAGAGTAAGGAGTTGGGAAGGGCAGAATGAGTGGGTGGCGAAGGAAAGGAGGCCAATTTTATGGGTGGATGTGAGGGGATGGTTTGGGTGTGTGGGAGGTAAGGGGTCTAGTTTTGTAAGTAGGATAGGGGAGAGACTGGGTGTGCGGGTGATGAAGGGGATTGGATGGTGTGGGTGTGTGGGAGGGGAGAGGGTTAGTTTTGTGGGTAGGTTAGGGGAGAGACTGGTGTGCTGTTGAGGGAGGAAGGGGAGGGGTTGGCTGTGTGGACGGAGGAGGAGACTGGGAATTGAAGGCGATTTCTAAGGAATCAGAAATTTCATTAGGACGAGAGTGATGAATATTGTGCTGGAAGTGGAGGTGGCGGCAAATATGAGGCGACTTTATTAAACACCGCATCTTAAAAGTACACATTCCGGCACTTTAATGTAAACTAGATCTTCACCAGGTGGCTCTTGGTGCCTATAGTCTTTGTGTTGGTATTAACATACAAATCAAGTTAGCCTGTGATATGCTGATGTGTCTGGCTTGAAAATCTAACTATGTACTAAAAGTATTCAACCATCGAAAAGAGGAGTTTATCATCTGCTATACACTGTGTCGTATCAGTCAAGAGATTGTTCGCTTTTGTTGAAACCACTTAAAGAGAAGATATGTCAAAGTTTGCTGTCGGATTCAAGATTTCCCCGTTAGAACTGACCCGAGTTTAAGACGGTGAAAATAATTTTGTACATTGTAGTCACAGATCATCATATGCGACACCATTGTTCACATTTTAATGTATATTCGATGTTATACAGTCCAGTCGGGTGGTGCCCCTAAAATGGAGAGAGAGAGAGAGAGAGAGAGAGAGAGAGAGAGAGAGAGAGAGAGACAGACAGACAGACAGACAGACAGATCCCACTTTATGTTTTAATGGTGTGAAGTGAATAGTGACTTAAATCATCCTTACAATAGTGTGTTGAAAAGAAATATCCAGAGCCTGCGTAAAATTGTCCTGCACAAGGCAGTACTACGGTATTGCTTGTAGGCTACCAACCCTCCCAGTAACGATAGCAGTTCACTGAGCCCAAATTAATGTAAATGGAGACAGCTTATATCCCGCTCAATGAAGTCTGTACTGAACGTAGTAACTTATCTGTCGGTAGCGAGAATAAGAAAGTAACCGTATTAAGGTGTTACTGGAGATGGCTTTCAATCCTTTGTGAAAGACAGGCCCCCCTAAGCTGAATAATATGGACTGGCATTAGCAAAAATGTAATCGCTAAGACGTGATCACAGTGAATGTGGGAGGAGAGGTGGTGCTGTGACGGCTTAAAGAAATCGGGTCACGGTTGGTATTGTTCTAGGGTGTATTGTTTTCCACAGTGAAGCCTTTTATTTGTGAGTGGCACCTTGGTCAAGAAGTCTTTGTCTAACTGTAGGTCCTCGTGTGCACATTTTTGCGCATGGAATGCCAAACTGCATTTAACCTTTGCTGTGTCATTTAGGAAATAAACCTTAAACTTTTAGTAGTACCAGCTATAGTGTTAAGTTGCTGCGATAGCCCTCCAGACCACACCGTAACCAGGTGGCTACAGTGAGAGTTACAGGTTTACTAGTCAACCTCTGCCTGCTCTGTTTGCCCTCCTGAAGTCTTAATATTCTAATACACTGTAGAGTATCTGTGATATTATGTCATGTGTGTGGGCACTTCAGATGATATTGACAGAAAGGGAGGAATATCAGGTGATAAATTAGAGATTAAAAATGGTTATCAGTATTTTCTGTCCTCCCCTCCCCCCCTCATCCTCTCTTCCCTGCTTCTGGTCTGCCACCTCCCTAATCAGTCCTTGACCTTTCCTAAACTCTCACCCGCCAGCTGTCCCATTGCCTTTTTTTTAGGCCATATTCTCTTCTTTTTTTAAAATACTGTTTTCAGTACGCTGCATTACGTCATTGTGATCACCAGTCATTCCTCTCTTTACGTTGCCAGCACTGGTTGGGTTGGTGGATGACTAAACCAAGAGTAGTCGAGTGGTGAGGTGTAGTGTTGGTATGACGGGTCTGGTGTGCGGTCTGGTATTGTGTGATTGTGACGGGACTGGTGTAACGTGGTGTTGTGTGGAATGGTCCGCGAGTGACGTGGTTGTGGTATGGTGTACTGTGCTGTGATATGGTCAGTGTGCCGGTGCTGTGGCTTGGTGTGTTATGGTGTGGTGTAATGTGTTGTGGTGTGGTGTGGTGTGATGTGTTGTGGTGTGATGTGTTGTGGTGTGGTGTGGTGTGATGTGTTGTGGTGTGGTGTGGTGTAATGTGGTGTGGTGTGGTGTGGTGTGGTGTGGTGTGGTGTGATGTGTTGTGGTGTGGTGTGTGTGATGTGGTGTGGTGTGATGTGTTCTGGTGTGATGTGGTGTGATGTGGTGTGGTGTGGAGTGGTGTGGAGTGGTGTGGAGTGGTGTGGTGTGTTGTGGTGTGTTGTGGTGTGGTGTGGTGTGTTGTGTTGTGTTGTGTTGTGGTGTGGTGTGGTGTGGTGTGGTGTGGTGTGGAGTGGTGTGGAGTGGTGTGGTGTGGTGTGGTGTGGTGTGGTGTGGTGTGGTGTGGTGTGGTATGCTATGTTGTGGTGTGGTGTAGTGTGGTCTGAGTGTGCCAGCAGAGGAAAAGACCAGGGCGATGGACGTTCCTGTGAGGCATACCCTTCATTATTCTTAGGTTTCTCCCTCAGTGTGCCTGGTGTGTGAATTGAGTGTGGGGTCAAAGGTGTCATCAGGCAGGCGGTACACTGCTGCTGGAAACTGCAGCTTGATGGCGGTGGCAGCAGACCTAATCGAGTTGTATATTTTTAAGAGTATATATTTGTTACCGGTATGAGAATGTTTGCCCAATTCCTTTGCCTAGTTCAGTCTTCCCATATTCTCTCTCTAATGTCTTACAAGTAACACGACACCATCCATCTTCACTGGTCCTCTAATGCCACCAGCAGCCGCCACCACCGCCATACTCATAGAGCCAGGGTACGTGAGGCAGGATGAGGAACCGAGTACAGACCCAAGGATGGGATGAGCCCTAGTATTTGATATGAGTAACGAGCATAAAGCATTATCTTGTGGCGCAAACTTTGTATAAAGTATAATATGCATAAATGGTTCACATTCTGTCAAAAGCAAAGTTGAAGCTTCAAGCCTTCCCCTAGGCTCAGCTTTAATATATATGTTGATGAACTTGCATTCATCAAGACCCCACGAAATGTAATATCCAACATTATAACTAAAGTTATAAGAAGTATGTGGTAACCATAGGGGTATTTGCCTTCTTAGTGTCACTGGTAAAATATATGGTAGAATACTCATTGATAGGGTTAGGCATATAACAGAGGAGCTAGTTGGATAAGAACAAGGGGGATTTAGGAAGGGAAAAGGGTGTGTAGATCAGATATTTGTTCTAAGATGTTTAGTGGAGAAGTATCTAGAGATAGGAAGGAAAGTGTATGCTGCCTTCATGGACTTGGAGAAAGCTTATGACAGAATAGATAGGCAAGGTATGTGGAAGGTATTAAGAATATATGGAGTGGAGGGGAAATTGTTGAGTGCTGTGAAGAGTATGTACGAGGGAGCTAGGGCTACGGTGCGAGTGGATGGTGAGCTGAGTGAGTTCTTTGATCTCAATGTGGGACTGATACAGGGATGTGTGATGTCTCCATGGCTGTTTAATATATATATGGATGGGGTTGTAAAGGAGGTGCAAGGTAGGGCAGTGGATGTGGGGCTGGCCCTAATGAATGAGGGTGAGATTTGGAAGCTTCCGGTGTTGCTGTTTGCTGATGATACAGTATTGTTGAGTGAAGATGAATGGGAGTTGCAAGGCTTTATGAATGAATTTGGGACAGTGTTTAGGAGGAGGAAGCTGAAAGTTAATGTAAACAAAAGTAAAGTTATGGTGTTTGAGAGGAATGAAGTCACAGAGTGTGCAGTGAGGTTGGATGGTGAGGATATGGAGAATGTGAGTGCATTCAAGTACTTGGGTAGTGTGATGAGTAAGGATGGAACTTTGGGGGATGAAGTACGTGAAAGTGTACAGCAGGGAAGGAAGGTTGTTGGTACATTGAAAGCAGTGATGAGAAATAGGGAGGTGAGTATGGAAGTTAAGAAGCCACTGCATGATAGTATTGTGATCCCTACCCTGACGTATGGAAGCGAGGCGTGGACCTTGCAAGAGGGGAACAAGTCAAGAGTGAGAGCAGTGGAAATGGGTTACTTGAGAGGAGCATGTGGAGTGACATGGAGGGACAGGTTGACCAATGAAGAAGTGAAGGAACGTTGTGGGGTAGATGTGGATGTGGTTGAGAAGATTAGGAGAAATACACTGAGGTGGTTTGGACATGTGGAGAGAATGGAGAATGAAAGACTGACTAAGAGGGTGTACGTAGGTGAGGTGGAGGGAGGGAGAGGGAGGGGTAGACCGAGGATAAGGTGGAGGGATGGAGTTGAGAGGTATATGAGGGAGGGGGGGTGAGTTGGGGGGAGGGTAGTCAAATGGTGGGTGACAGAGTGACTTGGAGACGTTTTGTCTGAGGCCACCCTTTGCGGGATTAGGGCGTCGGGCTATAGATAGATAGATAGATAGAGATAACTAAAGTTGTGCTTATGATGTAGTGGCATGTTGTCCGGGCTGTAAGATATTAAACAAGGCTTACACATCATTTCAGTTGTAGCCAAAGAAATTATTATAAACTGTTCTTTTGCTAGGATTGTTTTATGTGGGACATACACATCATTCCGTTTCATAAAATTTCAATATGACAAGAGTTCAGTGACGCAGTACGTAAGATGTTGCTGCATTTGCTGACGGCAGTCATATTGATAATATCTGCCAATATGAATAACCTGAGGTAAAGGCAGTACTTCTGTGTGTGTAGTGTATTGATTGAGCCGAACTTGATGTTTTGTTCTTAAATTTGACCTGGTGTGTGTGTGTGTGTGATGGGAGTAAGGAATGTTAAGCTTTTAGCTACCTCTTTCCACTGAGAGAGCACTCAATTTCTGTAATTAACATCCGTCATGTCATATATTTTAAAAATTCACATGATGCTGATTATAGCCTTATTGATATGCTGGTATAATTTCCCCAGTGACGTTGCCTTGACCCACCATTAGTTAAATAATTTTTTCCTTGGCCTAGTTCTCAGATGGTGCTGCCAGAGTCAGAGACCTTGCCTGGCCAGTTGGCGAAATGGTCAGGCATAATTAACAACCCCAGTGGTTGTTGATGTCTAGTGGTGTTGTTTAGTACTGCGTCAGTCGTGCTGCATACCTTTGTTGTCTGAGCCACCGCCATTTATCACATTTCATAAATTTCCTGTCGTGTTGTAGCGTTGTACTGTATTGGTCCTTCTCCCCAGTAACTTCTTATGTTAAATTGTTTTCTTCCTACATGCCTGGCGACACAAGTGTGGTGACTGTGTGGGTTCAGTGACTGCACACACTTGTACAATACAACGTGCATCCTCCGTCAACCATTCAAGTCCTCTTATATTCCACACAGTCACACCTGCCTGCCTGTAAATACAGGACGTTGGACAGTTGTCGGACTCAGTTTCAAAGGGATCGTGGGCTCCAGAGAATTTGTGGATATTGATTAAGAAAAGGGCAACTTTTTCGATCCAGCATCCCACGTCCTGCAGCGGAAAATTACAAAACTATTTGCATAAGAGGCAACCGGTGAGCTCGTCACATCGGTTTGCCATTACGCAGTTTTTTTTTTTTTTTTTAATGACTAACCACAGACCACGGAAGGGAAGAAACTGCATGAGAAATCAGTTACTAAAACAGGGTCGAGAATTATGAAATAGAGCTACCAGTGCTGAGGCCAGGCAGAAAACATAAATGGACCCCTTCCCGTTACGATTGATATCTAGCAAAAAGTTTCAGCTCAGTTAAGAAAATAACATCAAATAACAGGAAGACAAGACAGCCAATTATCTGGTGTCGCCAGTCTCACCTACGGCTCAGACCTGACCCTAAACTTTACTACAATTTTATTTTCCCAGCGGGAGGTGGCGGCGGGGATGGCTAAGCCGGAGAAAAGTGATGGAAGTGAAAATAACAAAGAGCAGAAGCAAAGAAAAGAGAAATGCGAGGATATGGAGTGAGGATGACGGTGTGGTTGTGAATGTAACAGTGAAGGTGAACGTGAGTGAAAATGAGAATACGACTGTGAATAATATTGTGGTGTGTGTGTGTGTGTGTGTGTGTGTGTGTGTGTGTGTGTGTGTGTGTGTAATGGGACTGTTGTGTGCTGCGGTATGTGATGTGAGTGTTTTACTGGTAATATTTAGTTTGTCTGTCACCACCCATGCTGCCTATGTCTCTCGTCCTATCCTATCTCTCCTGACTAAAGCGTCTCTCACTCACTCCCTCCCTCCATCCCTATCTCCCCCTCCCACTTTGTCTCGTATTACCTCTCAGTCTTCGAAATCCTTTCCTCTTATTGTATATTTTCCTCCCTCATGTTTCACTGTCGCTCATCTCTTCAGTTCTGGCCTCGTACATTTCCTTTTGATTACATTCTCTCCCTTCATGACTGTTGCCACATGTGTATTGACGTCACGCTTCCATGTTATTCCCTGCCTGTGTGTTGTGACCAGATTGACAAGCACAGTGGGTAAGGGGGCACAAGTCCTGAATGAGAGAGTGTGTGTAGAGGTACTTGGAGGAAAACTGATGAATAAACTATACTGAAAGAGGAGCCTTTAACAGAATATGAAATTACTTTCGACATGCACATGAGGAGAATATCTGAAACTGAGAATGACTGTGAACTGAAGTGATAAATAACAAGACGAATAACCAGGGATAATAGATAAAGAAAATGTGATGGAAAACGACTGGAATGAATATGTGATGGAAAACGACTGGAATGAATGAAGGCATTTGTGTTGTCCATCCCTGATCAATTTTGGGAGCACCGTATGGAATTGAGGAAAAGAAGGATAAGAAAATTTTCGTAATGCTAGGTGTTGGTAAGACGACAAGAGGACTGACATTGCATCGCCCATCCTTCTATATTTTCAAAGTTGTCCCTCGTCACATATTAATGTAAAGAAATTTTATTGAAGTTGACTTCTCCTCTGCGTTCTCCTGAACTTGGACTGCCGTTTATTTGTGGACCATTGCACAGTGATTATGAGTTGGCTGCAGACGGATATTGTGAATAATAATTTGATCTATTCCAGTCAACAAAACCCAATAATTTGTTTTACTAAGTGAAAGTCCATTTTTATTCAGATGCGAGCTTCGACCAAGTTATAAATCACACGTAGAGTAATTTTCTGCTTATAAATTCGAGTGTTTAAAGGAGTGTGCAGTAGAGGGCGTTTACTTAAAGACTGATGGTGTACATTGACGACACATTACCAATCATAATGATTGGTAAAGGTGGTCATGTTTGTGAATTTGTGGTATGTTGTTGGCCAGGAGTGTTAATGTTTGTTTTAGTTCCAACTGTTTCCATTCTTCACTCACCTGGAAGTTCTGTTTAAGTGTTCACTCTAATACATATTTAACTCAGCTCCGTCGTGAAATATCAAATTAATTATTCTGTGTTTCTCTCTTTCAGTTTCTCCTCCTTCATAACTCATGCTTTATCTCACTTTGTCCCCTTTTATTCTGTACCTCCCTTTCCTCCCGTGCCATCTTTCCCGCATCTCTTCTCCCTCTTCCGTTCTGTTTCTTTCCTCCTCTTCTTCCCCCTCTTTCCCTTCTCTCGTTCCTTTTCTCCTTCACATCCCATTCAATTCCAGTCCCAGCCACCAGCATCACTTAACCACCTGCTTTTTGTACATAATTTTTATATGATTTTCTTCTTTCAGCGTCCACAGTTTACTTCTCTTCTTCACACTCCAGCTTTCATCCCGTCGGCCTCCCTTTGGGTCTGATGGACAGTTTTTTGTCCCACTGAAACTTTTTTTTTTTAATCCGCCTCCTCTGCTCCATCCTCTCTGTTCTCATTCTCTTGCATCCTACTTTGTCTTGCTGTGTAGCTGCCAGCTTTATAAAAAAAAAGAAAAAAAAAACAATATCGGAAGCATCTAACGACAAAGAATAAGATTCTATTTCTCAAGAATATTTTGGAGTCCCGATAACATGAAGTCAGGTTAAATGAAAGATGCTTGGACATTCCATAATGTAAAATGTTACAAAGAAAATTAAACTGTAAACTCTTTAGAAAATATACACAGTAAAAACTGCTCCTGTTCCAAATAGTTTTGCAAATGAAAGGTTTGAGTGCTGGATTATTCTTGCACGGGATGCACCAAAATGGAGAACCGTTTGTAGTCTGGTACTGCTGACTCTTCTTATAGGTGATGGTGTCGAGTCAGCGGGGTCTTTAACAGTGCTGACTGATCTGACACAGAAAACAACACCGAATATCTGAGGCAACATTAGGTGTTACAGAACCGATGAGAATATTGTGACAGCAACGAGATGTGCGGTGTTTTCGTAATAATTATTGACATGACATTGTAGGGCCAGAATAATGTGAAGAGATATCTGATTTTTTCTGTTAATCACAGGTAGAAAGTTGTGGATCATTAACTAAGACTTTGGCTGCCCGACAGTTGTATCCTTCATTTATTACCTTTAGCTCTTGGTTTTGCTCTTTTGTCTGTTCCATATTTCTTCTTTCACTCTCTGTTTTTCTCATGCCTTCCCTCCTTTCTTCGAAGCATGTACCGGTTATTACTCATTACATTTTGTTTTGCCTTTCCTGGAAAAGAAAATCCTTTTAATCAGGTAGGAGTAAGGGATGTTGTCTTGCGGAATTGGATGGAACTGATGGTAAATTATCCCCCTTGGCCCCCGCACCCCTCCAGCTCATTCCCCAGGCCCTCTCATTGCCTATCTCTGTTGCTTCTCTTTACGCCCCGCTGCTCATCCAAGCTCGCATCCTTCTCCTTAATGTGGTACCATTGTTGAAGGGGAAAACCCAGCAGTTGTTTGTGATGGGAATTTTTAATGGAAAAGTAGATTCGAAAAGGGGAAATGTCAGTGCTGTTGATTTCTTATTTCTTATTGGGTAAACACAGTAGGTTCAAAATGTTAACGAAATTTGACGATAGGAGAATTTTAGCAGTGTGATGATGCTTACACGTGACATCTTAACTTCGTCTCACCTTCCACGTAACACCCATTTCCTGCCTTACCGTACACATAACATTCATTTCCTGCCTCACCTTACACGTAGCATCCATTTCCTGCCTCACTTTACACGTTACATCCTTTCTGCCTCACCTTACACGTAACATGCATTTCCTGCTTCACCTTACACAAAAAATGCATTTTGCCGTCACACCTTACACGTAACATGCTTTTCCTGTCTCACCTTACACGTAACACCCTTTTCTGTCTGTCACGTAACATCCATTTCTGCCTTAACTCACATATAAGATCCGTTTTCTGTATCGCCCTTCACAACAAAGGCTTTTCCTGCCTCACTTTGCTGAATAGCTAACCCATCATGAAACAAATATAACAACAAACAATTTCAGGGCAACTATTCAACTTCACAGGAGTATTGCGGGATTCAGTATGATGTAGTTTTCATACATAGAATCTGGACGCCTTGTAATAAAAACCTAATGATAATACAGTTCTGTTGAAAAACAGGCGTTACAAACTGATCCATTATTTCTTTGCTTTACTGATAAATGGTTGAGTAAAATCAGGTTTTACTGAATCAGATGCTGTTGGCTCTTCTTTAAGCTGCTGCCTGAAGTACAGAGAAATATTTTCCATTTCACTACTTATAAAACTGGGAGTAAATAAGCAGTGATCGGCTGTCATTGATGGTTAAACTCTCTCTTTCTCTCTCTCTCTCTCTCTCTCTCTCTCTCTCTCTCTCTCCATACCATATTGCTCCTCTCTTCTCTCGTCTCATTCCCTCTCTGTCAACCCCTAACCAATCAGTTCCCCTCGACTCTCTCTTCCCTGTCTCTCCATTTAGAATAATTGCACTTTCACCACATATACCCCAACTGCTGCTCCTTTTAGGCTAATCGTCCTCTCAGTACCACTTCACCACATTGTGCATTTTTGCCTCATTTTCCCCACCATTACCTCAGATTACTCCCCCCCCCCCCGGCACTGTCGCCTCCCTCTCTTTGTTTCCTGTGCTTCTCTCTCTCTTTCTCTTGTCTAACTTCCTGTCTTTTTTGTCTAGACTTTCCCTGCTTCCTGTCCCTCTCTCCTCCCCCTCATTCTCAGTCCCTCTCTCCTCCCCCTCATTCTCAGTCCCTCTCTCCTCCCCCTCATTCTCAGTCCCTCTCTCCTCCCCCTCATTTCAGTCCCTCTCTCCTCCCCTTCATTCTCAGTCCCTCTCTCCTCCCCCTCACTCCCTGTCCCTCTCTCCTCCCCCTCACTCCCTGTCCCTCACTCATACCACTCAGTCACTGCCCCTCTCTCCTCCCCCTTGCTCCTTGCCTCCCTCTTCTCCCCCTCACTCTCTACTTCCCTTCACTCCCTGTCTCTCTCTCCTCCCCTTCACTCCCTATTCCTCTCTCCTCCCCCTTACTTCTTGTCTCCCTCTTCTCCCCCTCACTCTCTGTCCTTCTCTACTCCCCTTCACTTCCTGTCCCTCTCTCCTCCCTCTCACTCCCTGTCCCTCTCTCGTCCCCCTCACTCCCTGTCCCTCTCTCCTCCCCCTCAACTTGTCCCTCCCTCTGGCTAAGGACAACTCATCACAACATCCTTCATAACTAATCACAATCAGTCACTGCTCCTCCATGCTAATCCTCTTACCCTCCTCCCTTCACCCATTCCCGTATACTCCGGGTACATATTATCAAGTTAAGGATCTACTGCCAACCTGTTGCTCATGAAGGGGCAAGGGAAGGGTGAAGGAGGAAAGGAAGAGTGAGGTAGTGGGAGTGAGTAGGGAAAGGGAGGATGAGAATGAAAAAGGATAGGAGAGGTAGTGAAGGAGGAGAAGAAGCAAAATGAGGGAGAGATTGAAGGGTAAATGAAGGCAGAGCACGGGAAGGATGAGGGAGGAAGGAAAAGTGAGTGACGAAGGGAAGGGAGGGGATGGCAGAGTGAAGGAAGGAGGAGGGAAAAGGCTGAGAGGGAAAGGCCAGGATGAAAGAGGGAAGAATAAGGGAGGAAGGAAGGGTTTGAGCGACAAGAGTAAGGTGATGAAGGACTGATAAGGGAGCAATATCATCCAGGTTGTGTTAAATGAAATTCTTGTCCTTTCATTTTATGACCTCTCTTCAGTTCTGCATATCGTTCTACTCTCTATATCTGCCATATCCGCTCACTCTCTGTATTTAACATGCACAATCTCATAAATTACCACTCTCTTCAATGCATTATTCGTCCGTTTTATTAACATATAAGGTTCTTGTCATCGTTCATCACAACTCTTCCTCTCAAACCCCATTATTTATCCTTCTCACTGCATATTCCACCCTTCCATCTTTTTCATAGTCCCTTCCGCGCCATCTTTCCTTTTTACTGTCACTACCACTACCCCGCACCCTCCCATGTCCCTCCCTCTCACTTCATAGTTCTTTCCCTCCATCTCTCGCCATCCTGTCCTCATCTTTCTTTCCATTGTCTCTCTCACCACTTCTCTCTGGTATCCCTCCCTCTTGCTGCACACTTTCTTCCCTTCCGTCTCTCACCATCCCTTCTTCCCCACAGGGGCGTCATTTCAATTTTCCTTGGGGGTGGGGGGTGGCGAGCGGGCATTTTAAGCCACATGCAAAGCTATATTTAGAGAATTAAAGCAGTAAACAAATACAGGTATATGTACTGTATATAATTATTTATTAATCCAGTTACTTCCTGACACACACACTAATGGACATTCTAGTATTGGCAGTATTTCTGTGTGAAGTTAAATATGTACATACAGTAATTTAAAGTGCATGGTAAAGTACATATCATTGCATTCTGTGCAAATGAACTTGGATAATAGACCAAATAGCAATTAAAATATTTGTATTGGTGAAAGCTTGAACTGACTTCATTCTTACAGCCTAATAAAAATATAATGAATGTAAATTTGAGAATTAAAAGTTGCAAACTTGTAACTGAATTAAAAATGGAAAGCTTTTAGCTTACTAGCCCCAAAAATACATTGAACCATGTAATGTGAAAAAGTAAGCTCTACACTAAGAGGCGGGAGAAATAAAATGATGGTTTTTAAATTTGGAAGAGGCCCAGGTAAGAATAGTATATTAATGTCAGAATTCACTATATATAGGGAACTGAAAACTAAATTGCGTATATTTATTGCACTGAAAAATGAATAAACTACTGCAACAGTGGATATCTCTGTGATCTCTGCTTTGCATATTTGAAGTGGCCTTTGTGGCCTACGTGCCATGGTGAATAATGCCATATCTGCTACTTAAAGCAGCTTTATACTCTACCAGTTCCAAGAGATTATTATAGTTACATGGAAAGTTATCATACTTTAATTTGAAAAAGTAACTGTGTTCATACGTACTTTACCAGCCCTTACAGAATGAACTCCCCAGGTGTCTGCTGTCTGTCTGGCTGGCCGTTGGTGTGTGGCGCCTATCGTGTCCAGACCACGGTACCAAGATATAAACAAAACGATCGAACTTTTAACTGACCTCGAAACACAAAATAAAATAAAACCATGTTTTCGTGTATAATTCTGTTAATTTTATGTTTTGTAACGCGTACATGTCACTTAAGTGTTTGTGACTTAAATTTTGTCATATAGACTTTGTAAAAAAAAATGCTTACTTGGTTCTGATGCCACCCTGCCGTCCCCCTGCCGCCCCCTTTTTCTTCACGGTCCCTGGTACCTCACCGCCCCCCTGGATATTTCCACCGCCCACTTTGGGAACCACTGATCTAAATGAACTCTTAAGACTCCTGCATACAGGTACGTACTTCCTAAGATGAATAAAAGCTTTTAATGATAGCCAGAATACAATAAAAATGGCAGCTCGATACTGAAGTTAACTGAACAGCGGGATAGGAACATATTTACATTGACAGGCTTTAATATACCTAGTAAATTATTGTGATTATTACACACACACACACACACACACACACACACACACACACACACACACACACACACACAAGATATATTTCACTCAAAACGTCTATCTATCTATAGCCCGACGCCCTAATCCCGCAAAGGGTGGCCGCAGAAAAAACGCCTCCAAGTCGCTCTGTCACCCACCATTTGACTGCCCTCCCCCAACTCACCCCCCCTCCCTAATATACCTCTCAACTCCATCCCTCCACCTCATCCTCGGTCTTCCCCTCCCTCTCCCTCCTTCCATTTCACCTCCATACACCCCCTTAGTCAGTCTTTCATTCTCCATTCTCTCCACATGTCCAAACTACCTCAGTGTATTTCTCCTAATTTTCTCAACCACATCCACATCCACCTCACAACATTCCTTCACTTCATTCGCCAACCTGTCCCTCCACATCACTCCACATGCTCCTCTCAAGTAACTCATTTCCACTGCTGTCACTCTCGACTTGTTCCCCTCTAGCAAGGTCCATGCCTCACTTCCATACACCGGGTTAGGGATCACAATACAGTCATGCAGTGACTTCTTAACTTCCATACACATCTCCCTATTTCTCATCACTGCTTTCAGTGAACCAACAACCTTCATTCCCTGCTGTGCTCTTTCATGCACTTCATCCCCCTACCTTCCATCCTTACTCATCACACTACCCAAATACTTGAATGCACTCACATTTTCCATATCCTCACCATCCAACCTCACTGTGCATTCTGTGACTTCAATCCTCTCAAACACCATAACTTTACTCTTGTTTACATTAACTTTCAGAGTCTTCTTCCTACACAGTCCCAAATTCATTCACCAAACCTTGCAACCCCCATTTTTCTTCACTCAACAATACAGTATCATCAGCAAACAGCAACACCGGAATCTTCCACATCTCACCCTCATTCATTACAGCCACTCCCACATCCACTGCCTTACCTTGCACTTCCTTTACAACCCCATCGATGTATATATTAAACAGCCATGTAGACATCACACATCCTTGTTTCAGTCCCACTTCTAGATCAAAGAACTCACTCAGTTCACCATCCACTCGCACTGTAGGCCTAGTTCCCTCGTACATACTCTACACAGCACTCAACAATTTCCCCTCCACTCCATATATTCTTAATTCCTTCCACATACCTTGCCTATCTATTCTGTCATATGCTTTCTCCAAGTTCATGAAGGCAGCATACACTTTCCTTCCCTTCTCTAGATACTTCTTCACTAAACATCTTAGAACAAATATCTGATCTGCACACACTTTTCCCTTCCTAAATCCCCCTTGTTCTTATCCAACTAGCTCCTCTGTTATATGCCTAACCCTATCAGTGAGTATTCTACCATATATTTTTCCAGTCACATTAAGAAGGCAAATACCCCTATGGTTACCACAAACTTCTCTCTCCCCTTTTCCTTTGTATAAAGGAACAGTTATACCTGATTTCCAGTCCTCTGGAACCCTTCCCTCTTCCTAAGCCAATCTACACAACTTCCGTATCCACTCCACTACAATCTCTCCTCAAAACGTATTGAGGCTAAACACAAATTATTTTTAGTTTCACGGTGTTAACCTTATATTTTTTTCATCAACTGTAGTTGATTTGGAGGCCCCCTCAAGAAGCTTGGGGGAGCGAGCGCTCCTCGCTGCCCCCCCCCCCCAAATGACGCCCCTGCTTCCCCATCTCCCCCTTCCATACTGTACTGAAACACAATGTATTGGTTGTTGCTTATTGCGTTTGAGCTGTTGATTTGCCCCTGAATGTTTGCCGTTTCTCTTATTCTCCTGTTACAGGATCTAGACTGAATGTCACTAGGATGTCTCTATACTGCTTTTGGACTTTTAGATAACTACACACTGCTTGGGAGGGAACGAGAAACGTTATCGAAGCTGTAATACTGCCACTGTACGCGCTGAAAGACAAATAAAAAATGAATATCAACAGTGTTTTCTTGGCCTGAAACATATTACATACTGCCTGTGTTAAAGGGTGATAATACCATGATAACATAGTTACCAAATAATACTCATAACATCAAGCATATAGACTGTTGATAGCACTAAGTATTATTTTTTTAAAGCATGAAACAATATTGATCTTATGTTCTGTGTTATGTTAAATCCAGCCTTCTGCCATTAAATTGTCATACCGAAATTAAGTAGCTTCCATAGTACAGCTGATTTTTGGTTAAACTTTATTGAAAAGTAAATATTAACACAAAGTATAAGCGCTATTGCCTTCCTTTTAATATATCCATCTTACTCTGGACGTTGACTTGGATCCGTTCCCCTTATTCTTGTCAACCTGGATTACATAAATGATAGATCACATGCTCATAGTAGTTCTTAACCCGCGCCGTCCCGAGGACGTACTTCCACGTCCTCACGTTTTGTCACAGCTAATCCCGAGGACGTACTTCAACGTCCTGCAATTGCAAGGTTCATAATTTCCACAATTTTCAATTTTCGCGAGTCATTTTTGGTACGTATACACGGGACACCTTCCTCAACAAGATGCCAGGCAGAGACAATGCCTTACCCAGCATGACCTCCTCCCCCCCCTGCATGCCCTTTTCTCAGCAATTCACCTGTTATCAGTGACCTGGCCAGTATAGCCATGTCATGCCATGGTACGAAATTCAGGGCCAGAGTGATTCCCCAATCAATGACAATGTGGAGGACAAACTTTACATAGCATTAGAGGAAGAAACAGTTAGAAATGATGATCAGGTAATGTGGCAAAAAAAGGTCAGGTATTAGTGAGTGAAACAATGCTTATAATGCCTATATTACTGCTTGAAAACCAATATACTCTTGTACTACATATAAATTCGTAACAGTAAATAAATAAATACCGTTTATGAGTGGTGTGAAATAGTTATCCTCCCATAGAACTCGTTTTCTTTGGTGCCAGCCTGATAGAAAACCCAGTAAGGTAAGGAGGCTCTCCTACCTGTAATGAGTATTTTAAACCTCAGGTGAGCGATTTCTCTATGAATTTTCGATGTTTCTCACCAAAAGCGAAAGTTTTAGCAAAAAAAAAAGGGTCGAAAAATGGTCGGGATTGGGGGGTACCAGTGGTCAAAAAGTGGTCGGGACGGGGCGGGTTAATCATCACTAATTTTATTTGTTTTTATTTATTTATTGTGTCCGAGTCTGATCATAAACAGTACTAGGCAGTCCATTCTCTGCAGCTTGTAGTCTTCCTTCCTGGACACAACAGATGGCGACACACGCCTTCTTATACACATTTTGGGAGGTAACACTGTAAGACTGTAGCACCAGTCGAGCAGGGCAGTACTCCCGAGGTGGATGGAAAGCTGATGACAGGGAGTGCTGGAGCTTCAGTTTCATCAGCCCTCAGGACTAGTTCCTGACCATCCCCCTTTGCTGAACTTTTTCAGTGTCTCAGTTACACAGAGAGTAGGCCAGCATGCTCTCCAGTACAAATTTCTCTAACTATCTGCATCAAACTACATGCACAGTACACACTACACTTCCTTTTCCAAAAATAAAAAATCATGGCGTCACAACACACAGCCTCGGAGTCCCCAAGGGGGGGACCATAAATGTCCCCACCATCCGCTCCTCTCCCGATGATGACTCGAGGTGCCTGGAACCACTGTCTGACTCTCTTCTTCTTCATTTCTGCAACATTCGCGGCCTTTCCTCTAACTTTCGCTCTGTTGAGCACCACCTCTCCTCCTCTAAACCTCACCTTCTTTTTCTAACGGAGACTCATCTGTCTGAGGCAACTGACAGCAAACCCTTTTCTGTATCCTCCTACTTTCTCTATACTCATTTCAAAGCCAAAGGTGGCTGTTGTGTATATATACGCAACGACTTATCTTGCTCTCGTGTTCCTGAACTCGATTCTTCTGAATTCTCTACTCTCTGGCTTCGGCTTTCCTGTCGTTCTCTGACTAAATATATCTGTGCTGTTTACTTATCCCCTAATTCTACTGACTATCAAAAATTCTTCAACTCTCTTACTTCTACGATGGAACACATTCTATCCATTTCGCCTTTCTCTGAAATCTCCATTCTAGGAGATTTCAATGTTCACCACCACCTTTGGCTCTCCTCTCCTTTCACGGATCCACCTGGTGAACAAGCCTACATCTTTTCTATCCTTAATGACCTAGAGCAGCTTGTACAGCACCCTACCCGTATCCCTGACCGCCTTGAGAGAGCTCCAACATACTTGACCTCTTCCTCACAACTAATCCTTCTGCTTACTCTGTTAATCTTTTCTCTCCATTGGGCTCCTCCGATCACAACCTTATTACCTTAACCTGTCCTATCACTCCGGTACGGCCTGTGGACCCTCCAGGGAAATGTCGTCTGTGGCATTTTGGAGCCGCGGACTGGGAGGCCCTCAGGCAGTACTTCTTTGATTTTCCCTGGAATGATTATTGCTTCCGTGGCCGGAAGCCATCTGAGTGTGCCTTGCGCATTACGGAGGTTATTCTCTCGGGCATGGAAGCATACAATCCTTTCTCATATCCTTTGACTAATGCAGGAAAGCCTTGGTTTAATCACGCTTGTTCTAACGCTGTCCGCAACAAGGAGAGGGCCTACAAAAGGTACCGGAGCCAACCCACCCCTGAATCACATCATCTTTACATTTCTGCCCGGAAATCGTGCTAAGTCTATTCTTCGCTCTACTAAAAATAATTTCATCCATACTAAATGCTCTCAACTCTCCAACTCGAATTCTTCCCGCTCCTTCTGGCACCTTGCCAAAAATCATTCTTACAACTTTACCTCATCATCTTTCCCTTCTCTTTTCTACTCTGATGGTTCTGTAGCTATTTCTTCTACTGATAAAGCAGATCTCTTCGCACAGACTTTCTCCTCCAATTCCACCTTAGATGATTCCGGTGCTGTTCCTCCATCACTTCCCCCCTCTGACTTCCTCATGGCTGACATTAAAATTTCTTCAGTTGATGTATTTTCTGCCATCACTGGCCTCAGTACTAACAAGGCATATGGGCCTGATGGGGTCCCTCCTGTTGTTCTCAAGAACTGTGCTTCTGTGCTTACACCTTGCCTAGGCAAACTCTTTCGCCTTTGTCTGTCAACTTGTACCTTTCCTTCTTGCTGGAAGTTTGCTCTCATTCAGCCAGTCCCAAAGAAGGGTGACCACTCCCAACCCTCCAACTATCGTCCAATTGCTTTAACATCCTGTATTTCAAAAGTTTTCGAGTCAATTCTCAATAGAAAAATTTTAAGGCATCTTTCCTATCACAACCTTCTTTCCGATCATCAGTATGGGTTCCGTCAGGGACGCTCCACTGGCGATCTTCTCACCTACCATTCAGACTCCTGGTCATCCTCCTTTCGGGACTTTGGCGAAAGCTTTGCCATTGCGCTTGACATCTCAAAGGCTGTCGATCGAGTCTGGCATAAATCTTTAATTTCCAAACTGCCCTCCTACGGTTTCTATCCTTCTATCTGTGCCTTCATCGCTAGCTTCCTTTCTGGTCGTTCTATAGCTGCTGTTGTAGACGGCCATCGTTCTTCTCCTAGATCTATCAACAGTGGTGTTCCTCAGGGCTCTGTCCTATCACCAACTCTCTTCCTTTTATTCATCAATGATCTAAGCTGTACATCTAACCCTATCCACTCATACGCTGATGACTCCACCCTTCACCTTTCCATTCGGTTCCTGCAACGCCCATCTCAACAGATGCTTCAACAAACAAGGGATGAGGCTATGGCACACCTAATGTCTGACTTGGCTCTTATCTCTGACTGGGGTAAAAATAATATGGTTGTTTTTAATGCATCTAAGACTCAGTTCTTACACCTATCAACCCGACAAAATCTTCCACAGGTATACCCATTAATGTTTAATAATATTCAGCTTAATCCTGCATCATCCTTGAACATGCTTGAGGTTTCATTTACTCGGAACTTATCTTGGAAAGATCATATTACATCTCTTGTAAAATCTGCTTCCAAGAGATTGGGTGTGCTAAGCCGACTCCGCTCTTTCTTTACCCCTGCACAATTGTTGACTCTATACAGGGTTTTTTTCCACCCCTGTGTGGAGTACAACTCTCATGTGTGGGGAGGCTCCCCACATACAGCCCTTCTCAATAGGGTGGAGTCAAAGGCTTTTCGTCTCATTAACTCTCCTCCTCTTACTGACTCCCTTCAACCTCTGTCTCTTCGCCACACTGTTGCATCTTTATCTCTTTTCTATCGCTACTTTAATGGTCACTGCTCCTCTGAACTGTCTGCTTGCATTCCTCCACCTCTACGACGGGCGCGTAGCACCCGTCTGGCAGCAAACTCTCATCCCTTTTCTGTCCAACTCTCTAATGCAAGAGTTAACCGTTACTCCCAGTCTTTCATTTATGCAACAGGTCAGCTCTGGAACTGTCTCCCTCTGTCTGTATTTCCTGCTGCCTATGATCTCCAGTCTTTCAAACGCAGTGTGTCCAGGCATCTCAAAATGATCGGATCTTGAATTTGGCTCTCTATTGTATTTTGTTTTTCTCTTTGAGGGAACTGTTACTGCGGGCTCATGGCCTTTGGTTCCTTCTTCCTCGCATAAAAAAAAAAGTAACGTCTGTACTGGAGCATGCCAGGGCTGTCATATTTAGAACTGGCTCTATGATATTGACGGTTGTGCTTTTTTTTTTTTTTTTTTTTTTTTTACTATTAACGGAAGACCAGTTATGACTGTTTTAACAAAATTAGTCCACAAGTTGTCTCCACCTCTTATAAGGATTAATATCAGGACCTCAGTGTCAACAGGCCATTCCTCTGCCACTTGACAATCACCTCCCCAGCTGATAGGCACAAATACCCACAATCTGTGTTGTGGTGCATTAGGGATGTCACATTCACATCTGGTATGTTACTATGGGGTCGTGTTTATAGTCTACACTGTGAGCCACAAGGAAGGGCAGTGAACACTGTGATCGCGAATTCATATAATTTGAATGTTCCATGCAAGATCTGGGATCTAACCCTTGACCACATTGTCGTCAATCCACCCCATATCCATGCCACATCTGCTGTTATCAACACTATGGAATACTCTTGACAGGATTACAGTATCACTTCATCCTGGGGATCAGATAGTGTCCAGCGAGGGAGGCTGGTACCTATATCTTATCCACTCCAGTGTTGTTTATATACATGTCTGGAATTGATATCTGTTAGGACAGCAGTGCATGTAGGTCTCGAGCCCAGGATCAGGGCATCACAGAAAGGGAGGCGAACTTGATACCAGTGAGCCATCATGGCTCCAGACAAGAACACACATGGACACAAAGAACTGACAGTGGCACTTGGTGGACTGATACAGTTGTCTTCCCCTGCCCGTCCTGCCTGCCTTCCACCAGCCACCTGCATAATTAGTGCTTCCACAGCATAATTATTGCTTTCGTATTATCTCCCTCGCCTCCACTGTCTCCCTCCCACACTTCCCCCATCTAATTAATGTTGCCATACGTTACCCCCTCACCCCTCCCTCCTCCCTCCCTTAGTCACCACGAGGCATGTCGCCAAAAGTCACATTGCTACCTATAGTCCAATCCAATGTTCCTGTGTCCAATGACTTCTTGCATTAGACAGCTGGCTGAGGACGTTGTTGCTATCTGCTAACGGTTTCATTCAACTTAAATTAGCTTTACTCTCAGGTGACTTTATTAAATTGAGTAAAACACCGTGGTTCTTGTAAAATAACCCTGGTCTGTGGCCGAAACTACCCGTCAACCACAGGGAAGCAACCGCTCTTGCAAGACAGTCCCGTGCAGTGAACCAATGTTCCCATGGGGCAGACAGTGCCTCACCACAGCGGGGCACAGGGAAGAGTAGAAAATTTTAGTTCCCGAATTTGCGTCTTCACGCAGTTAACAGAGGCATCATTCTGGTCTCCACATCACCCGTTGTTTGGTGATATGGGTACCACCCAACGATGTAAATGGTTTTCTAGGTTGCAGGAAACCATTAGGCTTGTCACTGAGTATGGAACCATCTGAAGTGGAAAGAAGAACAAAAGTGACAGTACTGACGGGAGAAATAGGAAGAGGAGAGGATAAACAGAGAAAGACGTAAAGGAAGCAATGGGGAGCACTACACCAAATACGTGGATGCTGGTCGCCACCATCAACTACTAAAACCCCGCAGTAATGGCAAGAATTTTATGACTATATCGTACACAGGCCGAAAGTGTTCATAAAGACCAGGGTGTTGATGGAGGGAGTCAATACAACCTAAGATTATAATTCGCCAAACGATGTCTACATATTCCTCTCCGTGAATCATCTCTTCCTGTTAACCACAACTTTCGTTGATATTGTTTTATAGTAACAGTTGTGTGTATTTTATGTTGCTTCTGAATAATTCAGTGTTGGTATCTGAACACCTTAATGGAGCGACGCATCTCTATACACAAGTCTGGCTATATCCGGTAATTTTAGTTCAGTCCGATATTTAAAATCACCTCTAGAAGAACCTCTGTGACTGGCTGGAGTGATAAAAACAAACTCCATCCCTGACACATTGTATAATTTTTCTGATTTATTCTTGCTGCCACAGACGATTTTGTTGAGCAATGAAAATGCCTTATCATTGGAGAGTGAAAGTAATCAATAATATTTTGGCAAGTGAATCAGTATAGGTGGCAGAGTGAGCGAGAGGACCAAGTGTTAGTTGAGGTGTATGAAAGTTTAGATGCTGTTTTTACTTTTTTTTTTTTTTTAATGCTTTACTGCTTCTTTTCTTCCCATCTTTCTTCACCGCCTGGAACGTTTTCTGTCCAGAAAAAAAAAAAATAAATAAGGTTAAATGGTTCTAATGGCACGTTTATTTTGGTATTGATCTAACTTTTAACTTCATTTGCTATCCCCCTCCAGTGTTTGTATGTGCAAAGTTTTGTATGAAACGTTTACCAGGTTGCAGAGTTTGTTGTATATACACATACACACATTACAGACGTATGGGCCGTGCATAATTACATATATACATTGAAACACATATTCAGACTCAGCATCAGTAGAGCTGTAGGCTAGATAAGAAGAGAAATCGGTCGGAAAGACCTAAACCGAATCAGACTAGAAGGACGCATCCAGCACCATCAGCTGCCTTGCTGTACCTGTGAATATCGTTTATCAGAGGGGGGGGGGGGAAGTAGAATGATGCGGCAAAATTATGAGAGAAAACTGTGAGTGCTGGGGAAGTTGTGGCACCAACATCCCCCACCACACCAGAACACAGACAAACGTGTAAATGAGTTGTGTGTGTGTGGTTGGGGTGGTGGTGGAGCTGTTTTTAATAAATCTGCTTGCATAATTAAGCAACTCTTTCTTCAGAGTGGGCTGTTTTTATTCGTGGACAATGATTCTTTCTGCAATTATTTACTTTTTTCAGGATTTTTAAAAATGGTCGGATGGTGGAGAAAAAGATGATACTGCAGGAGGCAGGGTGGGAAGAATATGTAACGGCAGGCGAGGATGGGTGATGGCGTGAAGAGGAGGGATGATGAAGAAGGACAATGTGATGACCTGGGTTGAAATGATGGTAGATTAATTATGAAAGGGAACTGTGTCATGGATCTGTGTAAAAGGTGAACCAGTAAATGTAAGGTTTTTAGAAGTGTAATAACAACATACAGTGTTTTGGTTTGATAGTTCTGGCATAACTTGGGGCATCTTCAGTTTTTGTGAATTTTGTGAAAATTTTATACATAGATTCATGCTGTCCTTGTCTCCTGTTGCTTCCCCGATGAAATTTATGTCATCCTCGGTAACAGATTTCCATAAGAATCAGTTGATTTATAGTTTCAATAGTGTTTCTCTTGCTCTGACCCCTAACATTACGAGTGACAGCGTGAGGCTCAGCTTTCGTGCGTATGAAGCTTGATTTTGTGTCCCTGTGTGGTGCTCAGAATTTCACACCCAAGATGAATCCACAGCCAACATTATACTGTACATCACCACCACCGCCACCACCAGGTCCGCTCATATACTGTCTGCAGAGCGGACACCTCCTCTGGTGGGTGAGTGGTGGGTGGGAGGGGAGGAGGGTCAGGAGAAAAGTCAAAGTCAAAATTTAATCTCGCCAGAAAGTGAGAGCGGCGGCGGCAGGTACCTGAACGGTTTTAGTTAATGAATGATTATTGTAGCTTTCCTAACTATGCCCAGAATGGTACAGAATTATGAAGGTAATTACTTCCAGTTTATTTAATCCGTTTGTGTTCCGGCTTCCATTAACATTGGTACTTAATAGCGTAAGGAAAGAAGGCAACTGCACCAGGTCGGTTGGACTATACTGGGCAGATTTTGTTCATACATACTAGTTGTTTACGAGAATAAGACAAGAATGGTAAAGAAAGGAGTTCTTTTCTCTCTTGTTTCCTTGAGTTAGGACGAGACGGGGGAATTAAGGCCAAGGGCGAGTAACAAAGGTTTCCATTTCAGCTGCCATATCAAACCCCTCATTCCTCTTGTCTCCCATCCATCATTCCTTTGTGTAACTAGTGCTCCCATATCCCGTCCACCCTCCCTCCGCCTAATTAATGTTGCCATATATTACCACTGCCGCCTCCCTCCCTCAGTCATCACCAGACTTGCCGCCCCTCAGTGTCTCCTCCTAATCCCTCATCAAACTGGGTTTTTGTAGGTAGGACGCGTCTACATGCTAAAAGGCAAGCGTGGCAAACCGTGTCAGTAATCTTCTCTCTCTTAATTTCTCCTCGTTAACCACAACCCTAGTTAATATTGTTTATGTGTGTGTGTGTGTGTGTGTGTGTGTGTGTGTGTGTGTGTGTGTGTGTGTGTATCATATGTTGCTTCATTACAAATCGACAATGGGAACTTTACCCTTTACCCCTTCAACACGATTATATGAATTATATGTCTCTTGAAAAAGCGCTGTGTTTGAGGGAATTTAAAACCTTCAGCCTTTACTCAGTATGAGCACTTTTCTAAATTATTTGTTCTACCACCAGATGAATTTATTAACCGAAAGGACTTCGTACATTGAAAGTGTTAAAGGAAAAATGTCAGCCATGTGAAGCAGTGTGGATGGCAGGCTGTGGTAGAGAGCTAAGAGGAAAATTAGATGGAGACGAAGCAAAGATGTCCTTGCACTCAATAATTCCACTGCCTTTTCCCCTCGTCCCCCACTCTCTCTCTCTCTCTCTCTCTCTCTCTCTCTCTCTCAAATTTTTTGTTGCCCTCCCCTCATTTTCCATTTTGATTCTGCCTCCTTGTCTCCTCTTCCTTCAGCGTTCACTTCTGCTTCCCTGTTTCTATCCCTGCCTTACCAGTTTACCTCTGTCTCCCTGTGTCCTCTCCTGCCTTCCCAGTTTGCCTCCCTCTTTCCTACCCCACCGTACCAGTTTACCTCTGCCTTCCTGTTTCCTTCCCTGCCCTACCAGTTTACCTTTGCCTTCCTGTTTTCTCCCCTGCCTTTCCAGTGTACCTCGCCTTCTCTATTGCCGTCCCTTGCCTTTCCAAATTACTCGTACATCTAGGCTACTTCGTCACGTTACATCAGACTGCCACTCTACCTCACCCTTGCCCTTCAGTCTTTCACACTACACACATTATTTCCTTGTGTTGGTTATCGATACAAAAGCTCCATTCATTGGATTATATTGGCCCTCTAGACCTTCCATTCGTTGTTGTGTGTGTCACGGGGTTTTTAAATATATGAAATATTAAAGGATATTTATTTAATATTACTGAAGAGCAGGGACAATGAATTGTCTTGCTAAAAATTAAGCAATGATTACTTTATGCCGGCTTACTTCGCCGATTCTCTAAGAACGAGAATTTATAAACTTTCTCAACAGTACACAGCAGAGACTAATTCCTCACGATTGTTGTTTGTTAGTACTGTTAGCCTCTGGAGAAAGTGACTTCACCCCTGACAACCAGTAACTAATGCTATTAATGATATCAGGTTCTTGCTGATGCATTAACTCCTGGATGGCACAACGGATTTTAAGCTTAATACAAAAGGACTGGCGTAAGTGCCAGTTATGAATAGCAAAGCGTTTATGCAAACTAGGAGCTAAAAGTGAAATAAGCTTAATATGGAAAATAAAACACGAGTTTACATTACATTAAGCTCGAGAAAAAGAATGTAAATTTATTGATTACAAAGATAAATTTAAGTTACATTTCAAAATGAATTCAAACTAAGGAGATCGCACTCACCCGCTCACTCAAAAGCTAACTCTTAAACTTAGGAAAAAAACGAAAAGAAATACTGGTCAAAGAGTGGACTAAGTGGATGACTGGGTGTCATTGAGGAAGGACACTGCACTCGCTAAGTCTCTCGCCAATCACATTAGGTGGAAATTCAGGAACTGGACAACGGCGGCACTGCTATGCACGGGGCCCAACCTGCTTACATGGCGTACAAACCTTAACTGACTTCAAATCGTGGGAAAGAGGCAAGTGTTGTGGCCGCATTGCTAATGGCTAGAATGAGCGAAACATGCCCATAATAAATCGCTCAGCGGAAGTGCTAATGTCTCGCACAAAGACAATCATTTACGACACATTGAAAAATTGCCTGAAAAACACTCCCGACCGGGTGAATACATAGCAGTTAATCTGAACGATAAACACTGGGATTCCACTAGAGTTCACTGTTTCCCATCAAAGCCAATGTCACGAGCCGACTCGTGACATTACGCCCCATGAAATCAATTTTTTTTTTTTTTTCAGAAAAAAAAATTTCAATATACATACATATAAATCCCAACTCAGCCACACAAGATTCACACTGTGGTTTGTGTGTGCTATCCTGCTACAGGAGAATGTCACAGTCGCCAGTGAGCGAAAAAGCCTCGTATTTACGTTAATAGAAGCAAGCTCGAGGGAAAAACTCCATGACAATGGTGAAAAATCCTGTACTCAGGTCAAACTGAACGAAAAGTTCGCTACATTTACATTAACAAGTAATTGTCATGTAGCGTAATGTATGTAATACAAGGTGTAGGTGTGACAGTTGTCGTGTAACTGTACCTACGTGTAAAATCATGTAATACAAATTTATAGTAAATAATGACGACGAGGCAGAAGAGAAGGGGCAGCAGCATGCAATAGGGACGACCAGCTGATCTGCACGACAATGCTGCACCCACCAGCTGCACCAGCGAAAGGAATCAAGGTGGAGCATCAAAAGTGTCATTTCTCTCTCTCTGCCTAGCAATCAGTACTTATGTCATTATTAACCAGGAAACGTAATTCTTGAATTCACAAATTTCTTAGAACCCTTATAATTTACCGGTTAATGATTATTAACTAGGAAACGTGCAAGTTCTTGAATTGCTCAAATCTCTTAGAACGGGCAGTTTACTAGTTAACCTAACATTATTAACCAGGAAATGTGCCAGTTCTTGAATTGCTCAAATCTCTTAGAACGGGCAGTTTACCGGTTAACCTAACTCTACACTTACGACTAATAACAGGAAACTGAGAATCGCTATGCAATCTTGGGCAGGTCACGTTTTAACACCCACTGTGGGTGTGAACATTCATGTGGATATTGTGCATTCTCTGGGAATCCTCAGAGGCCCACAGCTCGAGACGTTCCACAAGGTAATTCATACACAGCCTCGGACTGTCTCTGCGGAGTTCTCAAACTTCCCCCTTAACTTATGGTATATGTATGTACAGGCCCTGTGTCCTATGGGGCCAACGGGTGAGACGTCAGGTCTGCACTTTTAACTGGGAACCAGGCTGGTCCTTGAATTACTCAAATCTCTGAGAACGCCTATCTTACGGAACCCAGCATACCACAGTTGCCCGTGTTAGTAAGCAGTTAGCAGGCGAGACATCAGGTCTGCACCTACTTCACCACTGCCCTGTCTCTCAACTGACTCAGAGATTATGGGTGTGGTTTCAAACGGCGCAAGAAGGATATGTCCCTGATTAGTGGTACGTGGACACACATTGCAGGAACGCACAAAACTATCTATGTCTCGTCCCATCCCTGGCCAGAGAAAGTCAGGTCGGATACGGCCCTGGGTCTTCCTTTTGCCCGTGTGACCTCCTGAGGCTGAACAATGACCCCATTCTAACATTGCTAGGCGGTACTTGGCGGGAATGACAAACTGCAGTCAAACCTCGCCTTCAGGTGTTCGTGACTCACAGTAGAGCCGTCCTTGTTTACGAAGGAACTTGGCTCAACCTCCCCATGAATACTTTATCACTCTACCCTTTTGTTTCTTTCGCACGGCAGCAAGTGTCGAGTCAGAATGTTGTTCTTGAACAACAATTTGGCTACACATCAGATCTTGCGGCGATTCAATGGTCACTGGGGTGACACAGTTTGGAGCCTCAGCCATGGCTCATGTTACTGCAGCCGAAGTCTGAGTAGCATTATCTTCAGTGCAACTATCCTTGGCACAGGGAATATTGCCTATGATTAGGTCAAATAAAGGTTCTGGCATGACAACTGCGACTGTTGTACCAGTGTAAATTGGAGATGCTACCTGGATACGTGCCTCAGGGAACAATCTCACTGATCCATCAATAAGGTTAGCTTGGATCTGTCGACCTGTGTACTGCTCAGGCCGAACTAGACTCTGCCTGACAGAGCAACCTGAGGACCCGTTGTCTCTCAGGACCTTCACAGGAATGTCTCCCACAAACCCTGACTGAACAAGGAAGGCATTGTCACCTGTGGGAGGGCCTGTGGAGGAAGCAGCTTGCCACTGATTAGGCTACTGAATAAATGATGCGACAAACATGGTGCCCTGAGAATTTGATACTTGAGGGTTTGTACTCACTGCCTGGGGAGATGGAGCATTGGCCATCTGCAGAGGGGGGTTCACTGTTGCTGTGGGACAAGAGAATTGTGGGGGAGTACCCGTGCTGGTAGGGACGTGACCACTGTGCTGCTGCTGAGGAATGAAGGTTGCGTTCGCCTCCTGCCTCCGGTACACTGGGGCTGGTGCTGAAAAGGTTTGTCCCGACAGTCGACTGCGTGGCTGATACTGCTGCTGGTTAGGGTACCTGTTGTACCACTTCCACTCAGGTTTCTGAGTGTTTTGCCCCTGGTCCTTCCTCTGCGGTTTTGGACCTTGGCCATTATTGTGGGAACGGCCTTGTTGCTGGGGTTCAGTCTGAGATGGTTTCCCAGATTTTTCAGCTTTCCTGTTCCAGGTATGCTCCTTGCGAGTTTGATACCCGTATGCAGTGAAGAATGCGTCAGCTTTCTTCACCATTTGGCTGGCATCTCTTACCTGGCAGATCTTAAGGTGAGCCATAAGTTCAGTAGGCCACGACTTTTCCAGCTGCGTGCGCAGCATAAGGTCAATTATCCCCTCATGCGTGGAAGGAGTTTCATCTTTCTCCATCCACTCATCAAAGTAAGCAGTAAGCCGGTCAAGAAACTGAACAGCCGTCTCTTTATCCTGTAAATGCGCCCTCATGAACTGACTCTTGGCATCGTCAACTGTGAGACCGTACACTTTGACGAGTGCGGTCTTCATCATCTTATACGTGAGATTGTCTCCACGAATTTTGTGGAGCATATCGAGGGCAGGGCCCTCAAACAGGCTAAGAAACTGAAGCCGCTTAGCTGCATCATCCAGCTGGTAAAGGTGAGCCATGTCTTCAAAACGAGCTATGTATGGCTCGATTCGCTCGCCATCTTTGTATGGGGGAAGCTTAATGTGTGGGGTCACCATAACATGAAGGGAGAGCGCTCGTGGAGCTTGGACCAGCTGCACCAGATGTGTCTGAAGCCAAGGAATCTCGCTTGAGCGTCAGCATTTCAATTTTATGCTTTTCGCGTGCTTCTCGCTCGGCACGTTCGTGTTCTCGTTGTTCTCGCTCGTATTCACGTTCTCTCTCTCATTGTTCTAACTCGAGTTGACGTTCTCTCTCACGTTGTTCTCGCTCGTATTCGCGTTGTTCTCGCTCTTGTTCTAACTCGAGTTCTCGTTGTTTTTGCTCGTGTTCATGTTCTCTTTCGCGTTCTTCACGAGCATCTTTCTCACGCTATTGTTCGTAATTAAACCGTGAGAGGACGTAGCTTTGGATTTTTTCTGGGTCAGTAAGGCCCATATCTTTAGTTTCCTGTACATAGACGTTGGCTGCCATGATGCTAACTCAATCTAACTAACTAGCGACTCAAAACTGACTGCAACTTTTGCAAAGAAAGATGTCAATAATCAAGAATAAAGAATATAGGCACAGGTTAGTGGTTACCAGTTTTATCTAATTAAACTGGTAAAGAAAGAAAATTAAACAAACAACTGACTGTGAAAACTATTATGTAAATTAATAAAAATGAATCAATAATCACCAGTAAGGTAGTGCCTATAGACTTTAATGATAAATACCTAAGTATGAACGAGTGAGTATTATCTCGTGAATAGCTTTAGAGTTAGGAGTTAGTATCCAGGAATGAGGTCGCCAATTGTCATGGGGTTTTTAAGATTATAAAATAGTAAAGGATATTTATTCAATATTACTGAAGAGCAGAGACAATGAGTTGTCTTGCTAAAAATTAAGCAATGATTACTCTATTCTGGCTTCCTTCGCAGATTCTCTAAGGACGAGAATTTATAAACTTTCTCAACACTACACAGCAGAGACTAATTCCTCACAATTGCTGTTTGGTAGTACTGTTAGCCTCTGGAGAAAGTGATTTCACCCCTGACAATCAATAACTAATGCTATTAATGATATCAGGTTCTTGCTGATGCATTAACTCCTGGATGGCACAACGGATTTTAAGTTTAATACAAAAGGACGGCGTAAGTACCGGTTATGAATAGCAAAGCGTTTATGCAAACTAGGAGCTAAAAGTGAAATAAGCTTAATACGGAAAATAAAACACGATTTTAGATTACATTAAGCTCGAGAAAAAGAGCTGCTAAATTTATTGATTACAAAGATAAATTTACGTTACATTTCAAAATGAATTCAAACTAAGGAGATCGCACTCACCCGCTCACTCAAAAGCTAACTCTTAAACTTAGGAAAAAAACGAAAAGAAATACTGGTCAAAGAGTGGACTAAGCGGATGACTGGGTGTCATTGAGGAAGGACTCTGCACTCGCTAAGTCTCTCGCCAGTCACACTAGGTGGAAATTCAGGAACTGGACAACGGCGGCACTGCTACATACTGGGCCCAACCTGCTTTCACGGCGTACAAACCTTGACTGACTTCAAATCGTGGGAAAGAGGCAAGTGTTGTGGCCGCATTGCTAACGGCTAGAATGAGCGAAACACGCCCATAATAAATCGCTCAGAGGAAGTGCTAATGTCTCGCACAAAGACGATCATTTATGACACATTGAAAAATTGCCTGAAAAACACTCCCGACCGGGTGAATACATAGCGGTTAAACTGAATGATAAACACTGGGATTCCACTAGAGTTCGCGGTTTCCCATCAAAGCCAATGTCTCGAGTCGACTCGTGACAGTGTGAGTCTTCTCTTGGTCCCGTCAGTACCTCCCCTCAGCCTCCCCTGTTGCATTCCTTACTTATCGTGGTCAGTGTCATCTTTCATTAGTGGTCTCTCCCTTCCTTCTCTTAATTGTTACACCATCTCCTTTTAGTTTATTTGCTCTTTTCAGTTTATTCTGTCTGTCTCATGGATTTGGCTGTACCGCATTCTCCCTCACTTTCTTCTGCCATTTACTTTGTGAGTAACCTAAGCTTCTTCCTGCTGTTTTGTCATCTCACGTTTTCTTTCCTTCAGTCCTCTTTCACCCTTTTCCTACCATTATCATCGTCTTGATACGTATCCTTTCTCTAGTTTCCTGCAGTCAGACCAGCTCCTCTCTTCCTTTTCCCGACTTTCTTTTATCTGCTTCGTCGTTACCCTTCGGTCCTCTCTCTTTCATCTTACCTCCGCTCCCTTTGACAGTTTCTCCTCGTATTCAGTCTCCCTCTCCGCTCTTGAACATTTTTCTTAAAACAGAAGTTTTTGAAATCAGGGACTGGGGAAGCCTTTCACGTACAATCTCTTATGATTCATAATGTTATCTCTGAAGAGCTGTTTTTCTCTCTTGTCCTTTTTGTCTTGTTTATACTGCAGTTCACTGACAATGCTGTTATGTTTTTTTCTTCATCGTAGGGTTTTCAGTAACTTATAATGGCTGGATAGAGATATTTAAAGCATTTTGGGCAGTCTGAGTTTGAGTCTATGGTGCTGTGTAAACTGAGGTGGACACTGATTTTCTGCCATCTAATTGTATGCTGTGCTAATCCGTCACCCCAATTTACCCTCTCCACACTCATCTTTCTTTATTGTCTTCTCCTCTCCCCCACGTTCACTTTCTTCTCCCCTTCCGCACCTCTTTACGTCCTTCTTCCATTTTCCACGTTCTTTTCCCTCTCATCGCTTCTTCCCTGTTATCTCCCAGTCTTACCGTCTTAACTCTTCTGTTGCACTCCTACCTTCTGCACTCTTTTCCCACTTCCTTACTTCATCTCTTCCCACTCCTCCCTTCCTCATTCTCTTCTTCCGCTTCTCCTCTCTTGACTCTCTTCTCCCACTCCTCCCCACTTCCATTATATTTTCCCAGACATCCCCCCCCCCTTTTTTTTTTCATTCTTCTGCCACTCCTTCTTTGCTCATTATTTTCTTTCATTTCCCTCGCTTCATTATTTTCTCCCAGTCCATTATCCTCTCCCACACCTCCCCTCCTCATTATCTTCTGCCGTTCCTCCCCTCTTTACTTTCATTTCCCCCTCCTCCAAAACTTTACCATCATCCATCACTCTTCTTCACTCTCCTCTCCTCACTTCACTGTCTTCTCTCTCCCATCTTTTCATTATCTTCGCCCCTCATTCACCATCTTCTCGCCCCACTCCTCTTTCCCCTCTTAGCTCCATCAACACCATCATTGCCCAACTCCATAATTCAGCTCTGCCTTTTAACATCTTGCAAGTGATCATTTCGAGAGGCAGCAAAATCAGCAACTGTGAAAGTGCGGTTTTGGGGAGAAGATGAAGTGGCTGTGTGTGGTGGTGTGAGGGTGTGATGGGGGTCCCTCCCCTCTCCCTCCCCTGCTCTTTCTCACCGCCTCATTAACGTCCTTCCGCCAGCCCGCCTCCCAGACACTGCCATTTTTATGCCTTAAAGAAAGAACCAAAGGTTGCCAGCCTGCAAAATATCGTGCCATCAAGAGAAAAGTTAACAGCAATAAAGCCAAACTCAAGACCCATCCATTTTGGTATTCCCAGAGATGAAGGCTGACTGTAACAGTGGCAGATTTGACAGGTTGATTGAATACATGATTGGCTGGAGATTGTAATTGTAAGTGTGTACAAGGGAAAGAGTGATGCTCTGGAAAGAGGAAATTATTGAGCCATAAAGGCTTTGGACCAGATAATATATGTAATGGAGAGAGTTCTAGATATTATTATAGAAAGCGTGAATATTGATGAGATACAGTTTGGGTTTATGCCAGACAAAGGGACAACTGATGCCATATTCATTGTTTGACAGCTTCAGGGAAAATATATATGAATGAAAATGGAACTGTACTTTGTTTTTGTTGATTTGAAGAGGGCCTTGGCAGAGTCCCTAGAGAGGTAGTGAGGTGGGCAACGAGAAAGCTTGGGATCGAGGAGTGGCTGGTTAGGGTCTTTATGGCAATGTATGTGGGTGCTCGCATCCAGGTAAGGGTAAGTGGAGATTTAAGTGATGGATTTTTCATGAATGTTCATGTGCATCATAGGTCAGTCTTGAGCCCCGAATTGCATATCATGGTACTGGAAGCCCTCTCATGTGGCTTCAGAAATGGACTTCCGTGGAAGAAGTTGTATAGTGATGAACTGGTGTTGACTGCAGAGAATTTAAGGGAGTCAGAAGAAAGACTTAAGTGGAGAGATGGTATAGGGCAAGTAAATGCAGATAAAACAAAAGTAATGGTATCTAGGGCTAATGACGGTACTGTCAAAGAAGAGGGGGAGTGGCCATGTGCGATTTGCCACAAGGGCGTGGGAATTAATTCCATCTTGTGCAATGTTTGTGATAAGTGGGTGTATGCGGATTGTAGTGGTATTAGAGGTAGACTGCGAGATAATGCTGATGCCGTAGTGGCATTTGAGGTAGGCTGCAAGATAATGCTGATACTGTAGTGGTATTCGAGGTGGATTGCGAGATCATGCTGATTTCATGTATGCTGTGTGTCGGGGAGAACGAAGGATTATCTTGCTCGTGAGTCTCTTGAGTGTGAGGAAGAGTTGTTTTGTTATTAGGGCGACATGTTATATGCTGAAAGTGGGGCTGGAGGTAGCTCTGCGGCTAGAGTGAGGAGTGGTTGGAAGTTCAGGGAGCTGTTGCCTCTCCTGACATTGAGAGGGCTCTCCCTCCGTGCAGTGGGATCTTTGTATGCGGTATGTGTTAGGAGTTTAATGCTGTATAGTAGTGAGATGTGGGCAGTAAAGGAAGAGGATATTTGCAGGCTCAGACGTATAGAAATGACAATGATTACATGGATGAGCAGTGTGTCCCTGAGTGCAAGGCCTGGGGGGGCTAGGTTTACAATGGAAGAATTGAGAGGTAGGATGGGACTGGCATGTATTGGCCTTGTGATGAGGAGAGGTAGATTGAGATGGTCTGGGCATGTAAAGAGGATGGAGGATGATAATTGGGAGCAGAAATTGAGAAGTGTTAACGTTAGGGGTAGGGTTGCGAGACGTAGACCGATAAATACCTGGGATGAAGTTATTGAGTTCAGATATAAGGGACTGAATAGTGAAGCTGCCAAAGACCAAGCAGCATGGAGAGCCGCCATTAGGTGACCATGGCCGACGCATGCAAGCATCTTGGAGCCTTTAAAAACGAAACGAACAAAACGAATTAATTCGTCTATTATAGAGTTGAATTGAAAGTAGAGAGAGAGAGAGAGAGAGAGAGAAAGAGAAACGGAAGGAGGGGAGTTGATAAAAAGAAAAGCCATTGACTTTACAATCGTTAACAAAGCTATATGGAGAACCTCTAACACCCTCTCTCAAATGAGATCTTAGTCAACACTACGTGAATAACGCCCCGTACACAGACGTCGCCGACTGATGAGAACACGCCCATTCACCCTATACCACACACCCCTCCACCACACATCCCTCCACCGTACCACATACCCCTCCACCACACATCCCTCCACCGTACCACACATCCCTCCACCATATCACACATCCCTTCCTAATGCCACACACCACACACAAAATCCCTATACTACACATCCCTCCACCACAGTGCTGTAAGAAGTTGCCCTCCACCGTACCACACTTCCCTTCACCATGCCACACCCCTCCACCATGCCACACCCCTCCACCACAGTGCTGTAAGAAGATGCCCTCCACCGCACCAAACATTCCTCCACCATGCCACACACCTCTCCACCACACAAATCCCTCCATTACACACTTCTCAACCACAATGCTGTAAGAAGCTGCTTATGTTGCCAGCCAATAGTAAGTAAAGCCACATCTTTCACCATCAGTTTTCCATCGCGTTTTTCTCATATCACTTTTCTCTGTATTTCCCACCATCCTCCATCTTTTGTCTCTCGCCCTGTGTCCTGTCCCTGTCACTGAATTTATGGACATGTTTTGTTTTCTTACTAGTGTCATATTGCAAAGAAAAAAAAATTCAGTCACGAAGCATAATATTTCTTTTCAGTCGCCCTTTCACCATATATTTTGTTCAGCTACAAGGCCAGTTTTGGAGCTGGAGGGATTAGATATAGTTTTAGTAAATCCCTTGACTACTGTTGTTGAATAACAGCACTGAATAAAATCAGTTAGTGGTGCCTTGATAGAAATGGAAAAGTCATTTTTTTCCGTAACCCTATTTAATATTGAGATATAACAATAAGAAAAAATGATTATCATGCCAGACACAGCCAATGAGAGAACAAAGTTCATTTCACCCACGTATTTTATTTAGTCCAGTTTAACTGAAGGCGTCTGGGTAACGTAAAGGGACCGAACGTAAAGAAAAAAAAAAGAAAACGTAGTAAGCATGTATGGTAAAAGCTGACCAAGTGTTGATGGTTTTTACTGATTAAAAATTTGAGTGCAGGGATATCCACTGGAAGACTGTTGTGCATCACTGTATGTGTATGACGACCTGGCCGACAGTTTTCGTATACCATCCAAACCCCATTCTTTTGATGCCGGTCTTCTCTTTTGCCTTCCTTTTTTTTTTTTCTTTTCTTTTTTCATCCACTTTTCATCCCGTATTCCCCCCATTTTGGAGTCATCTTCCACTTATTACTCATTATTTCTGCTTCTACTTTTCCAGGAAAAAATCATTTTTAATTACGCTGTGCACTGGGATGCCATCTTGCGAGACTGAATGGGATTCATATTAATTTTTCAACCTACCCCTCCCCCCACACCTTTTCATCTCTTCCCAAGACCCTCTCCTCGCCCATCTGTTTGCTTTCCTTTGCCTCCTGTTGCTTACCTACAGTAGGCTCCCTTCTGTCTCTTTAATATGAAATCATTGCAGACTAGGATAACCCAATTTGTGTCAGTGATCGGAAACTAATGTAAGAATAGGCAACAAAAAGTCAAATAAGACTGCTGTAGGACGTTTTGTAATGGAAAAACTAGATGCTCCATTCAAAATGCCAGTAGCATTTAAAGAAAGACGCGGTCGTAGCGTGGTGACCGTGGTACAGTGCAGGCTGGTGCAGTGCGAGGGCAGGTAAGGTGGAGATGAAACATTTTGAATTTTTTAAATGGCTGATTGGGCTTCTAGGTCGTGGGGGACGTTTGTTGGAAAGAAGTTGACATCATCTTCCCAGCCCTCTCGTTTGTTTCCTTCATGTATTTTCTCTTACATTCTGTCTCCCTTTCCCCTATTTTTCCTTCCATGCCTCAGTTTTTACTGTGTAAATAATTATAACCGTTTCCTTCTCATATGTTCTCTCTCATGTCTGTAATATACTTTTCACGACATACTTTATGTTATCTACTAACTTCATCTTTCCCCTCTTCTTTATTCTCCAAATATGTCTGATCATTCTTCTTCATTTACCGTCCCTATTATTAGTTCTTCAAATGTTTCTCATTTCTTTCTTTGCTGCCCTGTCCTGGCAGTTAGTAGATTCACATTCCATATACACAGCTGAAGACATGATTATGAAGTTGAAATAAATGTAGAGGGATGATAAAACTCCATGGAAAGTGCTTCGAAAGCACTTTTGTGACACATTGGTACAGGGCTCAGTTTTAGGGAAGCATGAAAATTAATTTCTCATAAATTAAGTCGTTTCTTAGCCCTTTTCCTTAACTGTTTATATATTATACCCAAACATTTTATTTCTTGATATTATTGTCATTACAATATAACCATACTCAGCATAAAACGAACAGAGTAGATTATTAACGTGCCGTACTAAAAAATAAGCTGATAAACAGTAAGTGCTAGAGAGGCCCCAAACTAACAACAATACACCCCATTGTGTGGCGTAATAGCCTGGCAACATTTCAGGGAAACTTTATGGAAATGGTGGCCGGGGGACCCATGTTATACCTTGACAACGAAGCTCTACTGCCACCTTCTTACTCAGTTGTACCCCGGTGGCTGCAGGTCCAGGCTCTGCTGCCACCCTCTTACTCAGTTGTACCCCGGTGGCTGCAGGTCCAGGCTCTGCTGCCACCCTCTTACTCAGTTGTACCCCGGTGGCTGCAGGTCCAGGCTCTACTGCCACCCTCTTACTCAGTTGTACCCCGGTGGCTGCAGGTCCAGGCTCTACTGCCACCCGCTTACTCAGTTGTACCCCGGTGGCTGCAGGCCCAGGCTCTACTGCCACCCTCTTATTATATATATATAGTGTGTATTACCTTCTGTTTACTGTGATATGTATTATATTACAGTAGAAATATTCTGTTGCTGTAGCCTAAAATGTGTTATGTACCAAGGACAGCGTCATAAAATGTCAGACGTTCAGATAGCCACGACACAGTTAAGGAAATGAATGACACAGCTACAGTAATCTCACCACTAGCATCCAGTCTCCAGCTCAGTCCTAACTAGAATTTACTGCATTGTAGTGACTGCTTCCTACACACCCATCTTCCTCCACTTCTTCTTTTCAGACACATGCATCTTCCTCCCTTCTCCCACACACCCATCTTCCTCTACTACTCCCTCATTCCACACACCCATCTTCCTACCTGTACCTTGAGGCCTTCCTCCACGCGACTCATATATTGATGACTCACTTCATACACACACACACACACACACACACACACACACACACACACACACACACACACACACACACACATGATAGATAGATAGATAGACAGTGATCACACCAACATAATACTATACAAAGGGTTTTGGTCCAGCACAAAGTGTCAAAAATTCATAAGCCTGATTAAGAGAAAAACTTAACTTGTAGTAGCTACTTTATTAGAATACCCGAATATGGTAATTAGTTTCTAGGGCACTGAAGGTAGAGGCATCTGTAAAACTGTAAGGGAAGGATACTGACATTAAAGAAAACAACACAGTAAGAAAAAATATATATTTTGATAATGGTTTAGAAAAAGTGAGGGGATAACACATCAGAGGTTTGGAATAAACATGGGCTATAAGCAGTTGCGAAATCACATAATTTAATGGCGTTATTATTACAAAATAATATTAAACGAGGATTTATGATTTATGCATTGATAATACGCAGGCAGTTTAAAACAGTACTGAAGGCAGATGAAACAACGGACATCGACATGTGCATGCAAAAGAGAGGTGTAGAAAGAGGGAGAAAGGGATGAGGAGCGACATAGGAAGGAAGGGTGGGAGAAGAGGGAAAGGCAGAGAGGGAGGTGGCTAAGAAGGATGGAGAGGAGACGGTACTTGATCAAACAATTCACTAATGTCCTGGATGGGATATCCACGATTATGTTGTATCAGCAAATGTTTGTGTATCATAAATTAGGTTCTCTCTGCCTTACCAGTGTTCTGTTTATAGATATGAGAATTTGTTTGTTCACCTGGAAAATTAATCTCTTGAATTTGTTATCTAGATCCATGGTGCTGGTGATATTATTGCGATTCAGTCTTTTACCGGAAGCCTGATGACATCATGCCTGGTGTGGCTGTATGTTAGTGATGAAGTCAGAAGATAATGAGATTGTGAATTCACGGGTAGCAGCCCGAATATAATCTAAGTGAGAAAATAGCTCTCAAAGGATTAATATGTTTTCGTCGATAGCTTCTGACGTGTGGTTTATGTTAAAGTCTTTCCTTTTGCATCCCCACATTCCAAACCTCTCCTTCTTCATTCGTTTTGCCGACATACTTTCACCCCTACCCCTCTGGTCTGCATGTCTCCACCCTCACCCCTTTAGTCTGCCTGTCTCCACCCTCACCCCTTTAGTCTGCCTGTCTCCACCTTCACGCGTGTAGTTTTTCACCAGTTATTTGAAAGTATGTAGTTCTTATTCAGTTCGGTTTTCGAAAAATGGTGAGGGTGAGAATGGGGAGAGAGGATGATGCTGAGGTTTGGAGGGAGTAATGGAGTAATGCTGGTAGGTCGAGGAGTAGTTAGCAGAGTGGGGAGAGTGAGGGGAACTAGTGATAGAAATAAACGAGTTGTTACTTGAAGAAGAAGGATGTTGGGGTGAAGACGGGGTAAAGTGTGATAAAGATGAGATGCTATGGTGGGCACGGGGAGAGAGAAGGGAACTGGGGTGGAAAGATAAGGATGGCAGGATCGGCTAAAACTTAGGTCTCGTGCGTCCTCTGAACCACCGCGACCTATATTAACAATATACAAAAGGTTCGGGTCTTGGAGGTCCACTGGATGTTGGCGTACCGTAATTACCATAACCCGGAAATGATTAATACACTGATAATTGAGTTTATGATGAAGCATTTAGTATCTCGTTTGTAACAGCATTCAAGAACAACACCCAGTGTTGAGTGTGATGGAATATTAAATAAAAAATATGAGGGAATGAAAAATTATTTGGTGATTCTTTTGTAGTTTTTAATGAAAGCTTACGTACACAGATACACACACTCACAGACTCTTCACGTGTCTTGTACCATTCATATATTACCGTAATATATCCCAATAATGGGTGTGAGGCAAGTACTAGTTTGTTGTTATCGTAAAATAACAAGTCGAGCTGTATTAACAGATCCCCAAATTTACAATTGTGGATTCATATCTCGTTTACTTATTACATATGCAAATTTGGTTTGGGGTCCCGCCAGTATTAAATTTACAATGATAGCTTTTGCATGACCATATGGACCCGTGCTTGTAAAATCATACAGGTATTTTCCAGTCTTAATATTTTGGTGGACTGGTGGAGCAATTTGACGTATCCTATCAGCTGTGGAGAGAGAGAGAGAGAGAGAGAGAGAAGGAACATGGTAGTAGCTGACAGAGTGCCAGGAAATGGACTAAGCAGCTAAAAACAATTTACTGCTTGTTACATAGCATATATAATATAACTGGTAGGTCTGTTGGCGCCATAAATATTTATAACTTCCCACTTTTCCGTACTTTCCTGGAGATGGTTATAGTTTAGTCCTGCTTTAAGTTCATAGCGTTGTTTGAAAACTATTGGGAATGCTTATGAGTTTAGTGACAGTTTACTCGTATATTTTCTATTGGGAATGCTTATGAGTTTTGTGACATATTTCTCGTGGGATAACGAGCAAGGTATCCATGTACACCCCCCAAAAAAGTATTGGCCCCAATATAGCACGTATTATTCTGAAACATGGACGAATCATTGTAATATATGGGGCATCCGGTAATAACAACTGCAAATATTATCTTTGCTAATTATTAGAACTCAGAATTGCAAAAGGATTCACATAATGGGTGGTATATGTTTTAAGGCACCACATTCATACTCGTAGACTCATGTGTGTCCGCGGAAGTTGCTCATTTTCACAACCATCGTACGCTAAGGGGCCGATACTTTTTTGGGAGAGTGTACGTTATTATACACTTGTTTGTTTTGTTGTGTTTATGTTTATCACTGGCAGAAACATTAATGTGAGGATATTTAACTTAGCAGTATTTCTGGTCATAACTAAGCTTTGAGCAAATCGGCCCAGACAGCTGACCACGGTAGTCCATTACTCAAGAGATGCAGTTTTATACTATGCTCATCCCCCAAAAATATGTCTACCTTTGTTATATCGTGCAGGGGAAACAGCACACCATCTCATGCCAGGCAGCTTCATGGGCTATGTATGAACTATGACTGCCCTCGATTGTTCAGAAGTGAACAAATGGTGGTGTCATTAAGGGATCTCCTCATTAAAGCTTAATGTGTTGAGTGTTAGGATACTGATGGTGTAATGAACTGATCACTAACTCTTTCCCGTCTCCCGCCTGCTTCCTTCTGTCTTATGCTTTCTATGTTAGCAAGCGTTGGAAGTGTTTTCTTATCAGCAAACTTTCCTCTTTCTCTAGGTCACAAGCCTCGGTTATCACCGTGCTATGTGCCTACTATTATCCCTGTGCTCTATCTCAAGCGATACCTCTGGTCACTCCAGTGAAATCCTTTGGCATTTATTTTGGCGCACGCGAATCCAAAATTTCTCTTGACATCTTGCTGCTGCCTTGAGTCAGTCATTCTCTTATTTTCACATAATATGTGTGCATAACACAGGTGTCCTTGTTAGCGTCTATCAATCTTTTGTGCCTAATGTACTTCCTGCTCAGATGACTTTCACCATCGCTTGTCTCCTTGTTCTTGCGTGCATGTTACGTTCTCAGTCATATTCAACATAAGCATCTCATCAGGGGAAACAGCACACCATCTCATGCCAGGCACCTTTATGGGCTATGTATGAACTATGACTGCCCTCGATTGTTCAGAAGTGAACAAATGGTGGTGTCATTAAGGGATCTCCTCATTAAAGCTTAATGTGTTGAGTGTTAGGATACTGATGGTGTAATGAACTGATCACTAACTCTTTCCCGTCTCCCGCCTGCTTCCTTCTGTCTTATGCTTTCTATGTTAGCAAGCGTTGGAAGTGTTTTCTTATCAGCAAACTTTCCTCTTTCTGTAGGTCACAAGCCTCGGTTATCACCGTGCTATGTGCCTACTATTATCCCTGTGCTCTATCTCAAGCGATACCTCTGGTCACTCCAGTGAAATCCTTTGGCATTTATTTTGGCGCACGCGAATCCAAAATTTCTCTTGACATCTTGCTGCTGCCTTGAGTCAGTCATTCTCTTATTTTCACATAATATGTGTGCATAACACAGGTGTCCTTGTTAGCGTCTATCAATCTTTTGTGCCTAATGTACTTCCTGCTCAGATGACTTTCACCATCGCTTGTCTCCTTGTTCTTGCGTGCATGTTACGTTCTCAGTCATATTCAACATAAGCATCTCATCAGATTACTATTTTTCGTAATCTTCAACTATTCCAGTCTAGCTAAATGGTGCTTAATGGTGACTTCTTGGCTACTTTCCTTCCATCATTTGGTGTCTTTCTTTGTCCTTTTAAATAATTTTGCACCGTTATTGATAAGTGTGTACATACTAATTAATGCATTTTTCTAAATTTCTCTTTCAGGTAAGAATTACATGGATGTCAGTGAAACGATTCAGTCTAGCTGTGTGTGAGTATAATACTTACTGTTTACGTAACATTATTGTGAAATCACTACGACCCAGTTACAAGCATGTTGTTACTACAAGGATCAAGAATAACTGGCTATTACAAATAGCCATGTGTGTGTGTGTGTGTGTGTGTGTGTGTGTGTGTGTGTGTGTGTGTGCACGCGCGCTTAATGAAAACATTAATTTTGAGTGTGTCCTCAGTACAAATGTAGTACAGTGTGTATAAGTGTTGTGTTATGTGAGAGTCCTGAGTGACAGGTAAAAATGATGGTCTACCCTACATATTTAACTTTTTCACCAAACTTTTTTTTTCTTAATCCTTTACCTACCTTTTGCATTGATCCTCTTGCTGTCCTTACTTAATCCCCGTGTATCTTACAGTCATCTTTCAACCAATGTTCACCTCTTGACTGAAGACCCCGCCTTCTCGTCCCTTCTTACCTTTATGATTTTCTAGAGCCTGCTTTTTGGCTGTCCTCCGCATGTTCTCTTCCTCCTCACTTTCCTTTCTTTCTCATCCTTCCTTTACTTGCTTCTATTCTACCTTATTTTTCCCCCGTACTAAGTATCAATCGTCCCTCCTTTCCTTCAGTTCTCCCTAGTTTTAATCGTTTGGTCAAACTATTATCTTTAGTTCACCCTCTGCTTAATTCTTAGCATCACACCGACAAACAATCATCTAAACTTTGTCTCACTACTTAGATTTTACTTTCATATCCACTTTAACCGACTCTTCCACTAACAAATATCCATATAGTAATCCAAACACATTGACCCTCCCAGTGCTGTCCCCCTCCCCAACCCACAAACATATCGCGTCTTGGTCTGCTTACTTAACCTATCCCAGCACAGTCCTTACTCTTACTGTCCATTTCTCTGGCGTTAGTCTGTTAAGAGACTGTGGTGTGAGTGTGTTAAGAGGCTGTGGTGTGAGTGTGTTAAGAGGCTGTGGTGTGAGAGTTTTTAGGGGTTGTGGTGTGAGTCTGTTAAGAGGCTGTGGTGTGAGTCTGTTAAGAGGCTGTGGTGTGAGTCTGTTAAGAGGCTGTGGTGTGAATCTGTTATGAGGCTGTGGTGTGAGTCTTTTAAGAGGCTGTGGTGTGAGTGTGTTAAGAGGCTGTGGTGTGAGTTTTTTTAGGAGCTGTGGTGTGAGTGTGTTAAGAGGCTGTGGTGTGAGTGTGTTAAGAGGCTGTGATGTGAGTGTGTTTAGAGGCTGTGGTGTGAGTGTGTTAAGAGGCTGTGGTGTGAGTTTTTTTAGGAGCTGTGGTGTGAGTGTGTTAAGAGGCTGTGGTGTGAGTGTGTAAGAGGCTGTGGTGTGAGTGTGTAAGAGGCTGTGGTGTGAGTCTGTTAAGAGGCTGTAACCTGAGCGTGGTCTGAGTTTGTGGTCTGAGTTTATGATCTGAGTTTGTGGTCTGAGTTTATGATCTGAGTTTGTGGTCTGAGTTTGTGGTCTGTGTTTGTGGTCTGAGTTTGTGGTCCGTGTTTGCATGCGGGATAAAGTTACTAGCCAGTGGAGGCGCTACTGGGACAGTTATTCTTCCCCTCACCTTATGTATGTTTTATCATAGTCTTCAGGCGATTTTTTTTTTTTTCCCTCGATCCTCTCTGTTGTTTATTGCCTCCGCCAGTGAAGCCTGACGGAAGTTATACTTTCAACCGTGTGTTACACGATGTCTAAAAAAATTATATGTCTTCATGAAATCTGTTTAGGTAGGCGGGCAATGGGTCAAGGAGGAGTTGATTAAGTTTTGAGGTGCATCTGGATCTAGATGCAGGAATAAATAATAAATTTTATCGGCGTTGGCGAAGGCATGCGCACAAAAAGATTGTGTAAAAGGGCAGATTAAGACCGTAGAGTTAATTGACTGTTAGATCATAAAAAATATTCGTCTTGTAAAAGGCGGAATCATTATATTATATTAGGTGGACCTCCTATTCCACCCCAAGGTGAGGTGAGGCAGAGTTCAATGAGGCAGAAAATACCTGATAAAATAGTTACACTCACAGGTAGGCATTCGGAGTTTAGGATGAGAAATGCATGTGTAAACTGACGTACTGTATAGCTGGTGTAGGCTTCTCTGCCATCTCCTTGATGGGGTGGGTTTCATTCTTGCCGCTGGAGAACAATGTACAGCTTTTACACTGATTACAAAACATTTTTCACAATTCAGGCATGATTCGTGTATTGTCATTTATTCTGTTTTTCTTTAGGAGTTTGTGTTTTGGTGACCGGAAACAGCTGGCGTTTGTGTAGGTTTTTATACTAATGTCCCTCTTCCCTCTTACTTCTCCTCTTTCCCATTGCTTCAGGTGTCCTCTCCTTGCCTCACCTCTCCCCCACTGCTCCACCTATCACCCCACTGCCCCACCTATTCCCTCACTGTGCCACCCCTCCCCCCACTGCCCCACCTCTCCTCCCACTGACCTACCTTTTCCCCCCACCCCTTCCCTTACTGTCCCACCTATCCTCCCACTGACCCACCTGTCCCCCCACTGACCCACCTGTCCCCCCACTGTCCCACCTAATTCCTTACTGCCCTGCCTCTCCCTTCACTGTTGCATCTGTCCTCCCGCTGCCCCACCTCAACCCCCATTGTCCCCCCACTCCCCCCATTGTTCCACCTCCCCTCTCTGCCCTACCTCTCCCACCACTTTTCCACCTCCCCTCTCTGCCCTACCTCTCCCACCACTTTTCCACCTCCCCCACAGCCCTACCTCTCCTCTCTGCCCCATTTAGCGCCTACCCTCATGTGGCCCTGCAGCCTCCCACCTGTTATTCGTTTCATTTAATTAAAATCATGTTATGGCGTCTGTCACCCTCTGCATGTCGCAGCGCAAAATACCACCCATTTTTTTCACTTTGGATTTTTCCACCTGCTGCCTAGATTATGGTAGGGGTGAGGGCGGCGGCAACAGAAAATTCAGCATCTTGCATTTACCTGATGTTTTTCTGCTTGTCGAAGTGAATTCCATTTGCCAGAATAGACCGATAACAGAAGGAGACTTGTGTTATGTTTGTAATCAGCTGTGGTAGATGTGTCTCTTAATTCTCTTCCCCTGCACTTTAGTGCTTTCTCAAAAAACTTCATTCTCCTTGTGCTGATGTGACTGAATATACGAATATGTGTTATAGCGTAGGGGCGTGCTGAATCCATCGACCAGCACTTGTAGTGCAGATAGCTTCGTAACTCCTACCCTACGGAAGTTGTGGAGTCGGGTTGAGATCCCAGTCTCTTCTTACATTATTACAGAGAGTGTGTATGTTGGGTCTGGCTCTTGTCCATGACGCAGTAAGCAGAAGCTGACTAAAGTTGCTGTATGGATGCGAAACAACTTGAATAACAGACGAAAGATAATAATGCTGGCAGACCTAGATCTTTCAGGAGAGGAATATATGATGTAATGGCAGTGTGTGACGCAAATATGACAGGGAACAAACCAGATATTTGCCAAGGTTTAGCACGTGTGACATAGAACGGCTAAGGAGGGATTAGTCTGTGTGTGTGTGTGTGTGTGTGTGTGTGTGTGTGTGTGTGTGTGTGAAGGAAGAAAGAGTCAGCAGAAACCTGAAGCTTTACCTTTCCCCTGACTGAGCAGTGTGTGAAGAAAGGTGGAGGAGCAGCAAGAGGGTCAGGAATTCTTGGGCAATAATTTTCGCGTGACTGAGCATAGCGGGACAGGGGAATATTAAAGAGGTGTGTGTGTTGAAGGGGGCGAGGCAGCAGGTTAGAATCTGGTGATGTAACTGGCAGCGTTAATTTTTGGAGGTCTGTGATCACCGTCTAACTTCAGCCAGGTTTATTGTGTTCTCTGTACTGAACGTAGTGGCCTCTGGGGGCGTTAATCCATCCACAGCAGGGCGTCTTGTGTGTTATACTTTGAATTCGGTAGATGAGTTTATTCATCTCGGTAGCTTCCTGGTAGAGAAGGACTGGAGACCATTTCCACGACCCGTTTCTGTACTACAGCATCCCTGGTCTGTATGCTTTATGTTTGTTACAGCTTACCGACCGTCTTCAGTTTAGGAGAAAACTCTTTTATAAATTTAGAGACACTGTGAACCCTTTCATCGCGGTAATGTGTGTGTGTGTGTGTGTGTGTGTGTGTGTGTGTGTGTGTGTGTGTGTGTGTGTGTGTGTGTGTGTTTTCTTAATGCCATCATAAAATAATATTCAGCTTAGGGGAAGTCTCGCGTAGAAGGGGTAAGGGTAGGAAGGGAGGGGGTACAGGGGGTAGGAAGAGGAAGGCAGCGATATGTGATGGAAGGCAGGGAAGGAAGTGGGTACATGGAAGTTTGAGGGAAGGACTAGGTTTCATGGAGGGAATATGAGATAGTGAGAGAAGGAACTGGTTGATGAAGACAGAGTACCGATGCAGCAGTGGAGGCGGAAGTAACTGCTATATTAATGGCAAGATAAGGTCTGGAAAAGATCAAGGCTCAGCCATGATTACAGTGTTTTTGTTATGCAGCGTCCCTGGCCGATATGTGTGATATAGGATTGGGATGCAGACGGATTTTTGCAGACCACAGATTGTTTAATATTATGTGTGTTATCGTTCAGCATTTTATTAAGCAGCTTCCAAGGTTATCACTCGTGAATACCCACCTTCCTGTTCATCTGGGAACGTTAGGTAGTGCCAGCATCTCGCCATCCTTGTTTTCCTTTTTTTTTTTTTTTTTTTTTTTTTTTTTTTTTTTTTAAGCCCTACATCCACATCCTCTTTTGATGATGGGATCTCACCTGAATGCGGTTGTCAGGACCAGAAGACTGTAAATTAATTATCAGCGAAGTGGCAAGACATAATGTATTTATCTTCAGAAAATCTACCCAAATAAGTCAATAGGACCGGACCAGATATCTCCTCACCCCTTGTCTGAATGCTTCCACTCTCATCCTTGTAGTGTCTCTGCCTCCACCCTCATCCTTCTAGTCTGTCTCTCTCTCCATTCTCATCCTTCTAGTATCTCTGCCTCCACCGTTACTCCACACATCTGCCAACCTACATCTTTTTCCTTATCACAGTATGCCATTTATGTCAGGTGCATATGATAACCCAGCGCCAGATATATTTGTATTGCGAATATAATTTTTATTGCCACTTTTAGGCCCTGCCTACGCTCTCTCCTCTTCTCACCCACCAGAGCTCCGTCCCACCCACACACACCCTCACTGTTCATGTTATAGTCTGCTGCCTTCCTTTTCCACTCCTCTCTTCTTTTTCACATTTTATTTCTCGTTGTCATGGTCTTCAAATTCTTGCACCGCTTCAACCCTAGTGTGTATCACAGACACTAACGGGAAGCTAATTATCCATCGGCCATTTAGAACACTTCAAGTTTATAATGTTTATTTACACCCAGACTTGGGGAGTGTCAGAGGTTGCTGATGTTAGGAATGGTTCTCGAGTGGTGGGGGTGTAGTGACTGGGTGATCTTTGGGTCAGGATGGGCCAGCGGCAAGGTGGTATTTTTGAGAGGTGTTGGTAGTGATCCTGATGGTGGCAGCCAACCTACCCAGGGATAGGTAAATGTGACAAAAAACACTTCATTGCTCAAGAAGGTGATTATCTCCAACGTCCCTTGAAAATAATGGCATATTTTATGGATTCGAGTTGTAGTATATAGCTAAATGTGTAAATATCGTTTGACCTTTGACCCTATAAAAACCTTTAAATTATCTCAAGAAAGGTGATATATATATATATATATATATATATATATATATATATATATATATATATATATATATATATATATATTTTTGCCAGCTCTCTGCCGCCAACAGTCAAACCCACCAGTATCATCCATTATGCCCTCTGTCGCTCCTTTTGGATTTCTCGACGTGTCAGAATATTTACAATGAAGGTGTTTGCAGTCTTAAGTTCAATTTGTATGTGTTCTTTATATTTGTTCTAATACGGCAATGAAATCAACAGCCAAGCTTCAGTTACCACTTTAGAGGTCTAGGGTCCTGAGACTAGGCTTCTGTGGTCTAGTGTATATAAGGGTATATGATTCATCTACTCCTGTTGGTGGCATCACAATCAGAAAACCTCTTGAGGGTTCAAACTCACAAGTCAGGGCCATTACTCCGACTAGCGTAGCTTAGCCGTGGCGTGCGGCTTCCCTCACATGAATCAGCTCTGGGGGGTGACTTAGCTCAGATCAGCAGGACTTTTAACAATTCACCACCAAATATCCCACAGGAGCAGCGTTACACAATTTTCATAGGTATTAGGCTGTCTATCATCTCTGAACCTCACCTCCAAGTTTAAGCCCCGAAACAAAGGAAAAGTAGCCACTGTTGGATGGAATTCATGCAAGTCCTAATCCATTTACCGTGGCGTTAACACCTAGTGGATGACTCAAACCTGTCAAGAAAGTCTGATACTAAATTCCAGTGTAAGACCAATAGTGGCTAAGGAAAGAGAGGGAAATTTGAAATAAATCGGTGCAGTGGCACGACACGCTCAGTTTATAACTGGCAACTAACCCAGGCTTTGACAGGAGTAAGTATTGTTCGTGTAGTTGCTGGTTTCCAACCAACTGGGAAATTTCCAACCATAATAACATCGCAACTATGGTGAGTTCAGCAAAAAATTTTCATTTAGCAATACTCTTCTTGTGACGATGATATTTGAAGTAATTTTTCAATGATCACTAAATTGGCCACATTGCCGCAACACAGAGCGTGTTTTGCAACCACGCTGCCTCAGTTCACAGGTCAGCCACTATACCACCGGGAACCTTATGTTGTAGATAACACATACACCTTGGCGCGCTCCAAAATTTCATTGTATAAAGTGTTCCCATTTCGTTCTCCTGTTTATGCACCTCTGACCCCAGCTTCTGGCACGCCTTCTATTCCTCGTCTTTTAGCAACTCCTGCACACACGGTTTTCCTTCTTAGTTTATTTTCTCTCTCTCTCTCTCTCTCTCTCTCTCTCTCTCTCTCTCTCTCTCTCTCTCTCTCTCTCTCTCTCACGTGTTGTTACCTCTGACAGCAGAATTATAACTGTCTCCAATCTTGTATTTTGACGTACCTTACATCTTCTCGTGGTTCTCTTTGTGGATTTGAGTGCATGTTTTTCATCTTTACTGCCACTTCTGTGCTCTCCTCTGGAATTCATTAACATGTAGCCTGTTTACGAAAACTCCAAATTTTTTTATGGTTCACTGTGTGTGTGTGTGTGTGTGTGTGTGTGTGTGTGTGTGTGTGTGTGTGTGTGTGTGTGTGTGTGTGTGTGTGTGTGTGTGTGATAGTTCGTTCCAGTAGTCCCTCTGCTTCCCCCATTCCCACTTTTCCATCCTTTTCCCTCTCTCCATCACTGACCCATAATACTCTAGCTACCGCCATTTCCATTCTCAAGCTGGCTGAGTTTTAGGAGGCAGGGAGAGAGGAAGGGGGAGACAGTGTAGGCGTAGAGGGACGAAGAGGGAAGGAATGAGGAACAAGAAACTGTAGAGGGGCGAGTCGTAAAGTGCAACGAGTGATAAAAAGTTATAATGACAAAATGAGATATAGAGCAACAGTGTTGGTACAAAGCTCACTTGGAGTTTACGTCCTTCGCCTTGCCTCTGCTGTACCGCATGTTGAAGAGGGTACATTTTTTTTTTTTTTTTAAACCACCGTATAACTACGCGCTATCTTCCAAAAACAAAATTTAAAAGAAGGTCTATTGTAAGTATGTCGTAGTAAATGCATCACTGTATTTTAGGGATAATGGCAACCGCTGCAAATTCCTTTGTCTTCCTGTTCTGCTCCCTCAGCCTTCCCTCCATTTAGTTCTTCTCCATCCACATTTCCTCCCTCCAGCCTCTACCCTCTTGCTTCATCCTTTCTCACGTTTGCTGCTTCTGTCTCACACCTTTAATTTTGTCCCACAACCCTCATCTCCCCCCTTTTTTCCTTGCCTCTGTACTTTCTCCCTTGTGTGTCACCAGGGAGGCACATCTCTCTGCCACCTCAGCTTCATCTGTCTGCAGTCTCACATAATTTCTCCCTCAGTACCACTACCATCCCCGAAATGTGGCCATCTGTGTGATGTGTGAACAGCCTCCGTCCCTCCCGTACGTGGAGTTGCGTCTTCTCGCTGGCAAAGATCACTTACGATGATACCTCGTAGGGTCGATGGTAGCCACCCACCTACTTCTTAACCCCTTTGACACGTTTTCATTAAAAAAAAAAAAAAAAAAAAAAAAACTACCACAAGACGATTTAATTTAACTTCAGGATGATATCTAGTACTTTGTCGAAGTGACTAATGAAGGCTGCACTTAACCCCTGCAAAAGACTCCCCCAAGGTGAATAACAGCATCTGGTAACAGCAAAAATAAACAGTGAAAAATATCATCAGATTAGAAGTGCTCTAAGAATGATACGATAGAATTCGACTCCTTTGTACAGAAGATACAATATGTAAGAAAACTATAACTAAGACATGAATAAACTCATACACGTTAATTGTAAAACAATAACAAAATAAAATTATAGCAAAACAAGTAACTCATAACCCAGCAACTTTCATCTCCCCTATATGTTACTGCTTTCCTTTCTCTCCCCTCCTCTTCACCTCACTAGTCCCCCCATATTGGTAGCAGTGCCACACACTGGCCGTGCCAGGCTTACCACTGCCACACCAGTGCCGCCTCTAGACCTAGCAGGCTGAACAAAAAAAAAATATCTGAAGGCCTGATTGCTTCCCTTTCGGCGTTGTTGTTTTTTCTCGAGCTTGTCTGGCCAGCTGGTGAGAATATCTGACTCAGACTTCAAGTCCCATCTGATCTCTGGGTGATGAGGCTCGAGGAAGGGTGGACACGACAAGAGGCAAGAACGAAAGGAGAGATGGCAGGAAAAGTTTTCAAGAAGGATGGAAAGGTGGAAAGGAGAAATGAACTTGCAAGGAATGCTGTTGGTTTCGCGTGAAAGGCTGTGGTAGTTTTGTTTATAATATAGAAGGGAATGGTAGAAGGAGATCGATAAAGATGCATACTGGATAGAAAAGGTTAGCTAGGCCAAGGGGTCAAAGGTTATCATATGGGGTTGACTTAGTGTTTTTAATGCAAGGGAGAAGGAACCAAAGGCTGGAAGCCAGTAAAATTGTTCCCTCCAAGAAAAAACAAAAGCAAGATAACAGGGACCCAAATTCAAGATCTGTTAATCTCGCGATGCCTGGACACACTGCTTTTGAAAGGCTGGGGGTCATAGGGAGTAGGAAATACAGACAGAGGGAGACAGTTCCAGAGTTTACCTGTTGCCTACATGAAGGAATAGGAATAGTGGAAAACTCTTGCATTGGAGAGTCAGACAGAAAAGAGATGAGAGTTTGTTGCTAGACGGGTGCTACGCGCCCGCCGTAGTGGTTGAGGGATGCAAGCAGACAGTTCAGAGGAGTAGTGACCTTTGAAATAGCGATAGAAGAGAGAGTCGCAACAGTGCGGCGAAGAGACAGAGGTTGAAGGGAGCCAGTAAGAGGAGAGTTAATGAGACGAAAAGCCTATGACTGCACCTTGTTGAGATGAGCCGTATGTGGGGAGCCTCCCCACACATGAGAGGTGTACTCTACACAGGGGTGATTAAAACCCGTGTATAAGATTATCATCTGTGCAGGGGTAAAGAAGGCAAGGAGTCTGATTGTGGGCGCGATATCTTCTGAACCCAGTGACGGATTTCGACCATACTTTTGTCTGTGATACAGTATGATGGGATGATGAACTGATTAGGTCAGCAAGGTCAAGGGATCAAATGTCAAGGTCATATGGGTGTGGGCGCGATATCCTGAACCTCTCGACGGATTTCGAACAAACTTTTGTCATGGATAAAGTTTGAAGGGACGTTAAACTAATTTGGTCAGCAAGGTCAATGGGTCAAAAGACAAGGTCATATTTGTGTGGCAACGGTATCTCCAGAACCTCCTCGACGGATTTCAACCAAACTTTTGTCAGTGATACTGTATGAAGGGATAATGAACTGATTATGTCACCAAGGAGAAGGGGTCGACTTAGTTTATCTTTAGTCTCGTTTCAGCCCACAATGAAACCGTGTGCAAGGCTTGGCGAAGGCATTCCGAGCGATGTTTGTGTCGAGAGCTCGGGGCCCGAGTTCTTTGAGTTTCATTTTATTCTCGCTACCGCAAGATGAGTTTATGAAATTCCTCTCGTTTTCCTAAACCAAGAGAAGACCTGGTCATCATTGTCCTGAGTCAGGTCACTGTAGGAAAGAAACCCCTCGCTTACTTCATCATTCTGATTTAACTGGTACGAATATATTCCATCCCGGACTGCAAAATTTTGTATTCCTGCTTTATTAACTGCACTTTGTCCCCATTCAGTCTCTGTTGCGATTCCCTTACCTTTATTGCCCGAGGACGTGATTAGCACCCCTCGTTGCCACCACTCACCCCCTTACCTCATTTCACCTTCCTTTTTCCACCCGCTCCCCTTCCTCTCACCTCTTCACCTTCCCTCACTCCCCCTTACATCTCTCTCCTCTCCATGTCACATCTCACCTTTCTACCTCTCCTATCTCTACCTCTCGCCTCTCTGTTTCTCGCTTCTTCCTCCCCGTCCCTCCCCTCCCTGTCCACCTTCTCTCTCTAGTTTATTTCAACTCCATGCCTTTTTCATAATTATTTTCCTCCTTCCCCCTCCGTCTTTCTCAAAATTTCCTCCATATTTACTTTTGAATTCCTAAGGAAGTGAGTTTTTCCTCTATCTGTCTTAACATCGTTTCATTGCCCTTTACTTGTAAGCCTCCACCACCAGCACCACAGCCGACATGAGAAAGCCGACTTAGTGATGCAGGTTTGCGGGATGGCCAGTGAAAGATACAAGGGAAGATAATGGTGACTGGCAGGAGGCAGGACAGAGCAGGACAGGCATAACGAGGCAGACACTCTCCATGATAGTGTTCTGATTCTTTTTTTTAGTCTTCCTTCCTGTCTTCCTTCCTGCCTTCCTTCCTTCCTTCCTTCCTTCCTTCCTTCCTTCCTTCCCCTTCCGTCTCGGCTTCAGTCCATTCTTGCATCCATACTTCTTCAAGCTCCACTTAATCACCCTCATCATCTCATCATTCGTTTTTCTGGGAGGATGAACGACGGAAAAGGGAAGCAGAGAGGAGGAACGGGAGGCAAAGTGAGGCCTGAAGGAAAGGGTGAAGGATGAAGGAAAGAGTGAGGAATAAAAGAAGGATGAGAAATGGAGAAAAGTGTGGAATGAAGGCAAGGTGAGGGATGAAGAGAAGGATAAGAGATAAAGAGAAGGATAGGGGATGAAAGGAAGGGAAGGTGAGGGGTGAAGAGAAGGATGTGAATAAAGAGAAGGATTAGGGATGAAACGAGGTAAGGGATGAAGGGAAGAGTAAGTGATGAGGAGGTGAGTGAAGGAGGAAAGGAAAGGTAACGATAACAGGATGAGGGAGGCAGAGTTAATTGACCTCCCCTGGAATGAATAATACTTAACTAGTCCATCGACTGACTCTTCTCCCTAACCTTTCCTTCTTCATTTCGTCACATCGCACTTTCTTGTCTTCTTTACTCCCTTACGTCACTCCTGTATTTTTTTTCCTTCACTTTCTCACCACACCCGACCTTTTTTCTTCTAGTATTTCGTAACCGTAGCCGAGTTGTTTTCAAAAATGTTTGATTATAAGGTTGTAAGAGTAGAGAATTTTCAAGTTGGTCTTGTCGTGGATGGCAGGAAAATGATGAATATGAGACTGGTGTTTGATTACAGTTTTATTCTCAAAGAGAGTTATCTTGACAAGGTCAGTACCAAGGTGAGGGCGGTTTATACTGGCTAACGCCGTGCCTTCTACTCCCGCCTTTTCCACCGTGCCTCTTCTCTCTCCTATCGCGTCCCAACCCCTTCTACCCAGTCTCTCCATTTACCCCCGAATATGACTGGTTGGGTCATGTGTGTGGGCACGTGTATGAGCGTAGGGATCTTCCATCAGGTGTGTTGTGTGAGTTTCCATGCCGTCATGTTGTACTGTGTGCGACATTCCCTAACTAGAATTTCCACTGCTTTTACCTCCAGCTCTCTCTAATAATGGCACGACTTTCCTCAGATCTCTATATTACATATTAACAGCATATTATTGTCTCTAAGTGTTATGTAGTTTATTATGATATTTTTGTGCCTCTACACAGCACAATTCACTCTTTTCTTCCTCCTCCACAGTTATGTTACCCTATCCTTCTTCCTTCGCTATTGCATCACTCTTTTTCTCACTGTCACTTTGTCCAGGGATAAGTTGTAGTGAATAGTGCTACAGTGAAGACAGAACGGTAGAATCCCTCACGGTAAAGTGTAATTCATATCTTCTCATTGTATGCCCCATTTCACTCACTGTTACCATTCCCTTCCGTAATGGCAAGTACTGAAGTAAATATCTGTAGATATTATGTGGATATTAATTATGATTCCCCCCCCTTTTTCTTGAGTGGTGTGGAATTATTTCCCTACACCTTTCCATTTAGTAAACGCACTGCTTTAGTCTGTACAGGATACCACTGACGTGAAAGATACGAGTATCGCCTTATATATATATATATATATATATATATATATATATATATATATATATATATATATATATATATATATATATATATATATATATATATATATATATAATTATATATATGCCTCTCTCTCTCTCTCTCTCTCTCTCTCTCTCTCTCTCTCTCTCTCTCTCTCTCTATATATATATAGCTCTCTCTCTCTCTCTCTCTCTCTCTCTCTCTCTCTCTCTATATATATATATATATATATATATATATATATATATATATGTCAGCACGTGAACTTTAAAAACAAAGAAGCATATTTTGATGAAGATTGCAGAAAGAGGAATGAGTTCATTGCAGAATGAAGGGCTTAATTAACTGTTCATCTGCACCAGTGCCGGCGTGTGAGTGGCGTCTGCAGATACTGTTGTTGCCTTAAAGTTATATTGATGCCCATAACTGCACTAGCCTTCATGTTACGCCACAGTCGTCCGTCTTGCTCCCTCACGAATGTCTTATCAGTTCGGTCATGATGTTTTGTATTTTTAATTCTTGTCATCCCCAAACAATTTTACAAAGCCTACCATCTCCTCCACTGAGCTTAGGTTAGAATATTAGACACGGGACTATCTCTGAGCGGCCCTCCCCTTCTGTCGTTTACTATTATTGTTGTCTTTAACGAGGAGCCCCACTGCCGTAGACTTCTGCGATTTTAACGAAACCCTATATTATGTCCCGAAATCCCCCTCCTCTGTATGGCATTTTTGTGCTTACTTGAACTGGATAAGTTAAATGCAGCCTAACATATCCCCCTCATTACTAAACGTTCTTGTTTACTAGAATTATATAGTCTGGTGGTAGCAACAGTAAATTAAAAGTACATCCATGTAATGAAGTTGCTGATGGCTCATTGCTTTACCTTCTTATTTATCTATGTTTATCTGTGTCTGTCTACCCCTCTATCTCTATTTCTTTATCTATCTTTCTTTGTCCAGATGCCTTAATTCATTTTTCTGTGGCCGCAGTTGAATCACCTTCACGTCACCCTGTTCATCCTGGGTCTCCCCCTCCCCCTCCCCTTTCCACCTTCCTCACGTACACTTTCCGTGTCATCTTCGTGCTCACGTAAATTACACTTCACAGTACCAACCATTGTTTTGTTGTTGTGTGAATTTTTTATCCGGGCTGAAGCTCACAGTACAGAAATCTCCGACAATCCACTACTTTGCCTGATGGGTTTGATAACGTAGCAGGGTCGAGGTGTATGTCCAGCACTGGTCCTGCTGACACACCATCTTTAACAACCTCATCTTTTAAAGAGAACGTTGTGAAACTCGTCCAGATACTTTTATGATCTTTATTTTCTCGTTCTCTCCAAGAAGTTTCTGCTGATTTTCATTGTGAGAGTCGATCAGTCTCGGTCAGTCCACTGGTACTGCATCCTCTTCTCTTGATAATCACAGATTGCTAAATTCATCCGTTCTGGCACCTCTTGGTAGTTAGACTGTTCTTTTCTCTTACTTGAAATCTCCTTTTGCACGAAAAATGAATATAATTATGCTTAACTAGCTTTGACCCGGGTGTCAGCCTGGGTCAAAGGTAGGCTCCACATCAGTATTATGCAAGCAATTTCTTTGGGCAAGTCCCGTTTGTGTGGCAAGTCTTATTATGTATTTAAAATTATTTAAAATTTAATGTGTGAAAGTAAGGCAGTTATGGTTAATACAAAACAACGACCAGCATCATAGCTACCACCATCACCACCACCACAACAGCTGCTACCACCACGACCATTACAAATGCCATCGCCACCACCACCACCACCAACCATTTTCTGCCAAATCGTCTTTCGTAGCATCAGTGAAATTAGAGACATCTGACTGTGGATGTGCAACCCTCTCCCTATCTGTGTGTGTGTGTGTGTGTGTGTGTGTGTGTGTGTGTGTGTGTGTGTGTGTGTGTGTGTGTGTGTGTGTGTGTGTGCGCGCGCGCGCGGACACGAAACCACGGAAATGCCCCGCCTCATTTTCTGCGTAAAATGAGATATGGAATACTATCACAGAAAAATCACAAATTTTAAGGTATATAAAAATTGTACACAAAAATATATACCGACCCTTTAATAATGAATATATATTAATCATTCGAGGTAGTTTTCGAAGTGCTCAGTCTCAACACTAGAGAGAAGAATCCTGTGATAGCAGTCACCCAAAAGTGTAGAATATAAGATTAATTTTTACCCAGGTCCATCTATCCCTCTGGCTTTATACCTTTTTCATTTTCTGTCAGTTCGTTTATCCATCAGCCTGTCTCTTCACTGAACTGAAGACTGTTGTTGGGAGAACCTTCATGATTTTGTGGTGTTGTTCCACTTGACCTGAAGATGAAGATGCATATATTGCTGAAAATACCAGTGCGTCAAAATTCAAGGACGTAACCGTATGCCAAGATATATGTGTACAGATTGTTTTGTGTGAAGGAGGTATGTGCTTTTTTGAATGCTACGACTTATCCCGTTTGCATAACTTAAACCTCCCAGTAGCTACTTTTTCAGTCTTTCACCACTTTCAGTTTTATATCTCTTTTTGCATTGTGTCCTTTTGTCTGCAAGTCATAACGATAACCGCTTGGTGAAAACCACTATCATTAACCATTAATTAATAGTTACTTACACATGAATGTTCCTACTGTTTCCTGCAGTTACTGTGTCAGTGTTGTATATGTAATGAAATATTATCACCGAGGAACAGTGCGCCTCAAATGTTCTACTGAACTCTTTCACATCTTAAACAGTGTTTCCATCATTATGGAGATGAAATTTTCCGGGCGGACGGTTTAACTATCCCCCTCAACCTCTCTATTTTTTTTTTCTTGTACACACTGTGAATGTAGAGACTTAAATCAGCCACAAAATGCTGTATTCAAGTCTGAAAACCAAATTTTGTGTGTTGTTGCCGCTTTCCACAGTTATCCACAAAATTTTTGATGTTTTATTTCGCTGATAATTTTCCCGCCTTTATTGTTTTAGTCTTCTATGCACAACGTATTTGCAGTTATAAAATATTCGTGCAACAGAATACTTTCATTATGAGTTTCCTCTGACTCTGTTCACGTATCAGAGAACGGACGATGTTGAGGTAGTCAGGCCTATGGCACTGAGATAAACTGTATCGTACCGCATGTACTCTCATGCAGGTTATAGTTCTACACATTTCCAGACACACTGATGTTAGTAAACACAGTCTCACATAGTTTACATATGCATAGTATCTTCCTCTTCTCATCCGTTGCTTTTGCCTCTTTTGTCTCATCACTTTTATTTGTTATGTCTTCCTTCTCATCATCATCATCATCATCTCTCTCTCTCTCTCTCTCTCTCTCTCTCTCTCTCTCTCTCTCTCTCTCTCTCTCTCTCTCTCTCTCCAAAACCAACTCTTCTCAATGTCAGCTGAATTGGAAATCGAAGTTCAAGAGTTTTTCTACCTCTTGTCAAGCCTCTTTTCATTCAGACATTATTTTTTTACAGTAGGTTCGTCACTTCCTTCTCTTCCTCCTCCTACCTACTCCTCTTCGACATCCCGTAAATGGATTGTATATGACCCTGACTCTTCATAAGTAAATAAACGGCATTACTTCGGGACCTGTCATTAAGTTTAACTTGATTGTGTAAGAATAAGACGTAAGAAACTGATCACTAACCCTTCCCCCTCTTCTTTCTTCTTCCCTCGCTCCCCCCCTCCCATGTTTGCAAGCGTGAAAGGAGTCTCAGCTCATTTAATATAAGCAAAATGTCTCCCTCTTGGCCGCTAGCCTCGGTATTATGTCAGTATTATCCCTATGAATCATTTCAAATACTTTCTCTCTGCTCCATCTCAAATGTTATCATTGTTCTTCATCTCAAGAGTTATCCCTGTGCTCCATCTCAAGTGTTATCCCTGTGCTCCATCTCAAGTGTTATCCCTGTGCTTCATCTCAAGTGTTATCCCTGTGCTCCATCTCAAGTGTTATCCCTGTGCTCCATCTCAAGTGTTATCCCTGTGCTTCATCTCAAGTGTTATCCCTGTGCTTCATCTTAAGTGTTATCCCTGTGTTTCATCTCAAGTATTATCCCTGTGCTTCATCGCAGGTGTTATCCCTGTGTTTCATCTCAAGTGTTATCCCTGTGCTTCATCTCAAGTGTTATCCCTGTGTTTCATCTCAAGTGTTATCTCTGTGCTTCATATCAAGTGTAATCCCTGTGTTTCATCTCAGGTGTTATCCTTGTACTTCATCTCAAGGGTTATTCTTGAGCTTCATCTGAAATGTTATCCCTGTGCTTCATCTCAAGTGTTATCCCTGTGCTTCGTCTCAAGTGTTAACCCTGTGCTCCATCTTGTGTTATCTCTGGTCGCCCCGGTGAGTTCTCATGGTATTTATTCTGGCACACACGACTCTTTACAGTTTCTCTTCTCATCCTGCTGCCGCCTTAGTTCACTCATGCTTCTATTCTCCCTTTTAATATTCCGTCAGTTTAACAGAGGCGGCCTTATTAGCATCCACCAGCCTTTCAAGTGCTTGTTCTTCCTGTCTTCCTTAGGTGCCTCCTTCTCTCGTCCCCCTGTTATTGGTTTGTGTGCAATGCTCACAGTCACTGTTGACATTCAGCATTCAAGTGTTTGTTGTCCTTCATGGTTGTCTCTCCATCGCTTATCTCTGTTATTGTCATGTATGTTACGTTCTTAGCCATTGTCAACATTCAGCTTACATGTGTTTATCGTCCTTCCTGCCCAAGTGTCTCCATGCCCGTCTCTCTGTTATTATGCTTCCGCTCACCTATAGTAGGCATTAAATGACTGGTCTATTCGTGCGTGTGTGCGTGGGTGCGTACGTTTGTAACACTGTTGTGGGAGCGATATCTCCTGAACCCATTAACGGATTTCCACCAAATATTTGCCAGTGCTGCAGTATGAGGAGATGATGAACTGATTAGGTCAGCTAGGTCAAGGGGTCAAAGGTCAAGGCCATGTGGAGTCGACTTAGGTTATCATTGTGGGCACTATATCTCCTGAACCCCTCAACTGATTCTGACCAAACTTTTGTTAGTGATACAGTATGCAGGGAAGGGGTCAAAGGTCTATGTCATAAAGGGTTGACATAGTTTATCCTTGTGAGCATACGTCCGTAACACTGCTGTGGGCATAAATATCTACTGAACTGCTCAGCGAATATCGACCAAACTTTTATCAGGGATGCAGAATGTGGGTCAATGATGCAGTATAAGGACATGATGAACTGGCTGGGTCAGCTAGGTCAAGAGACCAAAGGTCAAGGTCAGATTGGGTCGACGTAAATTATCCTTGTGGTCGCAATAGATCCTGAGTGTCTCAACGGATTACAACCAAAGCTTTGTTAGTGATACAGTATGAAGAAATGAACTGAGTACGTCAGCAAGGTCTTGAAGGCCGTATGGCGAGTCAATGCGCAAGGCTTTGTGGAAGCACATCTAGCGGCGACGCTTTGCACCGACAAATCAGGGCCCGAATTCTCGGCCTTTCATTGTAGTGTGTGTTGTGTTGTAGTCATTTTCAACATTTTGCATTGCACCATATATATATATATATATATATATATATATATATATATATATATATATATATATATATATATATGTCTTTTTTTTTCCCGTGATCTGTTGATTTATCGGCCACGTCAAGAAATATCTTCCGCGTTTCGTGTGTTTTTCTTTTTCTTTTCTTTCTTTTTTTACATCTGTCATTATAAACGTGTATAAACTAATCGATGTGTTTTTCTCTGTTGCAGGTAAGAGCGGAGTGGATATCAGTGACGGATTTACACTTGACATGTGTGAGTATGATTTTTATTGTCTTTGTAACAGTGGAATCACTCTCGTCCAATTAATCGCACGTTGGTACAACATAGGACATGAGAGTGTGATTATTCCAATACGGGAAGTTTTTAATGCATAAAAAGATTATTAATACTGTGTTGTCAGTACAGATGTGGTGGTGTATATAGGTGGTTTTGTGTTGTGTGAGGGTTCTGGGTGACAGTAACAATGAATCTTCATCTGGCGAAGTTCAACATTTTTAATAAACATATCTTGTCCTTTGATTTCTCTTTGCTTCTTGTCTCGTGCATCTTGCTGTCTTCGCTTCTTCCTCATGTCCCTTAGGTGTTCGTTCAGCCATGTTTCCCTCCTTTTCAATGGGGTTTGCCACCTTCTCATCTTTTCCCATCTTTTTATCATTCGAATGGCGCCTCGGTGGCTGCCATCACTCTCCTTCTTCCTCCCTTCTTCTTACTTTACTTCCTCTTGTCTGTTTCACATTTATAACACCATTCTACACTGTTCAGTTCTCCCTCGTATTGACTGTTATTCGGCCCACACTTCCCTCAGTCACACCAACTATATCCTCACATTCACTAGAGCTGTAATACTGAAAGGAAAACTCGGTGACCTTCAGTTCTACTCATTTTTTTTTTTTTTTTTTTTTTTATCGAGGCGAAGATGCACTTGATAGGTTGATGATGATTGGCTGAATGCAACAGTACTTCATAATCTCTTTACTCATTAGCATTATTAATTGACAACATATATCTGAGGGAGAAATTTGGGTTAGTAAATATTATTCGGACATGTTGCATTCAGCCAATCATCACCAACCTGTCAAGCGCATGTTCGCCTCAAAAAAAAAAAAAAAAAAAAAAAAAAAAAAAAAAGAGTATACTGTAGTTGTCTGGAGATCGTATCCGGTCTGGTTGAGTTAGTCGTTTCCAGTAAGCCGTTCCGGTAATTCATTTTGGTAAGGTCATTCTGGCAATATCTAATGCTCTTGGAACAGGAGAGGGTGGCAGGTATGAACAAATGATGACGTCACGGGAGTGTTCAGGTATATTCTTATTCCAGTTCAGTCCTGTAGGTTAATTCAGCCTTTCGTTCTAATGACCCAATCCAGTTGCAGCTTTATTTTCATCCATTTATCCACCTTCTACTTCATTTTCATTTATCCTTGACAGACCTACAATCGACCCAGCTCTTACCCACACCCTTAGTTTTAATTTCACTCAGTCTAGTCCACACGTATTTCCACACTGTCATGTTTTTATACAGACTGACCCTGCCAGTGCTCTCATACCTAACACACACACACACACACACACACACACACACACACACACACACACACACACACACACACACACACACACACACACACACACACACACACACACACACACACACACACACACACACACACACACACACACACACACACACATACACGTACAATGTATTTTTTTCTCGAGTTTTCTCCTTTTACGATAATATCCTTATCTCTCTTTGTATATTCCTTTCCTATATTTTCCTCACTACTTCATTCTCCTCTATAAATCCCTTTCTCCTATTTGTTTATTTATTGGCTCCATTGTTCATTGCAATAACTGTTTCCTTCGTTCTTCCACCCTGTATCACCCAATCTTCCTATTTCATTAAATCAGGCTTTACTGATCTGCCAGAAGACCCGCCGACATGTCGTCAAAATACCGCCGCTAATACCAATACACCAGTCCTGTATGAGACAGCCCTAGCACGTATTCAATATGGACGGTGGGTGTTAGCGCCGAAGTGGTGACATGTAGAGGTGTATGGTATGTAGGAGGACTGCTGGGCCTTGAACACACCTCAATATTCAAACAGGCGTGGCCCTAGATTCCATAAAGCCAGCGGAGTGGGGGAGGTAGGGGGAGGAGGGATGGGGAAGGGAAGGAGGAAAGAATAGAGTGTAGCTGAGGAAGGGTGAGAGAGTAAGAGGAGAAGAGAGGAGAGTGAGGAAGGCAGAGTTAGGGAGAGGGGGGAAAGGCAAGAGAGTGAAGGTGAGAGGAATGGAGATGTGGTGGTGAGAGGGAGGCATGAGTGGTAGTATGATTGAGACGGGAGTGGTGGTGTGGTGGTTAATGAGACAGGAATGGTGGTGTGGTGGCGAGTGAGGCGGGAGTGGTGTTGTGGTGGTGAGTGAGGCAGGAGTGGTGGTGTGGTGGTGAGTGAGGCAGGAGTGGTGATGTGGTGGTGAGTGAGGCGGGAGTGGTGCTTCGAGTGAGACTGGAATGGTACCATGAGTGAGGCGGGAGTGATGGTGTGGTTGTGAGTGAGGCGGAATGGTGGTGAGAGTGAGGTAGGAGTGATGGCGTGGTGGTGAGAGTGAGGAAGGAAGCATTATCCTCAGAATGCCTCACTTCACATCCCTTCTTCCCTGCCTCACCCCTGCCACCTCGCATTGCTTCCGGCTTCTCATTTCACTTGCTAGAAATCCTTTTTTCTTTGGGTTGGTTGTTGACAAAGATTTTCTTTTAATGTGATTAATAGCCCATTGATCCTCTTCACCATCCTCTTTGTCCTTTGTGACTTTAGCCTCGTCTGTCTGCTTAATATTTCCTTTCTCTGCTTTTCTCTCTCACACTTCTTCTTTCCTTCTTCTTCCTCCTTGTGCTTTTATCAACTTATTCTCTCGTAGTCATCTGCTTTATCCTTGTCATACTCCTCCTATAAATAGTTTATCCGTTCTTTGTCTCTTCTTTCCCTCTGCTATATTTCACACTTCTCATCCTCTTGATTGATATATCTTTCTGTGAGATTTTTTCCCTCACAGCTTTGTGTGACTGTCGTCTTTATATCAGGACCAATTTATCCTTCACTCACTTTACATCATTTTGCCTCCTTTAAACTCTGCCATATTTCACTCTCTTCTCCTCGTGACTGATTTATCTTTCTGACTGTACTCTTTATGCGGTTCTCTCTTGTCATTTTCTTCTAATTTTCCCTGTACTGGTATCATATTTTTCTCTTTCCTCCAGTGTTGATTTCCACTATAGTTTCCTACTGCATGGCTGTATTTGTGCTATATTTACACTGTCCTTCGTTTTTCGTTGTTGGTTTTCCTCCTGATCTAGTCCTTGTTTTCTTTGGTCTGTTAACCTCTTGCTTCTTCACTAATTCAGCGTCTCACCCATGTTCTAAAACACGTTTTTTCTCTCTCTCTCGCATCTACAAGTACGCTGGAGCAAAACTCCTGCCACATGTTAATTTTTCAGTATATCCACAGCAATTTTGCATTTAAAAACTTATTCCCGTTCATTTTTCTTCCAAAAATTTTTATTTCATGTATTTAACATCCAGTCATCTTCCTACCCTAATGCTTTTAAATTATTGTTTTCCTTTTCACTGCAATAAGCCACTCAGAGCTTTAGTAATATTTACTAATAATCTTTTCATATACTGTACATGCATTACATAACCCAGATCCTTTTGTTCTCAGTGCAGTCGTTAACTCACCTCTTCTCTTTGTTTATATTCGACTTATACTACTTTGATTTTCAGTCTCTTTTTTTTTCGGGGGGGGGGGGGTTCTTTGGCTTTGAGAAACCCTATCTTATTTAGTTTTCCCTTTGCCTTCTCATCCTGACATAAAATCTGACACACAGCCTGCTTAACCACAGCTCTTGACAGATCTCATAAGTTACCTTGGCCCATTGTGGAATCGTCCTCAGTTTTGTAGTTCCTTTATCCTGTCTGATGTGGATCATATTAAGGAAGGAGATAATTTCCAATACAAATCCCATTTCTGGTACAGCACAGATCTTATAAGAAATTTGTAGCACAGGTGATGGTCGTTGAGATCCTTAGTTTCCTGCACCACGGTACAGGTGTGACATCAATATTCAGAGTAATACAGTGTACCTAATACATGATGGTGGCAGATTCTGTAAGCTTATACGGCTTAGGTAAATATTGTTTCAGTTTAGATATTGATGATTAAAGGTACAATATGGAGATGTTTTCGTTTTGTTCTACATTTTATAAAATACGGTCAACTTCGTCTTTAACTTGCTCGTGTAAATTATTAGCTGGCTTGGGCTTAGTGTCTTGGGAGAGAATCGTGCCTTTGACTTGAATACAGAATTTTTCCCTTTGCTTTTTGATCAACTCAAGATAATGCCAGGTTTCTGTAGTGATTAATTAGCCTAATAGATTTATACTGATATCAGTCTTATATCGAGAGAGAGAGAGAGAGAGAGAGAGAGAGAGAGAGAGAGAGAGAGAGAGAGAGAGAGAGAGAGAGAGAGAGAGAGAGAGAGAGAGAGAGAGAGAGAGAGAGAGAGAGAGAGCATAGGGAAACAGCAAGTATGAGGTGGTAAGTGAGAGAGCATAGGGAAACAGCAAGTATGAGGTGGTAAGTGAGAAGGGACTTCATCCCCATGGCAATAATGTGTTGTAAAAGAGTATCTGGAGTCATTATAAAATTGTCCTACATGCTGATGCACGAAATAATGCCACAGCACAAATAATTGACTCTGTCCTTAACAACAGCAGTGGCAGGAGCCCAGTTTTATGTAAATGGTGATACTATGTAGCCCGTTCACCAAGAGAAGTCTCCCCTAATCTGGGTAAAATACGAGTACCTGACGGTTGCAAGCATAAAATAAAAAGACTTCATAGTACTGACGGGGTTACTGGAGATAACGTCTCTTTTAACAGGAAAAATCATCCTAAAGTTTAACCATGTCAACTAGCTTTGTCAAGAAAGTATTACCAAAGGCATCGTAGCGAATGTATTAAAGCTGCAGTGAGAGGAGGTGGTGCTGCGATGGGGTGGAGCCTTTTGTTTGTGAGTGGCTACTTGATGATGAAACCTTTGTCCGACTGTCTGGTGCTGTGTGTGTATTGTTGTCGCTGGTGAGCCACACTGCCATGACCAAGATTCCCACCTCGTCTGGATACTTATATCTATATGGACGCAGCCGGTTTTGTAAGTGCACATAACATTTGGCTAGAATTTGGTTTGTTTGGCTTAATGTGTCAGAAAAGAAATAACTTTTAATTTGTAGTACTATCAGCTTTCCACATGGATATTGTTAGCTGTAGTCACTGCCATCCAGACCACACTATAGCTCGACCAGTGAGATCACAGAAAGACTTGTACCAGTATACATTAGTTCTGCGTGTACTTTTTACTTGCTGGTCTCCGTGTAAATGCACCCCAAGCATTCCAAGCCAGTGTGAGTCTGCAAAACTCTACCCACCCCGCCACCCTCATTTAACGAACAAAAACCATCACAGGAGCACAAAAGTGACCGAAGCACCTCCTCAGAGTACAGTAGTTTAGGCCAGATTCGTGACACCAGGTACTGGACCTACAGTGATTGTTTGTGTAATGTTTCGTTAACAATACATTAAGATTCAGTTTTGATACGCACACACGCACATACATATATACCTACATAGGATAGATTTGGTACACACAGACACATACATACATAAATACATAGGATTGTTTTGATAGACATAGTTTCGTACATGCATAATACATTCATACATTCATACACATACTCGTACATACAGTACATACATGCATAGCATAGTTTTCATACATACGTACATATATGCATACGTACATAAATACATAAATACATACATACATGCATGCATGCAAAAGATAATTATGATACATACATACATACATACATGCATATATAAATACATACGGATTCAAGGTACATTGTATAGTTGACGTTGTTTCCTTACGAAGTTCTTATACTTCCCCAGTCCGGGACCTGGTCTGGCCAGTTGGCCAATGGCCAGGCATAATATACAGTTCTAGTGAGTGATAATACTTGTGTACCCAGATCCTGCAGTACTTCCACGTTTCTGCCACTTTCTTCTTTCCTCTGCCTCCATCACCACGTTCCGCCACACCAACTCTTCTCAAGTGTCCGTACTTTCTTGCTTTTCTTCCTACTAACTTTTTCTTGGAACCCATTTCCTTCCTCCTGGCCTGGCAACGCAGCCGAGGTTGCTGGGTTGGTTGAATGGCTGCACACACTGGCTGTCTGTGGACACCACCCACTGATTTGTACCAAGTTTGTTTCCTACATTATTTGATACTGTGACTGTAGTATTGTTTTTGTTATCAAACTTATGCAAATGCAGGAACAGAAAGATCGTTAGCCTGTGAGCCTCATATTAATACTTAATTTCTGTTTTTCCTGTCGTCTTCTCCCCTTTCCTATTTTCTCTTACGGCATATCGTCAGTGGTTTCCTATAATGCGTAAACCCATTTGGCTTACCATTCAGTGTTAGCCTAAATCATATTCAGATAGTCACAACTTATGTCTCTACTATTGCCTCTTACTGTTTCTCCCATCTTTCTTGTCACCTTTTTATTAATCTCCTATCCACTTCTGGTCCCTCAGCACTGAGTGACAAATATAATAATTTCCTGTAACTCTGGAAGCCATTTATGACGGGGTGATGTGGAGCCTACTATGGTGTCCCTGGATGGAGAGACGCAAGTGTGGCGACCATCTGAGGACCAAACATCCACACTTTTCCCCCCGTCTCACCGTGGGGAGGCAGTGTCTGCCGCCGGGGGACATCAGGTCACTAAAGGGGAAGGCCGGGGCAGTTGTTTGCTTGTGTTTGATGTGTTTTGCTCGGCCAGACAGACCGAAGTGACGGAACAACAACAGTAGCTGCTGCTGCTGCCGTTGGTGGTAGATTCTCGACTACCGAAAAAAAAAAAAAAAAAAACTTTTGAGAAGCTGTATGCAAAGGCCGCCAGGGAGTGTTGTGTAGCTACTGCCATATGTGTTCTGAGTGTGTGTGTGTGTGTGTGTGTGTGTGTGTGTGTGTGTGTGTGTGTGTGTGTGTGTGTGTGTGTGTGTGTGCTTTTTCTATTATATTATTTTCCGCATCAGTTAAGCAATTCTGTGTTAATAAAAAAACTGAGGTGGATGCTGAGGACAGAACAAGGAGAGAGAGAGAGAGAGAGAGAGAGAGAGAGAGAAAGGACATAATGAGGACGGCAATGAGGAGAGAGGAGTGAGGGAAGACAGAGACAGAGGCAGAGAGGTGAGGAGGGAAAGGACTCCAGACGTGTTATATGTACGGAACATAAGATTAACACATGTCACCCACATGAGAGAGAGAGAGAGAGAGAGAGAGAGAGAGAGAGAGAGAGAGAGAGAGAGAGAGAGAGAGAGAGAGAGAGATTGAAGATAAAACTCAGTAATTCCAATTAGAGGCAGAGGTAGGGAGGTAGTGGACTGGTTGTGGAGACGGCGATAGTACCAAGTAATTCTTTGTGTTGAGGTGGAGGTGTTTCCTGTTGCTAATGGACCAGGATAAAGAGCCTCTTACATAAGAAGTTCTCTGCCGACCAGTGAATTATTGATGGTGGTGGAGAGAGTGCCAGGAAAAAAGTGAACAGCTAAGAGTACTTTTCCAGGCTTAAGTTAGGCTACATAGAAACGTAAGAAAAGAGAATAACTTTAACAGATTCGTGTCCAGAGTTTTTATTCCCATTCCACTTCATCATGGTTTTCGTGCTGTTTATATTGTATTCTTTTTATGAACATTGATATTGAAAGTAAGGCTGGAAGACCTTCGAGGAGAGAGCCTAGTGGTCTGTTGTCTGTTTGGGCCTTATTCATCATTGTCTTTTAGTGTCCAGTTTACCCTATACCTATACTTTTTCCCTCTCCTTCTTCCCTATCTCACGTCCTTTGCTCTCCTTTCTACTTCTCCGCTGTCTCTTCCTTTGTACTCCCTGTCCTTATCCCATGTCTCTGCCCCTTTGCTCTCTTTCCTTCTGCCCATCCACCCTTCCTTTGCATTATTTCTTTCTACTGCCCCCCCCCCCTCCTCCCTTTCCCTGCCTCATTCCGTAGCGCTGCCACTGATATTACTCTGCCCATCTCCTCACCGTACCATCTACTGTCTCATACACTCTCATGGATACCTGAAATTCTCAAAACTTGTGACCCCAGGAAGGTAATTTCAGTGAATTATATTGCATTCCTTTTCCTCCCTACTCAATTTTCTCCTACCTCATATCCAGTCTCTCGCCTCCGTGCTTAATATTTTCTCCCCCCACCTCTCCCCACCCTCTTCCGATATACAGCTGCCTCATCTGTCGCTCTTCATCACCCTCGCCATCACAAGTGCACATTTAAACGTGTTCATAATTTTCACCTTCCCTTTTGATTCCCGCCTGGTCATAGTCTTCCTCTTCTGCCTCACCCTCTTCTATTGATCAGTCGTCCTACAGTCCACTTCGCTTCCTACCTCCCTCACCCTCTCATCAATACCAATCCTCGGCCACTGATTGCTCCCCAGTGGCTGTCCTCGATCCTCTCTGCCTTCTTCTTAGTTGTCTCGTTCTCATCCCCTCTCTTTTTAGCTTCTCCTTTACTTCCATTTTTCATGTTCTTTGCCTCATTTCCCAGTCTCCTCTCCCTCTGGTACTTCCTGTGTCTTTTCCCTCAGTCGACTACACTATTATATCCTCTCTCTCTCTCTTTGCTAAATGATATTCCCTCTTTTGTTTTGTGTATCTCCTCCATCAGAGTATTATTTCCCCTCCCCCTCTCTTCATTATTTCCAACCCTTCCTCGCTTTGTTATTTACTTGGTCTCTCAGCTCTGTTCATTCTTGTGACCCTGCCCTCACGTCCCTGTTTAATTCTTATTCCCTGTTTCCTCCCCTGCTTTCCCAGTTTACCTCTTCCTCCCTGTTCCTCCCCTGCCTTCCCAGTGTACCTCTGCATCCCTGTTTCCTCCCCGGCCTTCGAATTGACCTCTCTCCCTGTTTCCACCCCTGCCTTCTCAGTTTACCTCTGTCATCCTGCTTCCTTCCTTGCCTTTCCAATTTACCTCTGCCACCCTGTTTCCCTCCTTGCCTTTCCAGTTTCCCTCTGCCTCCCTCTCACCGTTCCTTGCCTTCCCATATTACGCATGTGCTACCTCTCCGCCACTCTACATCAGACTGCCTCCCTGCCTCACCCCACTCCTCCATCCTTTCAAGACAGGCATATTATTTCCTTGTGTTGGTTATTGGTTGTAATGGGGTGTTCAGAGGAATCTGTTGTGGTTGCATTACGAAGTAAATGCCTGGATGCCCTTTGCCTAGGTCAATCTTCACAGAATTCGCTTCAAACTGTAGATACATAGATAAACAGGCAGGGGAGTTAATTTTTCATTGTTTAGTGATAGCGCTTTACTGTTGGAAGGGAACGATTAGATAGACCTTTATCGACTGACAAATATTGGAACGATAAATAATGTTCCTTTTAATTTACCGTCTTGTTTCCTCCTCTTCCTCACCTCACAAGCTACCACCAGGAATTAATTTTTCTCCTTTTTGTGCCATTGTTTAATATTTGTCCTTTAGTCAACAATGAGTTATGAAAAATAATTCCCTAAGGAAGAAATACCGAAAGCCTCTGTAGCCGACGAAAAAACTGCCTTTTGTAACTGAAGAATTTGTTGTTCCAAAGATGTGACGGTGCAGATTTTACCGTAACAAGTGTCAACATTGTACCAGAACTGTGAACCTGTTATCTTCCAATGCCATAGCCAGCGGGTACTATACTGTGTTGTTGACTGGGTGAGGGAGGGGAGGGGTGGAATTAAGAGGGAAAGTGAGGGAGTGGGTGGAAGAGGGGAGGTGAGGGGATGGGTGTGAATGAGAGCTGGGGAGGTGAGGGAGTGCGTATGCGTGAGGGGTGGGGAGGTGGGTATGAGTGTGAGCTGGAGAGATGAGGGGGGGGGGTGCGTGAGATGTGGGGAGATCGGTGTGAGTGAGAGCTGGTGAGGTGAGGGAGTGGGATGTTCCTCCATCATTTCCCCCCCTCTGACTTCCTCATGGCTGACATTAAAATTTCTTCAGCTGATGTATTTTCTGCCATTACTGGCCTCAATACTAATAAGACATATGGGCCTGATGGGGTCCCTCCTGTTGTTCTCAAGAACTGTGCTTCTGTGCTTACACCCTGCCTAGACAAACTCTTTCGCCTTTGTCTGTCACCTTGTACCTTTCCTTCTTGCTGGAAGTTTGCTCTCATTCAGCCAGTCCCAAAGAAGGGTGACCACTCCCAACCCTCCAACTATCGTCCAATTGCTTTAACATCCTGTATTTCAAAAGTTTTCGGGTCAATTCTCAATAGAAATTTTTAAGGCTTCTTTCCTGTCACAACCTTCTTTCCGATCGTCAGTACGGGTTCCGTTAGGGACGCTCCACTGGCGATCTTCTCACCTACCTTTCAGACTCCTGGTCATCCTCCTTTCGGGACTTTGGCGAAAGCTTTGCCATTGCACTTGACATCTCAAAGGCTTTCGATCGAGCCTGGCATAAATCTTTAATTTCCAAACTGCCCTCCTATGGTTTCTATCCTTCTATCTGTGCCTTCATCGCTAGCTTCCTTTCTGGTCGTTCTATAGCCGCTGTTGTAGACGGCCATCGTTCTTCTCCTAGATCTATCAACATTGGTGTTCCTCAGGGCTCTGTCCTATCATCAACTCTTTTCCTTTTATTCATCAATGACCTTCTAAGCTGTACATCTAACCCTATCCACTCGTACGCTGATGACTCCACCCTTCACCTTTCCATTCGGTTCCTGCAACTCCCATCTCAGCAGTTACTTCAAGAAACAAGGGATGAGGCTATGGCACACCTAATGTCTGACTTGGCTTGTATCTCTGACTGGGGTAAAAATAATATGGTTGTTTTTAATGCATCTAAAACTCAGTTCTTACACCTATCAACCCGACAAAATCTTCCACAGGTATACCCACTGATGTTTGATAATGTTCAGCTTAATCCTGCATCATCCTTGAACATGCTTGGGGTTTCATTTACTCGGGACTTATCTTGGAAAGATCATATTACATCTCTTGTAAAATCTGCTTCCAAGAGATTGGGTGTGCTAGGCCGACTCCGCTCTTTCTTTACCCCTGCACAATTGTTGACTCTACACAGAGGTTTTATACGCCCCTGTATGGAGTACAACTCTCATGTGTGGGGAGGCTCCCCACATACAGCTCTTCTCAATACGGTGGAGTCAAAGGCTTTTCATCTCATTAACTCTCCTCCTCTTACTGACTCCCTTCAACCTCTGTCTCTTCGCCGCACTGTTGCATCTTTATCTCTTTTCTATCGCTACTTTAATGGTCGCTGCTCCTCTGAACTGTCTGCATCTCTACGACGGGCGCGTAGCACCCGTCTAGCAGCAAACTCTCATCCCTTTTCTGTCCAGCTCTAAAACGCAAGAGTTAACCGTTACTCCCAGTCTTTCATTTATGCAACAGGTCAACTCTGGAACTGTCTCCCTCTGTCCGTATTTCCTGCTGCCTACGATCTCCAGTCTTTCAAACGCAATGTGTCCAGGCATCTCAAAATGATCGGATCTTGAATTTGGCTCTCTATTGTATTTTGTTTTGTTTTTTTCTCTTGGAGGGAACTGTTATGCGGGCTCATGGCCTTCGGTTCCTTCTTCCTCGCATAAAAAAAAAAAAAAAATGTGATTTGGGGAGGGTAACGGCTGGATGTGAGAGGGAAGGGCAGAACGAGTGGGTGGCGGAGGAGAGGGGACCAATTTTGGGTGGAAGTGAGGGGATGGGTTGAGTGCGTGGGAGGTGAAGGGTCTAGTTCTGTAAGTAGGATAGGGGATAAACTGGGTGTGCTGGTGATGAAGGGGATTGGAAGCTGTGGGTGTATGGGAGTGGAGAGGATTAGTTTTGTAGGTAGGTTAGGGGAGAGACTGGGTGTGCGGTTGAGGGAGGAAGGGGAGGGGTTGGCTGTGTGGACGGGGGAGGAGACTGGGAATTGAAGGCGAATTCAAAGGAGTCAGAAATTTTGTTAGGACGGGAGTGATGAATATTGTGCTGGAAGTGAAGGTGGAGACAAATATTAGTCGACTTTATTAAACACTGGAATTTAATTGTATGCACATTCCATCACTTTAATGTAAACTAGATCTTCACCAGGTGGCGCTTATTACATGTACCGGTAGTCTTTGTGCTGGCATTACCATACAAATTAAGTTAGCTTGGGATGTGTTCATGTGCGTGGCTTGAAAGTTATCCATATAGATTTAAAGTATTCAACCACTAGTCATCGTCGGAAAAAACAAAAAATATCCTCCCCTACTATACATTGTGTCGTATCGGCTATGAGATTGTTTGCTAGTGTTGAAGCCTGTTTAAAAGAAGATATTCCGAAGTTTGCCTTCCGTTCCAAGGTTTCTCCATTGAAACTCATCAAATTTTAAGACTGATAATGTCTTGGTGTACTATGTAGTCTGTTCTTCGCTCTACTAAAAATAATTTCATCCATACTAAATGCTCTCAACTCTCCAACTCGAATTCTTCTCGCTCCTTCTGGCACCTTGCCAAAAATCTTTCTAACAACTTTACCTCATCATCCTTCCCTCCTCTTTTCTACTCTGATGGTTCTGTAGCTGTTTCTTCTACTGATAAAGCAGATCTCTTCGCACAGACTTTCTCCTCCAATTCCACCTTAGACGATTCCGGTGCTGTTCCTCCATCACTTCCCCCCTCTGACTTCCTCATGGCTGACATTAAAATTTCTTCAGTTGATGTATTTTCTGCCATTACTGGCCTCAGTACTAACAAGGCATATGGGCCTGATGGAGTCCCTCCTGTTGTTCTCAAAAACTGTGCTTCTGTGCTTACACCCTGCCTAGGCAAACTATTTCGCCTTTGTCTGTCAACTTGTACCTTTCCTTCTTGCTGGAAGTTTGCTCTCATTCAGCCAGTCCCAAAGAAGGGTGACCACTCCCAACCCTCCAACTATCGTCCAATTGCTTTAACGTCCTGTATTTCAAAAGTTTTCGAGTCAATTCTTAATAAAAAAATTTTAAGGCATCTTTCCTATCACAACCTTCTTTCCGATCGTCAGTATGGGTTCCGTCAGGGACGCTCCACTGGCGATCTTCTCACCTACCTTTCAGACTCCTGGTCATCCTCCTTTCGGGACTTTGGCGAAAGCTTTGCCATTGCACTTGACATCTCAAAGGCTTTCGATCGAGTCTGGCATAAATCTTTAATTTCCAAACTGCCCTCCTACGGTTTCTATCCTTCTATCTGTGCCTTCATCGCTAGCTTCCTTTCTGGTCGTTCTATAGCCGCTGTCGTAGACGGCCATCGTTCTTCTCCTAGATCTATCAACAGTGGTGTTCCTCAGGGCTCTGTCCTATCACCAACTCTCTTCCTTTTATTCATCAATGATCTTCTAAGCTGTACATCTAACCCTATCCACTCATACGCTGATGACTCCACCCTTCATCTTTCCATTCGGTTCCCGCAACGCCCATCTCAACAGTTACTTCAAGAAACAAGGGATGAGGCTATGGCACACCTAATGTCTGACTTGGCTCATATCTCTGACTGGGGTAAAAATAATATGGTTGTCTTTAATGCATCTAAGACTCAGTTCTTACACCTATCAACCCGACAAAATCTTCCACAGGTATACCCACTAATGTTTAATAATATTCAGATTAATCCTGCATCATCCTTGAACATGCTTGGGGTTTCATTTACTCGGGACTTATCTGGAAAGATCATATTACATCTCTTGTAAAATCTGCTTCCAAGAGATTGGGTGTGCTAAGCCGACTCCGCTCTTTTCTTTACCCCTGCACAATTGTTGACTCTATACAGGGGTTTGATCCGCCCCTGTGTGGAGTACAACTCTCATGTGTGGGGAGGCTCCCCACATACAGCTCTTCTCAATAGGGTGGAGTCAAGGGCTTTTCGTCTCATTAACTCTCCTCCTCTTACTGACTCCCTTCAACCTCTGTCTCTTCGCCGCACTGTTGCATCTTTATCTCTTTTCTATCGCTACTTTAATGGTCACTGCTCCTCTGAACTGTCTGCTTGCATTCCTCCACCTCTACGACGGGCGCGTAGCACCCGTCTGGCAGCAAACTCTCATCCCTTTTCTGTCCAACTCTCTAATGCAAGAGTTAACCGTTACTCCCAGTCTTTCATTTATGCAACAGGTCAGCTCTGGAACTGTCTCCCTCTGTCTGTATTTCCTCCTGCCTATGATCTCCAGTCTTTCAAACGTAGTGTGTCCAGGCATCTCAAAATGATCGGATCTTGAATTTGGCTCTCTATTGTATTTTGTTTTTCTCTTGGAGGGAACTGTTACTGCGGGCTAATGGCCTTTGGTTCCTTCTTCCTCGCATAAAAAAAAAAAAAAAAAAAAAAAAAAATATTCACATTTTAATATAGTTTTATGCTGTACACTTTAGCTGAATGGTGCTCCAAAAGAGGAGAAAAGGCGCTACTTCAGTCACGTTCGTTTCTCAGCCGTCTTGTATAGTGGTTTCATTCCAGATTAAGTCTGAAACATTCACTGCCAGAAACTGCTGATCATTCTGCGGCTTACAAGAGTCGCATCATTTACTGTCTGTCATGCATCACTGGCAGTTTTTCGTCATTGTTATGTCGCTGGTTCGGATAGGGATGACAAGATGGAAATAGTGTTGTAGACAGTCATATCAACACACCACTACATTCATCCATCACCACGCGACTACCACACCAGTACCTTACCACTACCACACCATTTACTCTACGACGGCCCACACCATTACCTTCATTCACGACCATACTGCTACTACACCACTACCACACCAACACCTTCGCCTACTACCTCATCACCACTACACTACTATCTTCACCCAGAGTCACACCCTTATTCATCTCCCCACATTTGGTACTGCAATATTCATCAGCTAATGTAGTGCGCGGTTTTATAATAATATTTTTCTTCGTTTTCTTGATTTACCTAAATTTTCCTCGTTCTGTCTCACCCATCCAGACTCACTCCCATCTGATTCCAGAAATCTTATTCTGTTCTCTCTCTCATAGACATCAGTCTTCTAAATCTGTATCATTCTCCTCATTTTTCTCTTACACTCCTTCCTTTTCTGTGTTTTCCCTTTTCCCTCTGACTCCCTAGTTCTTCCTCCCTCTTTGCTTCTTCACGTAATGGACCTTTCCACTGCCTCTACTCCATCGCATATATTTTGCATCTCTCTTTGTCCCCCCATTACCGCTGATGCATTTCCCGTTCCCCTATTTCAGTCCTTCTCTCCTTCCCAAACTACCTGCCCGACCCCCAGCCTCTCCGCTGGACTTCTGCTTTCCCACCTCATCTCCACCTCCAAATCATGGCTCCATCGAAACTGGAAACCCAAAAATATTGTGTAAAAATGTATGTGACCAAATAAATACCTAGCTCAAATATAAAGCTAATTTTGAATCTAAGATGGTATAATTAATGTTTAAGCTGTAAGTGCTAAAGAAGTTAAGAGAGCTACCAATTCCATAAAAAAGAAGTGTGTGTGTGTGTGTGTGTGTGTGTGTGTGTGTGTGTGTGTGTGTGTGGTCGTCTCATAGGCCGCCGTATGGGTGAATGTGATATTTGGATGACATGTAATAGGGTATGTGACAGTATGATAGTACAGCTGGATAAGCGTGACAGTATGACAGCGAAACAGGAGCGTGGCAGACAGTAGGATGACAGTGTGACAACAGAATGGCAGTGGGACAGTCGGATGACAGTGGGACGGGAGCGTGGCAGACAGTATGATGACAGTGGGACGGGAGCGTGGCAGACAGTATGATGACAGTGGGACGGGAGCGTGGCAGACAGTATGATGACAGTGGGACGGGAGTGTGGCAGACAGTAGGATGACAGTGGGACGGGAGTGTGGCAGACAGTAGGATGGCAGTGGGACAGTAGGATGACAATGGAACAGTAGGATGACAGTGTGACAGTAGGATGACAATGGAACAGTAGGATGACAGTGGAACAGCAGGATGACAGTGGAACAGTAGGATGACAGTGGAACAGCAGGATGACAATGGAACAACAGGATGGCAGTAGGACAGTAGGATGACACTGTGATAAGGATAAGATTGTGACAGAAGGGTGTGTTAGCTTGATTTCGTGGACAGAAACAGTGGTTCGAACATCACTTTTACTTTCTTCCTTTTCGCTTTAATTTTCACTCTCTGAAAATCCTCTTAGTTCCATTCACCCGTGAATCATTTTCTATTCTTTTTATCCTTTGTACAAGTTCTCTTCATGCACTACACTTTTTCTGTCTCTCCCTTGTGTAGTCTCTTGTCCATCTTTTCATTCCGTCCACTCAGTTAATATTTCGTCCTCGTACTCCTTGTTCCCCCTGCCTTAGTGCTTCCACTCCTGTGAGCCGTCCTCTTGTCTTCCCCTTTCATTGAACTGTTTCACTAGCTCTTATTCTTCGACACCTACTTACTTACTGTAGCTTTACTTTTGTAAATTAAATAATGAATTTCGAAGCTTTAATTCATGTTGGATTATTTTACTGGCTACCTGTACGCTGTTATGTGCTCTGTATTGACTTGCCTTTTCTTGGTTCTGGATCCTGTTCATTCTGTATATTAGTGAGAAATAAAATTATCTTAATGGTGATAACGATGGTGATTTTTTTTCTTAATATTCCTCCTGTGTGTTTACTCCCTTTTTCAATATCTTCTCTTTCTACCCCCGCTTTCTATCTTCGTTCTCTTTTCCCCTCCTCTCTTTGCATCGCACTCTTTTTCCCTCCTCGCAATCTGGTCCCTCCCCTCTCTCGTATTAATCCCGGTTGTTCCCCAATGGTATCTCCATTCTTCATAGGGTGTCCTTCCATTTTTGTTACACCTGCATTTTCACTCTGTGTGTTGTTCTCTCTCACTTCATACCACACACAGTTATATCTTTATTGCACCGTGAATAGGGAGGGATTATGGAGGGTAGGTACTGTGCATAGGGTATGATGTAGAAGGAAAACTGCATATATTGCTCTACATCTGGTACTATCACTCACATTACCTCTTGCCGGGCAAGGGCCCCAAAGACGAAGTATCGTATAATCCTCGCCTTGTTCAGAGGACATCTTGGTATCCACAGTTACTCTTTTTTTTTTTTTTTTTTTTTTTTTTTTCCCCTGTCAGAGGATGTGCAGGAAAAGCACTATCCCCACCCCCCCTCTGTACTGTGTTTTGCAAAAACGATTTTTAAGAGTTGGAAATGCAGAAGAAAGATTGGGATGCCAGGGTTGGGACGGGATCCATGGTAGAGTTAAGGAGGGGAGGATGTCGTGGCGAAAATAGGTGGGATGCTTGATGGGGAGGGAATGGGGTGCATGTGTAAAGAGGGGAGTGCTGCATTGTAGAGTGGTGGGAGGGAGGACTGCTGGGATGATTCCAAGGGTGATGTGGTTGCAGAATTACTGGCCATGTCTTAACGCTGACAATACTGAGGTCAACCGTAGATGATATTTCTCTAGGCACGTTATAAAACTTGTGTAGGAGTGTATGCCACCTGTCAGTGCGTACACTTAGGAATATTGGTGGACAGTAACAGGCATATGAACGCAGTGCCTTGTACCAGAGGAAGGTGTGTCCATTATCATCTTCCTCCTGCATCACCACCACCACCAAACCATCATCATTATTATCATCATCGTCATCATTGTCGTCGTCGTCGTTGTCGTTGTCATCATCATCATCATCATCATCATCATCATCATCATCATCAATCAGTCATCCATCATCAGTAATCATCAGTCATCCATAATCATTCCTACCCGTAATCATCTATAACCATCCATAATAATCTATATATAATCATCAATCATCCATCGTCCAAAATCATTCATCATCTGTAATCATCCATCATCCATAGTCCATCATCCATAATCATCCATCATCTATAATCATCATCATCGTCATCATCATCACCATCACCATCACCTTCATCATCATCATCATCATCATCATCATCATCATCATCTACTACTCTTAAACGTGGGGTGTGTATGATCAAGAAGGAAGAAAAAGGGAATGGGAATCAGGAGAGTAATTATTATTAGAATTTCCAGCGAAAATGGGCTTTTATTTACTCATACAAGCTGTTGAAATCCTTGACTTCATCCCATAAGCGAGATCAACCACACAAAATGATATAAATGATTAATTCAATACTCGGATGACTGGCAAGTTGAAAAGGTGGTGTCAGTCTTTTATGTGATGTATAGCGACATTTGTCTTTCGTCAGTTCCTCTGCATCCACACTGAACTTCCTACATATCAACTTTCCATTCATTCGTGTCCTTTCATGGTTCCTCGTACCCCAAACATAAAACCGGTTAGTATTTGTTTTCTCATATATTACCATGCCATCTCAGCACACTTTTTTCTGTCCTTTGATCAACTGACATTCTGGTTCCATATCTTTGAAGGGTCTCAGTATTTTGTACCCTATCCAAACAATGTACAGTAGCTGGCTCACATATATCCCTCTTTACCTATATGTCTGTACCTCACTCCATATTTCCTCTTCTTTTCAGCAAAATTGTCTAATTGTCGGCCATCGTCTCCTTTCCCTCCACGGTAAACTGGCTTCATACACAACCTTTGTCACTGGTCCTCCACCATTGTACTTCTTCCTCCACTACTCCAGTTTATCCATCTGGGTCACTGCTGGATCCATCACTCACTATTTTTTTAATTAGCATGACTTCTGCCTCCACTTCTGACATTACCTCCACCTCCACTCCAACACTGACATTACATCCTTCTCCACTCGATCTCTGACATTACCTCTTCCTCCACTCGATCTCTGACATTACCTCCCCCTTCGCTTCACTCTTTCTTTGCCTCAACCAATTCCTTCACCATTCCACCTATGTCACCGCTTTCACCACCACACCGCCTCTGTCACTTCCTTCACCATCACCTCTGCCACTTCCTTCTCCACTACTACACTTCTGCCACTTCCTCCTCCACCACACCACCTCTGCCACTGCTTTCACCGCCACTCCACCTCTGTCACTGCCTCCTCCACCACTGCCACTGCCTTCACCGCCACCTGTCACTGCCTCCTCCACCATTCCACTACTTCCACTGTCTTCTCCACTACTCACTGCTCTTTCACCACTCCACCACCTACCGGATCGTTGGTGACGTGATAAATGTGTCACTATTAGATTTTTGCCATCGATAATTAGCTCATTTCCCACAACCCGTCTAGGAGGGGACAATATGGAACCGCACTTCCTTAATAATGTTTGCTTCTGTTTCTATTTCCAAAACTCGGAATATTTAATCACATACCAATGACAGGCATCAAACAGCTGACACTGATCCACCAGAGTTCGAGATCATTTCATGGTGCATCTTTCCAATGAGTGATCAGTGACATGCAAACCCATCCTCCATATTGTCACTCACACACGAGCATGACCGGTGTCTCACGGGGCTTCTTGTTATTTGCGATGGCTGAGTGGAATTTGTCCTCCACCTTTGTTATGTCTTCAGACATTCAGTGGTTTATTTTATGTGTATGATATTTCATGAACATGTATCCGAAATTCATCCTTTATAGAGTTCACATAGTCAACTGTCGTCATAGATGGCATTGGGTTTCCCAGCCCATACCATCTCGTTCATATATAAGTCCGATTTACGACGACACGCTGAGAATAAGTGAGTAGCACTTTTTTTCCCGGAAACCCCGGGATTCCTGATGTACCCATACCCAGGTTTCTTTTCTGCTCTTTTGTTCTTGCTGTTGGGTCCCTCCCATCCCTTGGTTGATGGAATAAGGTTATGATGACGATGCAACCCAAATTATCAGACTGATTACTTGGTTATCTCATTTCTGTGTGTGTGTGTGTGTGTGTGTGTGTGTGTGTGAGAGAGAGAGAGAGAGAGAGAGAGAGAGAGAGAGAGAGACAGACAGACAGACAGACAGACAGACAGACAGACAAAGACAGAGAGATAATGAAAACGAATGAGAGAAGGGAAGAAAGAGAATAACAGCAAGGAAAGATAGTGGAAAGGGAGAGGGGAGGTGGAAGTAATCACTGTCTTTAGTCCCCATTACCCAGATCCAGGCTATTGATATGGAAAGGAAGTGTGGGTTGATACGTTATCATTGTGTTTTGGTGTCTTTTATCTTTCCTGTATACTTATTCACCACAAACTTTCTTAATCATTGTGTGTATCATCTTTCTGTGGGATTCTTAATGTTTTTCTTTCGTGCTTTTAGACGCCCACTCATTAACAGACTCAATATCAAGAAATCGATGACTGCCAGTTTCTCTAGCTACCAACTTACTCACTGTCCGTGTGCCTAGCTGTTTGTCTGTCTGTTAGTCTGCCGTACACACACACACACACACACACACACACACACACACACACACACACACACACACACACACACACACACACACAGCAGTCTCACATAAACTGTAGTAATGTATATAACTTCAGTTATGTCCATAGTTACACCCTGTACCCTTACAGAAATTCAAACCTGCTCCGTTCTACATAAAACCACCCTCACAAAGACTCGGTTTCATTGACACGTACATCAGTACCCACACTAACATCCTCACGTTCCTTCTTACAGATTGTCTTAATTATTTTATTCGAATTTTTGCACCTGTTTCTTAATTAATTTTCTTATTATATTATATTCAGCCTTTTACATTAATCATTTTCTTTCCCCTTATAACCAGAAGTTTGCCGGGACTCTTGCTTTGACTCACGTTCAGCATCACATTAACACCAACACAGTCACTCGCTCATAATCACTCAGCACCCACAGTCTTACTCTAATCTTCATCATCACATGCATATCCACATCGTCACCCAAACTCGACAGCCACAGTCACTCAGCTTCATTACATCCCCACCCGCACAGTCATCCTCACTCCATAACCACAAGTGGACTCTCAGCTTCATCATATCCACACTTATACCGTCATCGACACACCACACCCACATCACACCCTCATCTTCCTAACCCCATATTTAGCTCCGTCTCCTTCAACATTTGGTATTCCCTCACAGTTCCTCCCCTGTCAGCCCTCCCTTTCGCTACCTCATTGGATCGCTCTCTCAGCTTAGAATCTTAGATTGAGTACAGTAGTAAATTGCACCAGATCTATTTATTCTCTGAACTCTAACTCTAGTCTCACCATTCAGTATTAGATTTATTACTTTGATCTCATTACTGTTGCATCACAGGTCTCATGCCTATATGGATGAAGCCTTTAATATTAAGACACTCTCGGTGGATAGTTCTTCCCGTCCCATATTCTGTTAGAAGGTCGAGATTCGGAATAACGTAAGTTTAGCTCACCTTTTTGTTTCTGGATATAAAGGCTGCTTGCGGTGGAACTCGCGGTGACAGCGTGTGATGGAGGACATAACAGGGAGTGAAGGGACAGATGATTTTGTTGGTATGTCATTGGTAACACTCTCCCGGGTATCCATATTCTGCAGTGTCCTGGCCAAACAGGGCTGTGCTGGGACACAGTCACATTGAGTGCGACGAGAGTGTTTGGCGGTTGCGTGTGGGTGGTAGGGAAGTGGTAGGGTGTGGCTAGTGGGTGAGGGACTGGGTGTGGGCTTGGGTGGTACAGATAGGGAGGGGTGGGGGTGGTCGGAGGTACTCAGTGTGCTTGTCTTCTTATCTGCAAGTCTCAAAACACTTGATAGAGGGCTTGTCATGACAGGAGTGCGTGTACGGTGTTGAGACTGAAACCAGAGGTGAGTTTTGGTAAGCAACAGTTGAGGTAACATAACAAGAGGGCTTTAATACAATCCTAAGCCCCTGTCACATACGTCGCAGGACGGGGTTACGACGGGTCCACAACAGAAAATAGGGCAAAATCATGCGATGGTCGTGAGACTGTCCTATGATATTTGGGTGTCGTGCGACAAAAAATAGCGTCGTAGAGGCCTGTCGTGGGGTTTTGGGCATGATCAAAATCAAAAATTTTTTGTTGGATTTTTTTAGCTCGTGGTCATGTCTTAGCATAATCGTGGGACTGTCCTAGGACATGCATACGATTATCGTACGATTTTAGGGTCTTCCAAGTCCCTCAAAATCGTACGATAATCGTTCGCATGTCATAGGACAGTCTTATGATTATCGCAGGATTATCGTTGGATATGGGATTATCGCAGGATTATCCTGCGAACATCGCAAGACAAAAATATCCTTTTGCAACAGTGCAAATCGGTCGTAACTTGTGCTCCTTCATTGCCCTGAACTTGCCCTTGCCAGCTCCATCATCGTCATCCTCATCATCTTCTTCATCGTCATCGGCATCACCGTCATCATCTGGGTCGTCTGGCTCCTCCTCATCTAGGGCTGGGGCTTCCTGGGCCTCCTGCACAACCAACTCTGGGGCTACCTCCTGCTCCTCCTCCTCAGCCGTCCTATTCCTGCCCTTGCCCCTCCTTTGCCTTTGCCTTTTAGTACCATTTTATCACAACTTCTCAAATTTTTATAAAACCTGCAGAAACTCTTGGCAAATCTTGGAGAGAAAGGAGAGAGCCTGAGCCCACGTGCGCCTTTTATACCCTCCGACCGTCTTATGAATGACGTACGATTGCTGTACGATGGTCCTGCAATGCTTGTAAGATGGTTATTTTGTCTTGCGACAATAGCACGACGAAGAAACCATCGTACGACAAACGTAGGAGAGCTGCAAGACAATTCCGGGATAATCATACAATTTAAAATGCCATTTTTTTTCCCACGACGGACGCACGACACGATTTTCCTTTGTGACTACGGCTAAGATTGTAGCCTACGATACTTCTAGCATCTTAAGGGCCCACCCCACCATCGTGCCCCTAGTTTCGTACGATGAAAAATATCCTGCGACATATGTGACAGGGGCTTAAAATAACCTTTTTACTACAGGAGCTGCATAAAACGTCTGTTGGTAGTAAGAATAAAGCAAAAGAAGACTTAATTGCAGTGTATTTTGTTATCAATGGGCCCTAAAATTGTCAGTGTGTTGTTAAACATCATTTCACCAGTGATCCTTTTTCGAGGCTATTCCTCTTACGTGTGTTACCCTTTCTTGGGCATCAGTTAACCTAACTATCTCCTTTTTATGTAAAAACTTTCATTGTTCCCATACATCTTTCCTTTGCATTTAAGCACAGTCTGAAAATGCCAGCCCTGCTTCCCTCTCAACGCCCTACCCTCTCTGACTTATGCTGGTACAGAGTGGTTCACAGGTTTTGGTGGAGAGTTTGATATGACTTACTGTTGTAATGTGATAACAGTAACTAATACACAAAGTCTTACCCACTCCTACTCACCCACCCATCTCATTTCTTGCTTCCCCATCTATAATTGTTATCTTAAGCCTACCTATGAAGACCCACCATCACCATCAAGGTATGGCACCTACTCGCCCTAATGTATCCTCGTCCTCACACACAATATCATGTTCTCTCACCCCTCCAGCCATCAGTCTGTTCGTCATCCTTCGTAATGACGCCATTGGTCTCCCCCCTGGTGCTATTATCTCCAGTCTCCAGTCCCCTCCACTCCTCCCTCCTACACAAGAATTCAGGATCCTTTTTTCAGCCTGTGTATATTTACAGCAGACGTAGATGATGGTGGCACTCAGTACCTACTGGATAAGAAGGAAATTTACCAGCACTTGCAATAAAATTTTTTGCAAGATCTTTTTGTAAGATACTTTCTTTTGAAGTATATATAGACTGGTTAATGGGAGGTAAATGGGAGAGATTTATCTCGTTTTTGAAGAGGGAATGACCAGTAGTTATTTTAATTAATATGGGTAAAGAAGGTATCTGAGGTATTATTAAGTAAATTCTAAGAGGTAATCTCCAGTTAATTGTACTGTTACACTACTCAACAAAAAACTCAGTTCCGAGGCAAAAATGGGTATCCCAAGGCAACAACGAGGCGTTGATTTCCAATATGATGCTCATTTTGCTGTAGCACGTACAGTTTTTCTGAACTCACTACCCTCACACACATCGCTTTATTCATGCTTTTTTTATGTCTTTATATGTATGCAGTGTATAACATCCAAGATACCGGAATATATTGCCAGTTGTCTACATCTGCTATCTCAAGAATGTCTATATAAATTCATTATGCTTAATATAATTCTTGTTTCATATTTATGGGCTGACATTGCTTCATGGATGTGTGAAAGACCCTAATGCTTTAAGTTTAATGTGAGGAAGTTTCACTCAAATGAAGCAGAAACTGAAGATCACGTCCCTTGTAAAAACAGCTTATCTACATTATTTTGGCGTAAGATTGGCGACCAAGACAAACGATGGGTGCCCCGTAAATGTTGCATGACTTGTTCCAACTCTGTTCGTGAATAGTTAGCAGGAAGGAAAACAGGGATGCTTTTTACAGTTCCCATGGTGTGGAGAGAACCTAGTGACAAGACAACTTATTGCTACTGTTGCATGGCAAAAGTTGTAGGATTTTCTTCCAAAAACTAAAACAGCATTGTTTATTCATATTTACCGTCGGCAATGAGACAGGTCGATCACACGGAGGACCTTGCCATTCCAAGGCCACCAGCAAATAAATGTGTATTCCAGACTTAAGATGAGGATGAAGTTGGAGAGGCATCTGGAGCAGCTGACCCTGATTCTGACTTCGAATGTCAGCCGTTTGGCAAAGTACCCCATCTATAGTCACGGGGCACGTCTCTGAGGTTGTCCTTATCGTACCCTGGCAACCTACCATTCAAAAGTGCGTCTGATTTCGTATCATATTATACATGAATCATTTTATTATGCACGAATATATTATAGACGATTATTATTATGTACGGACATATTATACACGAATCACATGCGTCTTATATTATACACAAAATCAGACTCTTTTTAATGGTAGGTTGCCAGAGCACGATAATAACAACCTCAGAGTCGTGAGCCGCGACTATAGTCACCCAAGGCGACCATAATGATCTTGTATGTGACCTGAATTTATTAAAACAAAAGTCAGAACTACTTGCTTTGAGATTGCAAGAATGGAACTTGTTGCATCGACACACAAAGGCGAAGAGCTTCAGGGAAAAAAAAAAAAACGTTTTTTTCAACTCAGACGGAGCAGTGTGTTACTGTAGCAATATCGCAGGTCTGTTCGAAGCCTTGGTAACGATTCATGATCCTGACAAATGGCGACTTTTTATTGATTCCAGCAAATCAGGTCTGAAGACTGTTCTTCTCCACAGTGGAACATGTTACCCACTAAATCACTTGTTTTAACTCCAGAAATGAAGGAAACGTACGAATTGATGCAAAAACTCGTTTTGACTGAGTACAACAAAACCTGATGGAGAATTTACAGCAGTTTGAAAGTGTTGGCCATGTTGCTCGGACCACAAGAAACTTTCATGAAATACTGTTGCTTCTTGTGTTTATGGGATAGCCCTGATGTGCAACAACACTACATACAGCATGAATGGCCTCCCCGAAGATCCTACAAAGCCGATGTACACAATGTACGGAACAAACCACTCGTCCAGGTGGAAGATATTCTTCCTCCTCATCACAGAAACTTCGTCAAAGCCTTGGGTAAGACAGGACCAGGCTTTGCACACCTGGTGAAAGTCTTCTCTAAGATTAGCGATGCCAAATTTAAGGAAGGCATTTTCGTCGGCCCACAAATTCCTGGCCATCGTGAAAGACAGTGAGTTTTATGCAACCCCTCGATGCAGACGAACTTAGGGCTTGGAAGTCTCTTAAGTAAATTTGTGCTGATTTTCTTGGCACCCATCGCAGTGAAGATTACATGGAAATCGTTAAAATCCTTCTGGTTGTGCACCACGAATTTGGATGCAGCATGTTACTTTCAATCCATTTTCTTCACTCACATCTCGGCTTTTTCTGAACAAGCTTGGGTGATGTTAGTGACGAACAGGGTGTACGTTTTCACCAAGATATTGCAGTAATGGAACAAAGATACCAAGGTAGAACTGGCACTAGTAAGATGGGAGATGATTGTTGGATACTGGCATGGGAAACTGATGTAGAGCACAAAAGGAAATCATCAAAAACCGTACTTTGAGTACCTGTATTCACAGCAAAATTTACATACTGCGGTAAAATAATGCACTTAATTTTGTTTCTGCATATTAATTTTACATCCTAATTAAATTAGAAAAATTTTGCATGATAGAAAAGAAGTAAAAACATATTTGTTACCAGCACCGTCAGTTTAACCCAAATCACCCATTCTCATTTTTCTGATCTAGATAAAAAGTTGAACTTTGTCATTTAGTGTAGTTGATGTTAGATTCTAGCTTGTTTATAATATATATATATATATATATATATATATATACCCCCTCCACAATATGTCTACCCCCGATGTATATATGTCCCCCCCCCAATGCATACATGCCCCCACTAAACTTGCTAGGTCAGCACGCTTTCCCACGCCTGAAGAAGGCGTTATTGCATCAGTTCATAGCAGGCAGCCAAGAAGGGCAGACTATTTTACTGTGAGCTTGTAATAAACTCCTTATCTAGCTGTTTGTACATGGAGTTTCTATCACCAAAGTATTGCAAGTTACATTTGGTAGCAGCGGTGTTTCGATCCATCAGATTCTGACCACCTCCACCGATTTAGTGACATCACAAGATACACGACGTCTCGCATCTGCCAGCCTCGCCCCTCCTCCATGCCTCTAGTGGTGTAATACCTGGCTGTGCTTTCCGAGTGTACAATTTTTCTCACCAGTGCTCACCTCTCAAACAACCCCACCCACACGCTTTGTTCCTGACAGCAAGTGTCACCGTCGCCGACCTACGCACCTGTTGCACCTGTTCCCAGCACCTGTTCCGAACTCATCATAGCTCCTGCCCCCACGGTGCCACTTATCACTGTCTGCCCACTGCCTGCCCACCACCATTCTCTGCATTTGCAACTCACCAGCTCTACACCTGCCTTGAACCAACATCTGCCCTCACCACCCACCACCGGCCTTCGCCGCCGCCACATCTGGTCTGCATTACGGAGCCTCTTGCGACCGCCACTCTCTGCCGGTGATTCATCGCAGCGTCTCTACCCCTCTCCGCCCAGCTGTCTCTCCGCCGCCGCCCCACCTCGCCCCGCCCAGCGCCGCCCCCGCCCCACCTCGCCCCGCCCAGCGCCGCCCCGCCCCAGCCCAGCTATGCCCAGCCACCCCTGCACGTCATACATCTCGACACTCCCATCTCTACTGTGTAACTATAGTATATCTTTCCTTTCTATAGAGATTATCCTCGATTTTCTCTACAGATTGGTTATTGTAAATATTCCATCTCATTTCCATTACCCCGTTTTCATCTTCACCTACGTTATTTATACTCCATCTCATCCTTCTCCTTTTATTTAAACCATCCATCCCCACACCTTCATTCATTTTCACACCTCGTGTATTCCATTCTCTCATTGTTATATTATACATTTCCACCTACGTATCCATCTTCATCCTTTCATCTTCCATTGCCGCATTAAATGCCATACTTTCCACGTCAACCGCTTAACACCAGCCCTCTCGACCCGGAAACATCACCTGCTCATACCCCGTCTGCCGACTCTAACACAATCTCTCATTTACGAAGTGGCGAAGAGTACCACCGCCCTGTACCTGAGACTCCCGTTTCACTTCCCGCAGAATCACTTACTCCCCCTCCTACACTCGTAAATCCAGATACCTCCTCCTCTACTCCTGCCTCTACACTCCCCTCTTCTTCCTCTACTCCTTCCCCTGTCGTTCCCTCTCCTGCCTCCCTTCATACCCCATCTTGCTCGCCCTTAACTGCCACTACCTTCCCTCTCTCCCACACCTCTCCTGCCGCCACTTCTGCACTTCCAGCCATGGCCAACCCTCCACAGTCTATCTATCTCGACGATGCCAATCGTCCCAAATTTACCGGCCAGGACCCAACTTGGTCTGTCTATGATTTCCTCAGGGAAGTCGAAACAGAAATACACAATAGACAAATAACCGATGAATCACTCAAAGTAGCCTACCTCCTCGGTCGCTTGCACCATGGCAAATCGGACATCGGATCCGCGATCCGTGCAGGACATTTTGATAGCATTCATACCTTTGCTGATTTTTGTACGGAACTCATCAGCCTTTGTTGCCAGCATTCAAATACCGCGTCTCTCATGGGATTCATTAATCTCCTAAACCAACTAGATGAGGACTTGCAAATCCCAGCGCAATATGCCAAGCTCCGCGAAGCTGCCGCCACCATGAAAGCAACTAGTAGCGAGATGCTCCAATTACTGGTAGGCACGAAATGGTTAGAAGACAAGAATGGCGTTCCCATGCTTTCACTCACCAACTTTGCTGACTTAATTGGTTACCTGAGATTCCTTCACTGGCTTACTCCTAAACAGCAAGAGCTAGCCTTGGAAATCGGTTTCAATCCAGGAGATAAAATTATTCAGGTCACTAAAGCCATTCATGAAAGAACAGGTTCGAACTACACGCGTCAGGGCACCACCCAAACCTTGGCCTCCTCAGTCTGTCACACCTCCACTACCCCAGACCAATCTCGCTCCCGTCCCACCACACGCGGCAGACCTGCCACACATCGTTCTCCTACCGCAGGTCGTGATCAATCTAGCTCCCGACGGAACAGACAATCTTAGATTCTTTGCTGGTACTGTGGTCATCCTGGACATCGAGCATCCAGTTGCGACCGTACATACAAACGTCCTCACTCCCAAACCAGACAGCATACGCCTGCCCGCTCACGTCGTCCACACTGCAAATACCACAAATCAAGCACGACTCACACCACAGAGGAATGTCGTTACCTCAACCGCCAACAGTCGGGGGAAGCGCCGCGCCCGTATCGGACCAATATCACGTAGAACCAGACACCCAACTCCCCATCCGCCATGTAGGTCCCATAACATCCTTGGGTTTAGTCATTCTCGGCAGCAGTCATGACATACCAATGTCATTCTTCTTGGACACAGGATCTATAGTAAATCTCATCTCCGAAAATTCCTTACAAATTATTCATCGACGTCACAACCACGTCAGTTTCCTAGAACCACCAGACATTCGCCTATGTGGTGTCAACGGCTCAGAGTTTAAGGTTAAGGGAAGAGTCACCCTTGAAGTCAAACTCTACAGAGATTTGCCCCCTATCCCCATTGAATTTCATGTCACTAATGACTTGCAGTATCCCGCAGATGCCCTTATTGGTTTCTCCACCATGGCACAACACTCCATTGCATTATTACCTGCTTGTGGTAGTATAGACATTTCTGGATTCCCGGTTTACACTATGGAATGTCCCCGTCCTGTTCTTACGATCAAATCAGTCCTTCAATTACCTCTGTCCCTATCACTACCATGGTGACGTCGGCTTCCCACACTGGTAGCTGTGGTGAGTGAATGAGTAGCGATGAGTAACTTGAGTGAAGACGAGTGAGTAAGATGAGTTGTGAGTCGTGTCTCACTCTTCGTTTGTTTGTTCCGTTTTTCTATGTGGAAGTTTTCTCGGTCCTTTTCTCTAGTGATTTACTCGTTGTGGGATGAAGACTGCCGCTACTTGTAGGTGCGTGTAGAAGATTATACAGACGACAACACGCCAATCAACCCGCGAAGGACAACGCTATCACCACGTGCAACACCACTCACACCATTTTCCTCCACGGTAAAAATTAGTGAGTTACATAGTTACTTCATTTATACAATACACAGTGATAGACAATAAGCTTCTGCACAAACATAAAAAACGTGCTGTATAGTTACAGTTTAAATACACATACTTACTTCAATTATCTGCATAACTCAAACACTAAATAATCACCAACAATAAATATTCTACACTGTATATATTCATTCATTTATTATAACATTTATTTACTACCAACGAGTGTTACCATTTATACCTACATAAAATACGTGTTTCATACATACAACTATACATTAGTACATCTACAAGCGATAAAGAAAATATACCATCACAGTTACTCAGTGAGCAATTAAAAGAACTGTATTAAACATTTATTAATTAAAGCTACCTAGTGGAAACATATAAATTAAATTACAAGGTAAACTAGAAAAAAAAAAAAAATGGCCAACACAAATGACGTTAGCAAGAGTGAACATCTTCAACACAATCGTGAAGACAATGATTTCCACACAGTGCTGACACACATATTACTCACGATAGGTACAAGTGAACAACAAGTCAGTGTGTATAGTTAATACTGTATATAGTGTATATATATATTTTTTTTTATATAAAATAACAAAATATGGGACTATATAATATCATTTTCATTAGTGTCTGTGCAATATAAACTAAACTTTGAAAAAGTATCCCAAGAAAATTAGCCAGTAATTATGTAACCATGAACAACATGGAAAAAGGGTACACAAGCAAAGATAAACAAACTATAGAAAATCAATTTAAAAAAAAAAAAAAAAAAAAGGAAAGGAAAGAAAGAAAGAAGAGTGAGAAGGAAAAAAGAGAAATAGAGTAAGATCACATAACAAACAAATGAAAATAAGTGTAAATGTTACTACATAAGTCAAAATACCACATAAACTACAAACAAAAAAGCAAATTGTTGTCTCCACATACAAGTGGCACGACACATCATCACTATCATCGACCGCAGCATATGTTAGGACTGCAGTTATTACAATTATGTTACTCCATATTATAATTATGTAACTACAAACAATATGTACCAATTTATGTGACAGTTGCATTAACAAGATGTAACTTTTATGTAACTTTAACAAAAATTATGTAACTACAAACGATATGTAACAATTATGTAACGACAAACGATTGCATTATGTTACACTAACTACAATTATGTACCTACAAACGATATGTAACAATTATGTAACGACAAACGATTGCATTATGTTACACTAACTACAATTATGTACCTACAAACGATATGTAACAATTATGTAACGACAAACGATTGCATTATGTTACACTTTGCCAATTATGTAACAGTTGCATTAACAAGATGTAACTTTTATGTAACTTTAACTACAATTATAAGGCCAAGACATTTATGTAATAGTTGCATTAACAAAATGTAACTACAATTATAAGGCCAACACAATTATGCATTAACACAATATAAGTCATACAATTATAGCACAATTCTGTATTACCAGTATCATCATACAAGTTAGGTGAAATATTAGACATTACTAAAGTGATAACTCTATGTAATGTATAACCTAGCAGTATTACCATTGCACAATTATATGCGTAATATTACTGAATAATCACTATTTACTATGAATAATATATGTATACAATATTCATACAATTATGTTACTTTACAGTATTATATATTTCACTTAATTAGCTTATAAGTTCATTATAATGTGTATGTAGTATGTATTAATATGTTATAACTATTAAATGTCGATGGTACGCCATTTTCGCGCGGCCGAGCAAATATAGGACTACATAATAGATAGATAGATAAATAGATAGATAGAGAGACAGATAGAAGCAGGAAGTCAAATGATGAGAAGGTGTTGTGTCTGCGAGAATCGAGCAGCGCTAAACATTCTTACACGGAGGAAAGCTGACGACAGCGGCCAGTAAGGAGATGATGCAGTTAGCTGTCAGCAGTCCTCTCGTGAGAAAGATCTGGTAACCATGAGGAACATACGTGACACACCCCTGCTACACCAGATTTTAGGAAAGAGAGTTTAGAAGGAGACAAGCGACCCTAGAGAGAGGTCGAGACGGAGATTAGCCTTAGAACAGAGAGAGAGAGAGATAGCGAGACAGGGAGGTAGCTACCCGGGACTTATACTCTTTCCATGTGAGAGACCTGGTTTTAATATTTCCAAGACAAATAAAAATAGTCCCATACTATTCTTTACCTCTCCCGTCACTACATGACATCTGGTGGGGAAACTACTACAAGATATAAAAGCCGCTCGACCACAAGTCTAAAATATACTTCTCTACAAGTAACTACAAAGTCTTTATGACAATACTAATGAGGATAAAACTAAGGCGATTATTAACTTCCCAGAACCTACCACTACCGAAGCTGTACGAAGTTTCCTGGGCCTCAGTGGCTATTATCGTCGATTCATCCGGGATTATGCAAAGATCGCCGCTCCTCTGACCCACTTACTCAAGCAGAATGTGCCCTTTGTTTGGACTAACGACCAGTCACAGGCCTTCCCAAAGCTAAAGACAGCTCTTGTAAATGCCCCTGTTCTAGCGTTCCCTGATTATACCACACCCTTCCTTCTCTGCACAGACGCCTCAGGCACTGGACTTGGTGCCGTTTTGATGTAACTCAATGAAGCATCAAGGAAGCGCGTAATAGCGTATGCTAGTCGCACCCTTACAAAGAATCTGCCATACCTCATCACAACTAATAATTATTTTGCATTAATTGGGAAATAAGTTGCTAAATATAATTATTATTGGAGAGAGGAAGACGGAATAAAAAGCAGTATGGTCTTGCTGTTACCGCAGATAGGGCATCATTACGAAGAATAATTTCATTGTTATGGCATCCTTATTGTTGCTGGATCATCACCATAGCTTTTGAAAATAAGGCAGTATATCGCAGTCACAAGAATTTTCCTTAACTGGTCTTCAAAACTAGAGCATCTGTATTTGAAATCATGGGGAACAAATAAATCAGGAACACGGAGTTATAGGCCTACTGCCCATCACGCGCGGAGTAATACATTTCACATTCATTCAAATCGGGAAAGGTAACTAAGTGTTAACTTCTAATATCACTGCCTTCTGTTATTCGTTTAACATTATTCTTAGCGCAATATAATATATAATTTTTTTTATATCACCTGATGAAGGCATTGAATGTTTACTTTATATTCACTGTTTTCATTGAACGTACGGCAGTGCAGAGTGACCGAAGCAATCTGAAACTCTGCCATCACTTCTTGGGGCGACTGTACCATGGTTGATGAGTATTGGTTAGTTTTAACCTAGCTAAGTCAATTTAGATTTCAAATATTTCAGATCATTGAAACTGTGATTATTTGTTTTTAGTGCCCAAATAAAAGACTGTGCCGAATGGAAAAACAACCACACCCATCCCTGCAGTATCGTAAAGGGGATGAAGTAATTTACAGGGGAGTGACGAACCCCGTGGGTTCCACGCTGGCCAATCGGTGGCCCGGGTGAAGGTTTACTGCTGTATAAACTTTCATATTCTTGGGTAAAAAAAAGAAAAAATGGTGTTGTCCCCCCTGGGGGCGCCCCCTTTAGTTCTGGGTGCCCCTTAGAGGTCCCTAACACATGGCCTGGGTGAATGTCTACCAGTATGCAAAATTCACACACACACACACACACACACACACACACACACACACACACACACACACACACGCACACACGCACACACACACACACACAGTTATTCATGCCCAGGCATAGAAAAAGCCTTTCTGTATTATTCCAAAGTGGATTTGCATTTGAAAAATAGGAAGTGTAGTTATTCACTGTTGTTCGCATGGAATGCTAATCTGGTGGCTGGCGGTGATGTAATGATGGAGTCTGTGCAGCTGTAGATGCCTCACAGCTTGTAGCAAGAGGGCTTGTTGATATAAATGCGATTACAGTGTTTACCTAACATGCAGACTGCCAGAGACGGTTGTATCTATTACTTTTTCAATGTCTTATCTAAAATGTAAACTGCTAGAGCTTGATGACCTACACGTACAATGTTTTTCCTAGATTGCAATCTGCCTGTTATCATTCATTGCGTTGACAAGGACTTATTGTATATTAACTGTGTTCAGGCATTTTTTCCCTTCAAACAATAGTGTAACATCTCTGAACAATGATATTTTAAACTTCTTCTTTTAATGTCCCCGTCTTCCATTTTTTCTTGGTACAGGCGCTGTACCAAATAATAAGATAAAAAAGAAAAATCCTTCATAGATTGAACCCTATCGTTGCTACAGATGTACAGAAATATTTATAGGTTCAACAAAGACGATTTAGCGCAGCACAGGACTGGTACGTTGACAGAGATACAGCACAGTCTCCACCCACACTTTGCCCAACTTGCTACTTTCACTGACATAGCCTCCGTCTTGCTGCTGTTTTGGTCTGCCACCCCATTTTAGTTTCCATTGATCTCCCCATTACCATTCTGCTGTCCCTGTCACCCCCTGCATCCGTCCCCTGTCACTCACACATCACCCCCTTCTCTGCTACTCCTCCTTTGATCTCTGCCTCTCTCCCTTCTCGTTGTTCCTCTCCTCTTTTCTGTCTTCCTCTTTCCCTCTATTTCACATAGATGACCCCTCTTTCTTCCACTACCCGCACTATCTCCTGCCGCCCTTCCTCTTCCATTTTTCTTCCAATAGAAATCAGTACAATCTCGCGCAGTACTTCAACATCCCTGAGTCAATGGCATTGTGTGCATTTGTCACCGCCCACACTCACTCAGCCTGCTGCCTCTCCTGGAGCTTCACATCTTCCCCTATACCTTTCTTCTATACTTACATTCGTCCGTGAACAACACCCAGAACTGCAAGTATTGGTTGTAAAGTGCCCACTTATCTGCTTTAAGAATTTGACTGCGTATTCTAGATATTTATTGATCTTGCTTGTATCTTGGTCAAATACTACAGTATCCTACGCTGATAACGCCTGTTTAATATTGTTTGCACTGAAAAACAGAGCACATAATTTCATGGCCTTTAGTTGTTACATACTGTATCGGTCCTTCTGGTGGTGATTGTGTGAGTGGTTATTGTATGAGGATGAACAGCACCGTCAGGGGTTGTCGTGCCTATGCTTCCATAGGCTTCCTCACCACAACCACAGTCACAGAAATATTGTAATTGGTAGGGCCAGTGTTTGTACTTGTAATCTTCCCCTAAACCCGTTGAACGTTTATTGGTTATCTCTGTCCAGTAATTCCCCAGTAGTCCTCCTCCTGCCCACTCACTGTCTCCCTCCTTCCTTCCCTCCCTCTCCTTGCCTCCCTCCTTCCTTCCCTCCTCTCCTTGCCTCCCTCCTTCCTTCCCTGCCTCCCTCTTTCCTTCCCTGCCTCTCCTTGTCTCCCTCCTTCCTTCCCTCCCTCCCTCTCCTTGTCTCCCTCCTCTCCTTGCCTCCCTCCTTCCTTCCCTGCCTCTCCTTGTCTCCCTCCTTCCTTCCCTCCCTCCCTCTCCTTGTCTCCCTCCTCTCCTTGCCTCCCTCCTTCCTTCCCTGCCTCTCCTTGTCTCCCTCCTTCCTTCCCTCCCTCCCTCTCCTTGTCTCCCTCCTTCCTTCCCTCCCCCTCCTTGTCTCCCTCCTTCCCTCCCTCCCTCTCCTTCTCTCCCTCCTTCCTTCCCACCCTCCCTGTCCTTGTGTCCCTCCCTCCTTCCTTCCCTCCCTCTCCTTGTGTTCCTCCCTCCTTCCCTCCCTCTCCTTGTGTTCCTCCCTCCTTCCCTCCCTCTTCTTGTCTCCCTCTTTCCCTGCCACCATCCTTCTCCTGGTCTCCCTCCTTTCCCTCCCTCTCCATGTCTCCCTCCATCCTTCCCTCCCTCTCCCTCTCCTTGTCTTCTTCCTAAAACTCATTGCAGAATCATTGGAAGCAGGAGCCATCCTTACTCAAGATACCAAGAAGTAATCAGTATGCAGAACGTGCAATCAAAGTGATGCAGGAACTTTATGCTGCCTGCAGAAACAAAGCCAAACTGCAACTTAGATTTGTTCTAGGTAATAAACAGTGATTTTAACTATTAATGCATTTGTATAAGCTCTCTTTTATTATTATTATACATGTAAATATATACTTGTAAAAATCGAATAATTTATTTCGGGGTGAATTTTTTTTTTTTTTTTTTTTTTTTTTTTTTTTTTTTGAACTGAGAGTTTAAAGGGCTTTTTTTCTCTGTTTTTAAGCAAATGTTCATAGACTTGAGGTACAGGAACATGAGGTTGTAAAAAAGTTATAACCGTAATACTCACATTACTCGCGTACACACACAACAGTCGTAAGGGGTGTCCATACATACAATCGTACATACATACATATATACATACATACATACTGGATGAGAAACAAGTTGGTCAGAAAGCAGACGACCTAAACTGAATCAGAGCAGGACAGAATCCGGCATCATCGGTTTTCCTGCCGTAGCTGCCAATATTTTCCCGGCCAGGTTGTACATCTGCCACCCTTTTTTATGCAGCATGTCAGCTTCTGCTTGCCCTGGGGAAAGTCTTTTTAAATTTCATAGGAGCGAGGGATGTTGTGAGGGCGAGCCGGGATTAATTTTTCAAGCTACCCTCCTCTCCACCCAACTCCACGATCGCTGAATTGATAGAGAAGTGGCCTGCAGTCGTAATGGACCAAGGTTCGAATCCCGGCTGGGGCAGGGAACAGTTTAAGGATTTGAATTTCTTTAAAGTAGACCTTACTGATCTGCCAGAAGACCCGCCAACATGTCATAAAAATACCCCCGCTAATACCACTATACCAGTCCTGTATGAAACAGCCCTAGCATGTATTCAATATGGACGGTGGGTGTCAGCGTCGAAGTGATGACATGTGGACGTGTATGGAATGTAGGAGGGCCTTGGGAGCGGGTTGTGAAGCTTATGCCCAAGTCGGACACATAAAAAAATAGAAAAAATAAAGTAACCCTCTTTGCTCTTGTTTTTTCGCCTTCACCCACGCCATCCCTCCCAGTGCCTCTTCTCACCCATCTCTTGCCCCCGCCCCCTCCATTGTCCCCTCCCCTCCCCCTTCTTGTTATGAATTATTGCTGAAACTTTTGGCAAGAGATTACTTCCTGTAATAAAATTGCTGTTCATGTCGTTTTTGGTGTTATTCATGCTCAGAATCTGCTTCCCTACGAGTACTTCTTTTATCTAAGACCAGGGAACAGAGTATGGCCTTGACGTTTCCCACTGGCACAGGCATTACGAAAATGGTAAGAAAGTAATAGTTTACTTCGTCATTTTAGTATAGAATTTCCCGGCAAAAATATTCGTTTTGTGGCTTTTAGATTTCATTCTTTTTCAATATTAATGTTCAGAATAGTGGACTAACACTCTTATCACGATGGTATATTGACTGTACTTTAAAATTTATGGTATGAGTCACATTATACATATTCGAATATAAATCATCTATCCATATCTGTCCGTCATCAATCCATGTAGGCTACTTCTTCAACTTCCACACATACCTTACTTTCCCACACATTCATTTACCGGTACCATTTCAAGTTATCTCCATTGCATTCCACTGCTTCCATTTACAAACTCATTTAAATATATCCTTTTCATCACCATTCCATTCTTAACCATTGTCTCTGCGTATGCTGGCCATTAAACACTCGCTTTTCTGGGAAAATATATTGTATTTCTTATCCTATCCAACCTACACAGCCACCATACATTCCATGATTGTTACATTCCACTTCTCTTATTCTTAACTTTCCAAACTCTTGTCATGACAAGTCTCACATTCAGACAATAACATAGTTACTAACACACATTGCTGCAGCCATCTTGCAGTCTCTGTGCTTAACCCTCTGTGTCGTATTTGGGATTCACAAAGACCAGCCACCTTCTTCCTTATCCCCTGTACTTTCTACATCCTTCACACATTTCACTTGTCTCTCAATGTTTACAAATCTTCCAACAGTTCACGTCGTTTTCCAGTCATCACTACATGATTGTGTGAAGGTTTACTATATCGATGTAGGCTGTTGTGTCCCAGGTGGCAGCTCTGCCTTCCCCGGGTTTATTAATACCTCCGTATTCACACCACAACTCTGCCGCGACAGTAATAACCTTATGTTTCCTTCTTTCGTATCCTCCTCCCATCCACCAATTTCCTTCCCTCCCTCACTAACCCTTTAATCCATCAGCAGCTGCCATCACCAGTCTCATTCAGGCTGAGTTTTAGCCTTGTAGAAACTTTGTAGCTTCTTGTAGTGTGTTTTGTAGGTCAGTTATACATATATTAGACTCGTGGACGAGCAGTTGTTATACGTGAGTAGTTTTGTAAGTAGACAATCTTCATTCCCTTTTGTCGTGCAATGACAGGAGAGGTAAAGATTAGTATGGGACTATTTTTATTTGTCTTGGAAATAGTAACAAAGTCTCTCACTCACGAGTGAAGTATAAAGTTGAGTCCAGCCAGCTACCTCCCTGTCTCGCTCTCTCTCTCTCTGCCACCCTCTCGACCCTGTTGTTAGTCTCCTTCTCTCTCGCTCTCTCTGTACAACCTTTCGCTACGATCGCCAGCCCCCTTCTGAGCTCTGATTCCTACATTCTCGTTTAGCAGGGGTCATGTCACGTGGGCTATACTGTTGTTGAAATATTCTAGAAGCCTGTGTGTGTGTATGTGTGTGTATGGTCACGAGGCGCTGTTTGTGGGCTATTGTGCTGGTGAGAGGCATTCTGGAGAGGTGCTAACGTCACTTCCTTTGGCCCCTAGGTTTGACATTGACCTAACCTATAGACTGTATTATGTATGTTGTTGGTTATTATGTATTAAGATATTTTACAGTCCTGACATTAGGAGGCAGAAAGAGAAGGTGAGGGTAGAGGGAGACGGGAAAGAAAAGAGGGAGAGGTATAGAAAGAATGAGTCGTAAAAGCCGGATATATGTGTGATAAAGATTTTGTGATGACAGAATTAGCTGTAAAGCAGCGTGGTGTTGGTACGATGCCCATTTGCAGCTTCAGTCCTCTGCCGCGTGACTGACAAGGAAAGCATCCAGCTCTTCCAAGGAATTCGCCAGGCACCGTTGCAGTCTGTCTTGTACCATGGATGATTGGACATCTGTACAGTGTGGGGAGCATTTTACCTCTGAGGTCATTTACCCTGGTGTACATATTATTGTTCCTCTTCCCCCTGTCCCTCCTGTTTCGTCATGTCACTCTGGGCCACGGATTCTTCACCTTTTGTGTATCCTCCTTGGACACACATATTGTAACGTTGTGTTCTTCAAACCCTTCAGTCCGCCTTCTCGCTCTTCACATGCTGTTTATAGCTAATTTCATCAAAGTCCTCAAGTGAACTTTTCTCTGTTGTCATTCCCACCTTCCCAATAAAGCTCTGTGACAACTCAGCGTTTACTCACACTTTGTTTTGTTGTTCCTTCTGTTTGTTGACCTGCTTCTCTTCCTCTTTCTTTGTTCTTGAAACTCTTTCTCTGAGTGATATTTCCTTCACCTGAATTTTGAAAAATCAAGTCAGTCAGAACTTTAACTGAGTGATATTTCCTTCACCTGAATTTTGAAAAATCAAGTCAGTCAGAATACACAAATGATTCTCAGTAAGTGGAGGTACTTTTTTTCACATTTTGATACTCTCTTAATCTTACATGTCTTATATTCTTGCTGAAAAATTTGTTTAAAGACATCATACTGAATGACGTGAACTGTTTATCACTTCTCAGCTTCCTTGTCCACCTCAGCATTATTGTCTTTCGACTTCCTCCTGCACCTCCACTATTTTCTCTCCCTCCTCCATCCAAAGCATTATTTTGTCTCATTTCCTCCTCCACTCCCTGCACAAATTTCTCACCACTACCTCCTCGACATCCATTATTTTCTCGATTTCCTCTTCTACATCTTGCATTATTTTCTTCCTATTTCCTCCTCCACCTCCTGCAGTATTTTCCTCCCATTACTTTCTCCACCTCTTGCATTACAGTGTTTTCTTGCTCCCGCCAGGTGATTTTATATAACTTCAGGAAATTCCGCTTCCATGGACGGATTACAAGCACTCCATTATCCCCATTAGTGCGGTGGCGCCCTCACCCATTTTTGTTATTCTTGCTACCGACATTATTTTATTTGCTTTGGGAGAGGCTTTTATTACTGTATGGGTTAGAAACGGTTTACACAAGTCCCTTCAATCCGATTTTTTTTTTTTTGTCAGTACAAAATGTTTCCTTCAGTTACTGAGAGACTTTTTGTAGTGAAATGTTTCAAAGTGTCCATGAACCCTTTCTGTACCAAATCGACTTTGTTGGCGTTAAGAAAGGCTCCTTTTTCTAAGTGTTATGAGAAACTGTAAACAGATTATAGGCTCAGAAGGAAGAGTTTGTCGTGGGAAGAGGGATTCTAAATAAGTAAAGGGAGAATTTTTTTTAGGCCAACCCTTACATAATGAGGCATCAAACAGTATAGTGATAGATAATTTTGATAGGTACATAAAATGTTTCTCTTCATTTACTGATAGCGTTTTGAAGTTGGAAGTTAACAGCAGGATGTCAACAGATTGATATGCTTATATAGACTGATAAATTATGCAGTAGCCTATGTTAGATAATGTTTCTTTTGTCTTCTTCACTCCACCTGCTTCTGCACAAGCTGCTATTAATTATTCTCCTATGTTGTGCTGTTTTTTTCATATTGATGTTCTGCCCTCGCTTTTCATTCTTCTCTTTCCTGACACCACCACTCCCATTACTCTGTCTTTTTACTTTGTTCTAACTCTTCTGTCTCATTCTTGAGCAGCTGTTTTGATTTTATAACTTTGCGTCAGCCAGTACCCTTTGTTGTCACAACAAGTGAGTTGTCGGAGGGTTACTGTCCCTACCTGGAAAACAACTAACCAGAAATATGAACAAGAAGCCTCGGACTAGGACTGACCAACTGGTGACGACTAAGGTCCGACCAAAGGACATGGTACGGATTGCGACGTGGAATGTATTGGGTGCAAATGATGAGATGAAAAAGAGAGAGGTTGTCCAGGTGCTTGAGGGTGCAAAAGTGGATACATGTGGATTAACTGAAACTAAATGGAGAGGTGAGAGTGTGAGAGAATGGGAGTATGGATGGGGTATATGCATGGGAGTAGGTGAGAACGAGAGGGCAGAAGAAGGAGTGTGTATTGTTGTCCGCAAGAGATGGAAGGATAATATAAGAGAGTATGTATCAGTTGACTCAAGGATTGTGTGGACCACAAATGAGGACGATTGTGTGTGTGTGTGTGTGTGTGTGTGTGTGTGTGTGTGTGTGTGTGTGTGTGTGTGTGTGTGTGTGTGTGCCAACGTAAGATCGTGGAAGCAGGGTGAAAGAAGAGTTCTGGAAAAATGTGGAAGAGTACATGGAAAAGTTTGAAAGGAGTGAGAGTGTTTTTGATTGGAGATATGAATAGGTAAGTAGGGAATGTGAAGGTGGATGGAGTAGTCGGTGAGTGGGGTGTTCCTGCAGAAGTGGATAAGAATGGCAGTGTTCTAGTGGTTGTGCTGGGAGGGGGTTGATGATATCCAATACCCTCTTTAGACACAAAATGATCCACAGGTATACGTGGCGAGTGATGAGAAGGGTGGGTGGTGAACTGAATGAACGGAAGGCACTGATTGATTATGCGTGTGTGGATGATAGAATGCGAAGGTGTGTTATGGATGCAAGAGCATATAGAGGTTGGGGGAGTAGACTTTCTGACCTCCGCTTAGTGGTGGTGAAAGTTTAGGTTCAAATGAAATGGAGGAATAGAAAAAGGGAAGGACAGGAGGAAGCACTTCATACAAGGATGGTAGAAAAGTTACAAGAGGGTGGAAAAAAGGCAGCATATAAGAGAGAAGTGGAGGAGCGATTGAGTGAATATGGACTGGAACAGATGGGGGACATGGAAGGTGCGGTCAGGATAGTCACAGAAGAAATCTGTGCAACATGTAAGGTGGTGGGTGAGGTGAAGAGAAAACGAAAGGGGGTGGAAGGAACAGCATGGTGGAATGAAGAAGTGAGACAGGCTGTGGCACGAAAGAAGAAAGCATATAGTGAGTGGATGAAAAACAGAGGTGTGGAGGAAGTTGCGAGACGGAAGAGAGAGTTGTATGCAGAGAGGAAGAGAGAGGTGAAAAGATTAGTGAGAGAAAGTAAGAAGAGACTGGATAAGGAATTTGGAAGGAATTTGAGTGTTAAGTGGAGAGAATTTAAGAAATAATAAAGAGAGACAGGACGTTAAAGAAGTCAGTTGGGGAATAAAAGATAAAAATGGTAGATTACTGGTGGAGAAGGGAGAAAAAGTAAGTGGATGGAGAGAACACGTTAAGGAATTGTTGAACATAGAGAATGAAAGTAATGCTAGTGTAAGTGGCTAGGGAATGGGTGGGAGGAGGGATGTGAGAAGAGAGGAAGAAATCAGTAGGATGGAAGTTGTGGAACCAATGAAGAAAGTCAAAATGGGGAAATCACCATGAATTGATGGAGTGTGTGGTGAAAGGCTGATGCATGGGGGAAAGATAGTAGTAGAATGGATGTGGAAGATGTGCATGTTGGCCTGGGAGAAAGGTAAAGTCCCGAAGGATTGTCAGATATTATTCCCTTGTACAAAAGAAAGGAAAAAGGAGTGTGTGGTAATCAGAGGGGCATATGTCTTCATAATGTAACAGGAAAAATATATGGTAGGATACTTATTGACCGAGTTAGGGAAATAACAGAAGAATTAGTTGGATACGAACAGGGTGGTTTTAGAAGGGAAGAGTTTGTGCAAATGAGATATTCATTCTTAGATCTTCAGTAGATTATTTTCTAAAGAAGGGAAAGAAGTTGTATGCAGCCTTCGTTGACTTGAAGAAAGCATATGACAGGGTGGATAGACAGGATCGTGGAAAGTATTAAGAATATATGGAGTACCCGGTAGATGGAAAGTTGTTGAATTCCGTGAAGAGTATGTATGAGAGTGCTTAGGCTGCAGTGCATGTGGACAATGAACTAAGTGAATTTTTCTATTTGAAGGTTGGATTGAAACAGGGATGTGTTATTTGTCCATGACTGTCCAGTCTGTATATGGATGGGGTTATAAAAGATATCCAAGGTAGGGCAGTGGATGTTAGAGTTGCCCCAGTGATAGGGGGCAGCATTTGGAAACTCCCTGTACTGTTGTTTGCAGGTGATACTGTGTTGTTAAGCGAAGACGAAGGGGAGCTGCAAGGCTTGGTGAATGAATTTGGGAGAGTGTGTAAGAAACGGAATCTAAAAATGAATATAGGGAAGAGTAAAGCTATGGTCTTCGAGAGAAATGAAGTCACTGAATGTACAGTGAAGTTGGATGAAGAGGGAGTGGAAAATGTGAGTGCATTTAAGTACTTGGGTAGTGTGATGAGTAAGGATGGAAGTTTAGAGGACGAAGTGCTTGAAAGGGTACAACAAGAAAGAAAGGTTGCTGGTTCTTTGAAAGCAGTGACAAGAAACAGGGGGGTGAGCAAGGAAGTGAAAAAGTTACTGCATGACAGTATTGTGATACCAACTCTAAAGTATGGAAGTGAAGCTTGGGCCTTGTTGGAGGGACACAAGTCAAGAGTGAGAGCAGTGGAAATGAGTTATTTGAGGGGAGCATGTGAAGTCACATGAAGTGACAGATTGAAAAATGAGGAAGTGAAGGAGCGTTGTTGTATGGATGTTGATGTGATAGGAAGCGTTCGGAGAAACACATTGAAGTGGTTTGGCCATGTGGAGAGGATGGAGAGCGAGAGACTGACGAGGAGAGTGTATGAGTGAGGTGGAGCGGGAGAGAGGGAAGGGGAGGCCAAGGATGAGATGGAGAGATGGAGTGGAGAGCTTTATGAGAGAGGGGGGGGTGAGCTGGGAGTAGGGCAGTGAAATGGTGTGGGACAGGGCGACACGGAGGCGATTTGTTTGTGGCCACCCCTTGCGGGCTTTAGGCGTCTGGCCATAGATAGACTGATAGATGATGCGAAGGGGAGCCATTAAAAAGTATGAATACTATATAAGGGAGTATGAAGATCTAAAATGTGTGATAAATCGACTATGAAGACATGTTAAAAACCCTCTCAACTTCACAATGATATGGTCTTTTATTCTCCAGCTGAGTCAGAGTTGCTGAAGAATTCGCCGATTCAAGCACGTGTAGGCTGTATGTTGCAAACACAACATGACTGTTTTGCCCACACTGTGAACTCCGTGTTATCATCATTGTCCTGGACAGCAGGTACTGTGTTGATGGGTGGGGGAGGAGAGATCTCTACATGCATGGGTGCAGGAGGGAGGGGAGGGGATGAATGTGAGCAGGGAAGTGTGAGATAGCTGGTTAGATGAGCTTTGGATATAGGAGAGGGAAATGCCGGTGGTGAAGGGAAGGATCGATGCTGTTGTATGAGAAAAAGATTGGATATGTATGAAGGTGGGAGAGTATAGAGCAGTGAGTTGTGGTAGTGGAGAGGAAGAGCTGATGCGATTTTAGAGTCTGGGAGGAGAGAGACAGAGTCTGTGACAAGAGAGGGTAGGAGAGGATTAACTACAAAGGCTGTGTTTGAAGTTCCACATTGGACCCCCTTTGTTATCCTCATCCCTTGAGATCTGTTCATGGTCAAGGTGAGTGATGGTTATGGCAGTCTGTGTTGTGTGTTTTGTTAGGGGACTTGGGGATTTATCAGCACACTAGTCTTCGAAGGCTATCCATCCAGTCCCACCATCCGGACCAACCACTCAACCCACCCATTCCCACCATCCACCCAAGTTTCCCACTTCCAACGCCTACCCAACCCACCCACTTCAACCGCTCACCCAAACCACCTACTCCCATCGCCCACGCAACCCACACACTCCCACCGCCCACCCAACCCCCCCAATCCCACCATCCATCGAGCATACCATTCTCGTTCTAAAGTACATTCACTCACGTCCCAATTTTTTTTTTTTTTTTTTTTGCTTGACCTTCTTATGCTATGATAATTGATGACTGTGCTCCATCTTGCAAATCTTTCTTAATCAGCCTACTTCATCCTCCCCACCCCCCTGCTTATCCCTCGTACCCTCTTGGCTCACCCATCTGCCTCACACCCAACTTCCGTATTTAATGTCTGCATTAATGGCAATACTGATGCTGCCTTTCGAAGTTGTTGTGTAAGCCAGAGTTTTGTTATTTATATTCTTACTCTCGTAGGAATTCTCACAGAATTTACACGAAGCGGAGTTCACCTCACCGCAGACCAACATTTGTTCTTTTGTCACAGAATTTGTGCATCAGTCTCCGTAGCATGTATCACCAGTTCATTAGAACTGAGTCTTTCCCCATGTAGGAGCTGATGACAGGAAGGCAGAGACGAACCGAGTCATGGGGTGTGGCAAGCGAAGGAGTGAGGGAGGAAAGGAAGCAAAAAGGAGTGAGTTAGAGACTTTGGACGGAGAGACGGGTGATACACAACTGTGATCAATCGAGTCATACACACAAACTATGGGTCTGACAAGGTTAACCAGGACCAGTAATTGAACAGAGGGGCTCCAGGTTTCATCGGAGAAATTTGAACGCCAGTATTTAGCCAGAGAGAGAAACAAAATCACTGAAGGTAACTCTATCTTGAGTTTGAATAGGGAAAGGAAGAAGGGAAGCCAAAAAAATATACGGTAATCGTGACGATTGAGTAAGCGAGCTGGGAGGAAATGTAATAGTAATTCTTTATTTTCAGTACATCATAACCTCTGTCATGGCAAGATTATGAACTAAAACTAGTCTCATATAAATGAAAGCTTTCCCTGCCATTGACAGTAGCCTAGAGAAAGTGATTTTCTATACTGATGGTGAGAGAGAGAGATATACAGGGAGTGCGTAAAAATCACTTGTATTTTGGTCAGTTTTGTAAACAGCGTGGTATATGACAGTGTTCAGTGCCAGAGTGACGTTGTGTCTGTTACCCTGACCAGACTACCCACATCAGAGGCAGGCGGAGGTGGTGATTACACTGGAGACACAAATCTTTACTTAGCAGTCCTCTTCCTTTTCCCCCCGTCCTTTTCTTTCCCTTCTTGTCTTTCCTTACCTCTCTCTCTCTCTCTCTCTCTCTCTCTCTCTCTCTCTCCCAAGGATCCTCATCTTTCTCCTTCGTCCCAGCAGCCCCTCCATTTCCACACTGTCACCATCACTCACTAGCATCAGTTTTCCATCTACTTTTTCCCGTATCACATTCTCCGTACTCATCCCCCCTCTCGGTCCTCCATCTTTTGCCTCTCGCGTTTTGGTAGAGTGTTGTTTATTTTTCGCGATTTGCAATTGTTTTACTTCAATTTACTTGATGTCCTTTTTTTTTTTTTTTCAAGGTAGACAGCATCACGTTTAAAGATAACCACTGTCCTGTTAAAATAAAATGCTATAATTTACAGTATATATGAATCTGCCTGTTGTTCACTGTAGCTATTGCATAAATGTTGAGTATAAAATGAAATGTCACCACCATGGCACAATGCGCCTAAAATATTTTGTTGAACGCTGTCATATCATTGACAGTGTTCCTACCATTATGGAGCCATGTTAAATAATGAAAGTTTCCGAACAGACAGTTTCATTGTAAGCTTAAACAACTCCCAACCCCACCCCTTCCTTGTTTATCTTACACACACATTCAGTGTAAAGGTTTAGTCAGCCACAAAATAGTGCATTCCAGCCTCAAATAAAAGCCATCACTCTGTTAGTACCAGTCTTGATAGTTATCTAAGTAACGTTTTGGTTGTTTTAATTCTTTCTAATATTTCTTCTGATTACCAAGTTTTTTTTTTCCTTATATCTTGCAAGATACTTCAGTAACTATAGAATGTATGAGCATCTTTTTTTTTTTTATCGTAATAAATAAATATGCTCTTTGCGAGCTTCCTCTAACTCAGTTGACATTTCACAGAACTGACGAGGAAGGTCAGGCCTGTGGCACTGACGTGCACTATGTTGGACCACATGTATACACACACACAGGTTATACATATACACACGTCTGCAGGCACACTGGCATAACTACACACATAATCCTGCATGTAACAATGTTTACACACACACACACACACACACACACACACACACACACACACACACACACACACACACACACACACACACACACACAAAGCTGTCGTTCTGCTACATTAGACGACGCTCACTATACCCACAAGGATACAATGTTTCTCATTGTCTTTGTTGTCAACGTGTGTGACTGTGCACACCAATCCTGGATCCACAAACTTTGCCACATAGTCGGCATGTCAAGTCCAGGTTTACTGGGAGATATCTGGTTTGTTTGTGCCTCCGTTGTCTACGCTCGTCTCTGGCCAGGTTCCGAGCTTCGTCGAGATGAATGGTTCCTTCCCTCCAAGGCATTGATTTCAAGATAGTTGGGTATGATGTTGCATTTCTTCTGAGTTGTCCTTATATCTCTTCTTCTGTACCCCTGGGTTGTGGTGTGTTGCAGGGAATTGGCCATACAGAACCTGACGGGGAAGGTGGTGCTCAGGTAGGCGGAACACTTCACCGACCCACCTCAGTTGCTTTTCAACCAGCATGGTTTTTATGCTCGTTGATTTCCCCCACTGGAGAATTTGTGAGTGAGGGACTATATCCTCCCATGTGAGTCCTAGGGTACATTGTACACTTCGGATGTGAAACGACTGAAGCTGTTTGTTGTGACTCTGGTAAGTAGTCCAGGATCAAGCATCGCATAAGAGAGTGAAAAGGCATACAGCAGTATATACTGATCCTCTCGATTCTGAAGTTGGTGTTTTCAAAGACTGGATCAGAGTTGTCCAAAAGAGTCTGAGGCGTGGTTGATTCGCGCAAGTACTGCCATTCTCCCACCATGTTCAGTCAAAATTGGACAAAAACTGCTTAAACTGACCCTGCCATGCGACCTTCACATTTGACCTACTGTTTGATAAAACAATAGGCCAAAACCTTGACTGACCCTTAACCCTATCACCAAGGTTGGTTATTCTAAATCCAAAACTGCTTGCAATTCTAGAACACTACAACTTTGTCCCTGAACTCTTACCTATTGTACGAATTGGTCATTTTTATTGTCTGCCATTGACAAAGATGCCGAAATGCTTGCAAGTACTGTATTTCATTCTTTCTTTATATTTTTATTGTTATTTTTTGAGGGTCGAATACCAGCTTGAAGATTCTTTTTCCCAGTAAGACATATTTTTATTTCTACTGTATCCATGAAGTATAAGTGGCAACACTTTTCTCCATTGTACTGCTCGTTTCCAAGTCATTAGCCATTAGCGTAAAACCTTGGCAAAAATCTTCTTTCTGCCCACACTCCACTCACCCTAACGAACCAGACTCGGTCTCCTTGTAATTAAGTTTGCGTCCCAGGAAGCTGAGATCCCTCCCCTCCTCCCCTATCCCCCCGTACCTTCCCAGATACACACGGGCAGCCATCCCTTCTCCACTGCCAACATATAAAGTGATCTCCCTTCCCTCCCATTCCACCTGACAACACCATCACCTGCCCTGCCACTCCACACCACCACATAACACTATCACCTGGCCTGCCACTGCACCACACAACGCCACCACCTGCCCTGCCACTCCATCACACACCACCACCTGCCCTGCCACTCTACCATACAATACCACCACCTGCCCTGCCACTCCACCGCACAACACCACAACACCACCACCTGCCCTGCCACTCTGCCACACAACACCATCACCTGCCCTTCCACTCCACCACACACCACCACCACCTGCCTTGCCACACTACCATACAACACCACCACCTTTCCTACCAATCCATCACACACCACCACCACCTGCCCTGCCACTCTACCTCACAACACCACCACCTTTCCTGCCACTCCAACACAACACCACCACCTGCCCTGCCACTCTACCACACAACACCGCCACCTGCCCTGCCACTCCACCTCACAACACCACCTGCCATGCCATTCCACCACACAACACCACCACCTGCCCTGCCACTCCACCACACACCGCCACCTGCCATGCCACTCCACCACACAACACCAGCCCCCTCCCTACCGCTCCACCACACACCACCACCACCTGCACCGTCACTCCATCATACAACACCATCACTTGCCCTTCCATTCCACCACACAAAACCACCACCTGCCCTGGCACTCCACCACACAGCTCAGATATTTCAAGGTCACTAGTTAAATCTTAAATATAGCCTCTATTAACTTTTACGTGGAACATCCGATAACTTATGTTACCTCAGATGCGGGATGAATTAAACAACTCAACAGGTTAAGTGTAATATTAAGCAGGAAACAAGCAGCTAAAAACTAAGTTGAAACAAAAGCCTCAGTTTGCCAGTTTGGACACTGAAATCATATTCCTCAGTATTCAGTTGCTGTGAGGTAGCGCGGGATGAGGAAATTCAGACTGGGAGATACAGTGCGTTCGAAAAGTAACGCAACCCTACGGGAACATCGCATTTATGATAAGAAATGTTGGAAATATCCACCATTAGTAATTTCACACAAATGTACACAACGAATCATGTTTGTAAATAACCTCTGCAATGTTTCGCTTGATATTTTGTTCACACACCGTTGAATGATGCCCTGCAGCTGTTGAGAAAAAAGTAAAAAAAATATTCCGGTTTGAACATTTCCCACAGGGTTTCATTA